>NC_135718.1:48137699-48469620 GCF_964656455.1 Halichoerus grypus
CCTAAACAAAGGCAAAGGAAAAAGAACTAAAGCTTAGCACCAGTAAGGCTTGGCCAGAAGAGGCCCTTGGTAGGGAGAGGGGCAGGCCCAGGGCCTGTAGATACTGTGACTTTGAGCTCCACCTTCCTGGAGGATGGGGTCTGGCCTCGACTCCCACTGCTGCCCCAAGCAGCTGCCCACTGATGCCTCTTCTCTCTAGTGCTCCAGCCCTTGGCCTCCCTTAGCACAACCAAGACCAACATTACCTTTCCACAAAGCTCCACTTAGGGAAGCAAGGGGCTGAAGAGCAGGAGAAGGAGGTTCTGCTCCTGGGGCTCATTTCCAGTTCCCCCCCTCCATCAACACACTTCTGACCTGTCCACCCAGCAGCACCTTGACCACGTCCTGGTTGCCAAATGGCATCCTCACCTCCCTATTCCCCTAGGGCTTCACCAGCCCTACATCGCACCCCCAGGACCTGCCACTGACTCCACTCCCAGGCCAGGCTCCTGGGCCTCATCACCAGGAGAGAGGCACCAACGAGGACCCTGCACCCCTAGATCCTGCCTGGGTGTCCCTTCCCCTCACTGGCCAATGCTCACACAGCCTTCAATGCCAGGAGACAAGTGCCAATTAACAAGAGTTACACGTGGGCAGTATGGGCAGCCTTCCAGAACACGCTGCATTTGGGTTGGTAGTTTCTGTGCCCAAGAGCAATGGGACAGACATAGACGCTGAGCTATGGAACAAGGATATGAGGAAGGGAGACAGTTTTCATAGAAGTTTTGAGCTGGGACCTCTCTACCAACATTCTAGATCCTGGCCTGGGATGTAGGGTCATGAAGGTCAATGAGACAGGGCTCCCCAGGGTAGGAGAGACAGGTGTGAAAACAAGATGGGCAAAAGAGTGTCATTAAAGTAAAAGAGAAAGGACAGGGAGGTGACCACTGGGGACATCAAGGAGGCTTCCAGAAGGAAGGATGAACAGGGGTGCACTCACCAGGCCAGTGGGAAGGAAACAAGCTTCCTTCACCACAGTTGTTCAGACCGGGTCTATACCACCTATGCACCTGGTTGATGTGAAGCAACGCCGTCTGATAGAACTTTCTGCAGTGATGGAAATGTCCAATACAATTGCCACTAGCTGGGTGTAGCTATTGAGCCCTTGAAATGCAACAAGCACAATGAAGGAACTGAATGTTTAAATTTTTAAAATTTTAACTCATTTAAATTTAAATAGGCAGGTGACTACCACATTGAACTTTGACGCTTCTAGAAGAATGAAGGTGAGAAAAGCTGCTGGCATCAGTAGTCACTTGTTGGCTGTGTCCTACAAGGAAGAAATCTCTGAGGATTGAGGCAGTCCAGGAAAAGGCTGATCAAGGAGAGAATCTTAGCATTGGTGAACGGCTGACATCAAACCGAGGTTGGGGTCAAGCTCACCTCACCCACCCAGGCCCAAAACACATGGGCCATCTGGTTTCCCCGAAGCCAAGGACAGTGGCTCTCCTGAAATCATCACTCAGCTGAGTTTGGGGTGGCCTGAATTGTCTTTGTTTGGGGCTGTTTGTTTTGAGTGGTGTCGTTATTTTATTTTTAAATTACCTATAATGCACCCTTTAAAAATTCCCTAATTACAGATAGGATAAATACATAATTGCAGACTTTTTAAAAGCACATATTATTTACTCAATACTCCATAATTACGGTCTTTTCCACGAAATGTATTATTTCCTGGATGGTCCATAATCGCTCCTTTGAAGCCAGCTGGGGAAGGCCGAACTGTCCCTCCGAGTCAGTTCACAGGTCACTGGTCCTGGCCCATGAGGCAGTTTATGAGCCACTGCGGCTGGCTGTGGGAGCACAGGTGGATCCGGCCGCTGCTGGTCTCACGGAAGTCGCTGGGATTGGGGTCTGAGGTGGAGGCACTCCTGTTTCTCTCTGGATTCTTCTGATGACAGGCAGGAATGGCTTAGAGGTGCACGCTCAGGCTGGGGGTTAGCAGCCTGGCGGGTGTGTATCCCAGGGCCATTGTTGGCTCACCCTGCAACTGTAGACAAGGCTCTTGGTTTGGGTTTTACCCTAAGCAGCCCCTGAGCCTGGGATTTGGGCGAGGGGATCCCGGGAAGTCCGGGGGAGGGAGCAAAGCTACAGGCGTGTGCCTTCGTGAGCAGGTTACCGCTGCCATCCATACCTTCAGACACGGCAGGACACACCTCGGAACTGTCCCCAAGGAAGCTAGGTATTAATCTACCAACTCTCATCCCTCGCTTCTCGAGGGTCGTCCCCCGGCATGTTAACTCCCCAACACTCCCAGGCTTCCCTGCACACAGTGGGGCAGGAAGCCATCAGCACGCCCAGCCGCTGCCCACCAAGGCTGCAGGTAACCTTCAAGAAAGACCAAAGGGTTACATGCAGGCACCAGGAGTCAAAGCACATTAGTTACTCTCTCTCTCTCTGCCTCTGGCTTTCTCATCTGCAAATGAAGATAAAAGTCGAACCTGCCTCGTAGATTATGGAGAAGAGAAAGTGAGGTTGGATAAATGGAAGTCGCTATTATTGTGAGTGACAATGAATAAGGCCTTCGCTGAGCCCTTGGCAGTGTGAATGGCAGCCCTCCCCAATTCAGAGAGGCTTTCAGGACCAGCCAAAAAATTATCACAAGGCCTGCAAAGCAGAACCTGGCATGATGGCAAATCCTTTGCCACATGGCTGTGTCCCCACACCTGTTACCCCAAGTCAGACACTGCTGGCTGACTTATCATTGCATCACTCTTCTTTCTCACTAAAGACCCGCAAGTTGGTCCAAATATGAGTGGCTTCAAGAAGATGAATCTGGGTTAGGCTCAGCCAGTCACAGCCATTCCATGCTCCTCTTCCCAAATGGTTAGATTAGACATTTGACCTATTTCTAGCCAATGAGATGCAAAGGAAGACGTTTGGGAAAGCTTTCCTCTCTGAGAAAAAGGAGATATTCTCTCTTCTGGCTTTGGACAATATTATGTAAGGAGTGATGCCTGGTGCAGCTACAGCTACCTTGCCCCATGAGGGCCCCAGCCTGAGGACAAAGTTCACACATTGACAGTGGCAGAACAGACAATGGAAAAAAATCCAGTGCCTTACTCATATCGCTGGGTCCCTAAATTGATAAGCCCCTGAACTATCCTAGCATAAATAAACATATAAATGTATAAATAGCGGTCAGTACTAATGTAGTACTCATGGCAGGCTCTGCTCTAAGCACTGCGGATTTGTTCACCCATTTAATCCTCACAAGAGCCCAGAGAGAAGGGTACTATTGGTAGTTCCATTTACAGATGTGAAAACTGAGGCCCAGAAAGGTTAGGTAACTGGCTCAAGGTCCTACAGTTAGCAAGGACTCCACCTCAGGCAGTCTGGGTTTGGGCTCTGAACTCTTTCTGGTTATACTAGACTCTATTGTCACTTTACTATGTTTGTAACATAAAAAAATAAATCTCCCTATCCTTTAAGCCATTTTGACTTGTTTCATCTGTTAAGTGCGGCTGAAAGGATCCTAATTGATATACCTCAGTGAGCTAAGCCAGGAAGGAAGGAAGATAGGAAGGAGGGGAGGAAGGGAGGGAGGGAGGAAGGGAGGAATTTAATTTTAAATTAAAGGGGCATAGCTAAGTCTCAGATGTTGTCAGGAAAGTGGTACCTGGAAGTTCATGTCTCACATACTCCATGGCAGGACCCTCCCCTTGCAATGGCAACATGATGAAGGAGTATTGTCACTATTAGGCCAGCTTTACTATGAGCCCAAATCTGTGCTTAGCACTAACATAGATCATCTCAGAAGGTTCTTGACATGACTCTGCAACACAGGTGCTACCATCCCTCACTTACAAATTAGGAGCCATGATAATACTCTCTAGCATATCCTGAGTTCTTATTCTGTGCCAGCCACCAAGCTAAGCACTCCCCATGCCATTTCCCATTTAATCTCTACAATAATCCAATAAAGTTACCATGATTTTACAAAAAAGGAAACCAAGGCTCAGAGAAGCACTGGAGCACTGCCCAAGGACACAAGATGATAGGGAGAGCCAGCCATGATTCAAACTCAATCTGTAGACAAAAGAAAGCATACCCAGAGAACCAGCCACCTGCGACCAAGAAATGGGGAGCCAGGCCAGCAGGAGCCTGGATGGCCCTGAATCTAGGCTGATGGCCATCAGCTCCAAGGAGGCATGAAGAAGTTATCGGCTGGAGCTGCCAACAGTGGGGAGGGGTGAGCTCCCCATCACCACAAGTGTTCTAACAGAGGCCAGGTGAGATTTGGCCATGGGTAAGAGAGTGTTGAGACCCCATCCATCTCCACAAGTTAGGGATTTTAGGATTCTAAAATTCTATAGCCACATGTCCAAACTCTCTCCAAAGCCATGGAGAACTCACAGCCTATGGGTTTCCTGCTGACTGAAAAGGGAAACCACTGAAGGAGCACTGGACCAGGAGTCCAGAAATCTGGGACTTGCCACTCTACCACCCCCTGGCTGAGGGATTCCAGACCATTCATGTTGCCTCATCAGGTGCCAGCCCACAGTGACAGGCATGGCCTTCGCTGGTACAACAAGGCACAAGAAGGAGTTTGAACTTCAAGGGGCTTACCATTTAAACACCAGCCTGCAGGGTTTCTAGAGAGCGCTCCCCAGCCGTGTCTGGGCCTTAGGTCTTATGAGGGCTGCTCAGGAGCAGAAAGCAGCCATCTACAGCTTGGCTACTCTTCAGGTGGATCTGGGGCAATTCTCTAATCCAGACTCAGTTTTCTCCTCTGTAAAATGGGGGTATAAACAAGGACTTCCTAAGGTCCCTTCCAATTCTGGAGGGGAAGAGGTTGGGGGTCTAAGCAGGGTCGCCATGTGGGTCCCAGCCTTTGGGAAAGAATGGGATCCCCCCCTGGCTTCTGAGAGCGCACACTGGGAAATGGGGAATCACGGGGTCCTCACCCCCCACAGGGCCTGGTCAATCCTTTATACTTACAAATGGTGTCCAGGACTCCCCCAGGAAAGTGAAATTTTAAGGTGATCCAGCTTATCCTTCGCCTCCTTGCTCTCTCCCTCGAGGGAGCATCGTGGACACAGAGAGACCCAGATTGAGGTCCCCAGGCCTGCCCCTCACTGGCGGTCCAACCCTGGACAAGTCTGTCCTACCTTCCGTTTGTCACCTTCGGAATGGGAATGTACTAGCACATTCTCCCACTACAGGGAGGGCAAGAAGGCATTCGAGAGTCTGGCACAGTACGGAGTACACGGCTGGCGCTCAATAACAAATGCGTGCTTTCTCCCCACAGGCAGGGGCACAGCTCCCCCCCTCCCCCCCAAGGAGAAGGACACCTGGCAGGGCGGGCTTTGAGGCTGGCAGGACAGAGGTGACACCCCCACCAGAGGCAGGACCCCTGCAGCGGGGGAGCCAGCTGGGCTCGGGCCAGATAAAGGACAAAGGAGGGGCGGAAGCAGGGCTGCATCAGCACTTGGGAAGGGCAGGGCGGTGACAGGGACGCTGAGCACAGCCCACTCTTCTGAGCCGGTGCCCAAGAAATCACCCTTGGCCCGGGGGAGCGTGCAGCGCCTAACAATGAGGGCGCCGCAGGCTCCCCACTCCGCCTGCCCCGCCTGCGCCCCACTGCCTCACTCACCTTTGCAGGTCTCAGCTCCTAGTCAGGGCATCCCCCCACCTAGCCTGAAGGGACCCCCTCCAATCAGAGCTCCTAGTCGGTCACAACTCTCGATGCAGCACACGTGGACTCAAGGCCTGCCAGGCGCCCCACCCGTGCTGTGGGCAGAAGTAGAGATGGGCCAGCCATCACCACCCCGGCCCCAGCCCCCGGCCATGGAGAAGCGTCCCTCACAGGGAGTGGAAGCCAGCGGCCCCCTGCCTCAGCTCTGGGTGCCCACGCTCAGCCTCCCCTGCAGGAGAGCATCCCTGGAGCACTGCCCATAAACTGCTTATGACCAGCAACGGGTGGGACAACTCCCACAACAAATGTGCACATTTCCTGGTAGGGCTGCAGGCCAGGTAGCATGGTTAATGATCAGTCCTCTTTGCAAAACTGGTGAGTCAGGAACGCATGCTAAATGCCTTCCAGAAGTCACTGGAGGGGGTGGGGGATGCTGTGGGAGGAGAGCCCACCTCCCTATCTGCATAATTAGGGATGGGGCAAGGGATCTCTAAGACTCCTCCCAGAGCTAACCATCTGAGGGTCTGGGAACCCCGTGCCTGGGTGGTCCAGCCCCAAGTCCCATTTCCAAATTAATCCACCAAGTCAGGCCTCCCAACAATGGTGAGGTGGGCTTCTGACCACGATGGGAAGGTGGACGCCCGTAAGAGAGGCCTGGGTACAGCAAGAATCAATGTTTAGTATCAGTTCAACCATAGAATCAGCACCCCAGAACCCTTTGCCTGTGTAGGGAAATCTGGGAGGGGTATAAGAGACTAGTCAACACCACCAGGGTACCTCAGTCCACTCTGGAGGCCACCTGCAGACACGTCCCCGTCCTGCCAAGGTCTCATGGCTTCTCCACATGAGGGTGGTCTGGTGTGGCCTGTGTGCCGGGCAGGGCAGAGAGCCAGGGGGCTGATGTGCCCCAGGAACAACCTTTGCCAGTGAGACCAGAAATGGTGGGCACATGCCTCCGCAACCTTGTTCCCAGCGGGGTGATGCCTGGGTGCAGTCCACATAACATCCTAGGGACCCGGAGTCGAGGGGTGACCTGGCTCAACTGCGTAGAGGCAGACGCCGGCGATCCTGAATCTGGCCTGAGGACACACACATACAAGGCACAGAGTTTCCATTCTGTTGCCACAGCTGCACAAACATCCTGCTTCCAAGGCCACCACAGCCAAGATGCCCACAGAGCTGCCCAGTGCCCCGGGCTGGCAGGACGTGGCAGGGCGAGGGCCGTGATCCTGGACCCCCTGCCTACTGCCTGAACCCGGCTCTTTGTGCTTCCTACAATTCAGCGAATACCTGTTACCCTTTCCATAAATTGTCCTTCCTGCTTACATCAGCCAGAGTCTAGTTCTGTGGCTTAGAACAAAACGCCTAGCTGATAGACACACGGGAAGCAATGCAAGAACAATAACAAGGCCCCCAGGCGTTTTCCCCAACCCGACAATCCTGGATTCCGAATCGCAGGAAGATGAAGACAACTATGGAGGGAGAGAGGCAGGGAGAAAAGAGGGGTGCTGGGGTACCTCCAACAGCAACCGTGGGCTCCTCTCCTAAAAGAAAGCCACAGTCCTGCCTTCAAGGAGCGCTCAGTCCGGGAGGGAGACAGGCATGAAAGCCAATAATCCCAATACAGGGTGATGTGAGTCGAGCCAGAGGGAACCACGAGGCAGAAGAGACACTGGTGTCTGGGATCAGGACGGGCTTCCCAGAGGAACAGTGTCTAAGCGGAGCTACGTGAAACAGCAAAGGAAAGGGAAGGAAAAGAGAGCAAACCGGGCGCTTCATGGCCATGAACAGGCTGGCCCGGAGCCAATCCCCGGATAAATCATGACTCAGTGCCTGGCTCCAACTATAAATCTGGGAGACAGACAGGCGGCTCTCTGGAGGGACCGCTGCTCCCTGGGGAGGGCTCCAAGTTTGTCACCAGCTAATAGGGAATAAAAACACATCCGTCTGTGTGTGCAGAGATGTCTAAGTCTGCATACATACACATGAACACACACGCTCACACACAGGTACCCCAAGGAAGGGCACAGAGCAAAAATAGTTTGCTGCAGCTGGGTGTTTGTAAGAATTCATGATCAGGACGGACTCATCCCTGTCAGAGTGGAGGCTTCAGGGAAACACTTGCCCGGCCCACGCGCAGAGCTGCCTTCCTTAGGGGCAGCGCGGTTTTCCCTTGTTGCTGCTTTCAAAGAGAGAGCTGACAGTGTCGGGGGGCAGGGGGGGCGGGTTTGAGAAGCAGGCCTCTGCGTTTCCAGCCTCAGTGTTTCCAAACCGTTGAGGTGACCTCGGGAGAATCTCCTCCCTGACTTGGGCCTCAGTTTGCCCATCTGTACATTGAGATTAGTCTAGATCAACAATGCTGAGTTCATATCCGTCGGCTGGTGATGGCTGCCTGGAACACTCTACTGAGAAGGACCCTGGGCTTGGCAGAGACACCGCTGATTAGTGCTGTCTGGGTAGGCACAGGTCGGGACAGAGGTGGCACGTTGCTACCTACCATCCCTTGCCTCTTGAGTCCTGACACTCTGTGAGTCTCTGGTCTGACTTCTGGGGCTTAAACAGGGCTCCAGCTTGTGGTGCTGGAGTTCGCTCATCCCAGTCCTAAGAGCCAGCTACGCATCTCTTCCCAGCTCCACGTCCAGTGACATTACATTGCACACAGCTTAAAATCAGCCACAGTGGAAGTGTTTACACCACGGAAATTGGCAAATGCTATAAATCCAGGTTTTACTGGTTTACAGGCCAGGACATGGGGAGAAGGGAATCCAGGCAGCCCCCCAGTCCTGGGATCCGTTGGCCCCTGGCGAGTGGCCAGTGCCCACCGATGCTAGAATTCAGACCATTCTATCAGAGACTCACAACCCCCGAAACCCACGTTGTTCTGGATCCTCACACCATTTGCCTCAGTCCATTCAGGTTACTGTAACAGAACATCACAGACTGGGTGGCTTATAAAAAACAGGTATTTATATCATATAGTTCTGGAGGCCGGAAGTCCAAGATCAAGGCACCAGCAGATTCAATGTCTAGTAAGGCCGGCTTGTGGGCTCTCTGTGTCCTCCCATGGTGGAAAGGGGTGAGGGGGCTCTCTGGGGTCTCTTTTATGAAGGCACTAATCCCACCATGCTCCTCTCTCATAACCTAATCACCTCCCAAAGGTCCCTCCTCCTGATACATCCACATTGGGGAGTAGGCTTCAGCATAAGAACTTTGGGGAGACACAAACATTTAGTCCATAGCACTGCTTTTGCTGCGTGCACCCCCATTCAGGGCCCCACCCAATCTGCCTTGGTACCAGTCATGCCCTCCTCCTCCAGGAAGCCTTCTCAGACTGCTTTAGTTTGCAGTAATACCCCCCTACCCCCACCCCAGCTCTCATTTCACTTTCTGTTTGCTCGTTCTGGAATGAAAACTGCCTTCCTGAAAAAGGTTCAAAGCCTACGTCTCCTCCTTCTTCAGCCCCCACAGTCAGGGCCCCACATAGACCTAGTCATGGAACAGATGTCTAGGGAGATGCCAGCTGAGTCACCCACTGCCTGGGACAGAGTCCCAAAACGCCTGTAGCCATCATCCCAATCAGATTCTTATTTCCCAGGTGGGGAAACTGAAGCTCAGAACAGCATGGAACTGCCTGTCTGTGGCCGAACTAACTCTAGGACCCAGGTCTCCAAACGCCCACCACACTGCCTTAGGAGTCCCACTTACAGACGCAGAGACTGAGGCCCGCGGAGGTCTAGAGATTTAGCCAAGTTCACAGTGTGACCCAGCAGAGGAGTCAGCACAGACGCCCAGGTCCCCAGCATCCCTGAGGGGGGCCATGCCCTCTACACCAGCGCCCCCTGCCTCTCCCTTCACTTCAGTCCCAACTTCACCCCCAGCTTACCTAACTAGGCCTCGCCACCTCTGTCTCCACCTCCGGGAGGGGACAACATCAAACCTCAGGGGTCATGTCAGCAACCCGTGGGGCCTGAGGCCCCGGAATCCACGGGGGCCTCTTTCTCTTGCAAGGAGCAAGGCCCAGTCTGGGCCTGCATGGGCTGCATTTGGGGCCGCCTCCTCCCCGTTCTCTGTCCTCAGGCTGCTACTTAACATGCGCACGGGAACCTCAACGCTGAGCGTATAGATTTCTCTTTGTCTTTGGTGGTAATTATTAGCTGTCTCGGCGGGTGAATGCAGGCAGAAACAAAGGCAGCAAGGGTTGTAAAACCTTTTATCTCGATCAGGCCGCATTATTTGATAAGGTGCTAAGCTAATAGCAACGCATGTCAAATTGTGTTTAGACAGATCGAGGGGCTGGGAATGGAGGGTATATTTGTCTCCGGAAACCTGCACCTGCAAGGATAAGGAGGCGAGCACGCTGATATTCACAGCCCCATGCAAAACGCAGACAGCCCGGCTTCTGGGGCTCCCGGCACAGAGGCTCCTGGCAAAGGGGGCAAAACGAGAGGCTGGGAAGGGAGAGTGTGGGCCCACGTTATGCTCATTTCCACTCAAGACCATCTCAGGGTCTTTGCCCGGAGCCGCACAGGTCCCCACAGGGGTCAGCTGAAAAGGTAGGATTCAAATCCAGGTTCCCTGGTTCCCAAGCCAGAACGCTTACCACAAGCATTTATTAAACCCCAAGTTTGTAAATCTGTCCTATATAAGGTTGACTCTTACAGACAGAATCCCTACCTGTAGGGATGGCATGGACCATATAGAATTAGTACTGAATCATGGGCAGCCTTGAGAAGAGGCTCACAAGGGCCGGATCAATCAAGGGAGGCTTCCTGGAAAAGGTGGAGTTTCATATGGGCCTTGCAGGATGAGAAGGGTTTGGAACACAAACCTGGGGAGAAGCACCCCTAACCACCAAGCTCTGAACCCCTTACTGCGAACTCCCAAGTGAACGTTTGCTTGTCTTCCTGGATCCTGCCAGGTGCTTCCTCTGGTTTGCCTTCCCAGACCCTCCAAGAGAGCCTCACTGCACCTCCGGATCGCCAGAGCACCCCCACAGCTGACCACTCTGTGCCCTGGGAGGTGGGCGGGAAGGTGGTGGTGGAGCAAAAAGAGAAGGCGAGGACGCACATGGCGAAAATATGTATCAAAGCCTTAAAAAAAAAAAAAAGTGCACACCCTTTGAAACAGTGGCTTTATGTCTAGGAATCGTCCCTAAAGGAATAATCGAGAATGTGTACAGCGCTTGAGGCTTCAGGATGTCCACCACAGGACTGCTTATATTAGCAGAGTATTGGAAGCAACCTTTAATGTCCAACAATGCAGGATCGGTTGAAAGAAATACTCCGGACAGTCTCATGAAGCCATTAAGAAGTAATCATTGATCAGAGTCTTCACTAGGGTTCCCCCTGGAGCAGACCCAGGGCTCAAATGCAGGAAGGTGGAGGCAGAGGAGTGGGGAGGTGACACAGGAAGGAAGGCAGGCAGTCATGGTGTGTTTTCAAACCAGCTACCAGGGTGGGTGATCAGAGCCTAATTCCTCTGGGCAAACTCTGGGACCAGTGTAACACACTTGTCCCTTGGGGGATGGAGTTGGGGTGGCAGCAGGTTGCTTCGGTGGTTGACTAAGGGCTGTTGGAGGCAGGAGACGGCCACTGTTGATTCGCCAGTGCTTGCAGCCCGCCACCAGGCTGAGGAGCAGGCTCCCGCAGCAAGAGACAGCCCTCAGCAAACGAAACGCAGATGCCTGCAGGTGGAATGGGGCGTGGCGCCGTGCACTGAAGTGGCAGGGCCAAGGGCATGTGGGCGGGGCGCTGCCTCTTCTGCTGCAGTCTGCGCTTCCTACGGCTCTCAAACTGGGAAAAGCCAGGCTAAATGAAGACAAACTTATTTCTCTGCTTCGGGACGCCCGTTGGCGCACTGATGCGCACTGGTGAAATCCCAAGCCCTGGACTGTACACCGTGTCAACTCTACAGTGGCCCTGATTTTTTCCTCCCGAGGCACACCCGTTAGTGGCTCTGGGGACGTCACTGCTGTCCAGAACAGAGCTGGGGAAATGCCATCACAGCTGCCTTCGTAGTAACGTGGAAAAAAGGAGAAGGCAGTTTCCTATGGCAGTTGGTGCAAGAGGCTCCCATTTTCTTAGTGGGTGTGCAAAGAAACTGACCGGCAATTTGTCTTCTCAGCTTTGATCCTGGAAAAGCATCCTCACCCAAGGAGGCCTGTCCAAGAGCATCGAAGGCAGCACTGCAACAGTGCTGGGGGGGAAAAGATGCAGAAGCAATCTAAAAGCCCATCACGAGGAGAATGGCTAAATACACTCTGATGTATCTATGCTAAGGAATTCCACCCAGCAGTAAGAACGAACGACTTACAGCTATAAGTACTGACATGGAGAAAACCCCAAGACTAATAGTTAGGTGACAAAATCAAAGTACAGAACAATACATACTGTGTGATACCATTTCTGTTGAAGAACAAACATCCAAACACACTAAAAATAAAATCATGTATCTCTGTATGTGCAGATATAGATGTGTGTGTGCACTCAGAACAAGATCAGGAATGATACACATCAAAACTACAGCCGTGGTTCCCTCAGCGGGAGAGGGACAGAAGGCCTTAACCTGGTCTGTATCGTGCTAACAAGAATGAATTCCTATCCCGCGTGTGTAATTAAAAATAAATGAAAATGTTTTCAAGAAGGAAAAGGGAAAGCCTAGCAGTATATCCACCAAAATACCAAAATATTTACAGGGTTTATCTCTGAGTGCTGGGATTAGGGGTGTTTTTAATTTTCTTCTGTTCGCTTATCTGTATTTTTAAATTTTCTACAAAGAGCATGCACGTTTTGATAATAAGAGGAAGAAAACCTGAAGTAACATTTAATTAAGTACTCGCTACACCAGCCCCCTGTAGGAAGCTGTCCCCTCCTCCAAGCAGGGTCTGTGTCCGCTGTTTCTTTCCTCGCACCCCTCCGGAGCCATCTGAGATTTCCACCCCGGGCTTCCTGGACATTACATTCTGGGTTGGACACGCCAAGGACCGAGGTGCTGGCTTTCCTGATCATCGCTGTGATTCTCTGTCTGTGCCACCTCGGGCCACACAACACCCTCTTTGGGCCTCAGTGTCATCCTCTACGGACAGGAATTCTAGAACCCGCACCGCGGCTGGGAGGCCCGGGAAATGATAGCTGGGCTTGTCTTGTGTAGAAGGCCCTGCTTGTGTACAGCTCATGCAAGGAAGACAGCCTGACCAGAAGCGGTCACCGCCGGCCGAGTACCAGGACCCCAGACCCTGCCGAGGAGGCTTTGGTCAGCTCCGGGGAGTCCACTGGAATTCAGAGTCAGGCTGCGCACAGAAACGTGAAAGATGCAAATCAGGCACGTGAGCAGCGCCGGGCTGGAGGAGCTGGGTCTCCCTCAAAGCAGGGCTCTGAGTGTCAGATTTTCCACTCTATTTCTCTGTAGCATGTTCTGCACATCCCAGTGCTAAAAATAACTGTGGCATGTGGTGGGGGGCAGGGGGGCCGGGGGTGGGGGCTGGCTCCAACAGCCTTTGGAGCTGGTTTGGCACAGCAGCCTCCCTTCATCTGGGCAGGACAGGCCCTGGTTCCACAGAGCCCTCTCCACCCGGCTCTCCTCGCCCACCCTACTCTCCCGTCCAGAGCTTCATCTCCTGCCTTGGGACCCCGGGGACCCTGGAAGGTGGCAGCCTAGAAATCACAGGGATGGAAAATCCCCAAAGAGGTCATCTCTTCCACCACCTGGGAGGAGCACAGTCACCCCTAAGTCCCTAAGGACAACAGAGAAGACCCGTACATCTAAGGCAGGCCCCTGAAATCTAATCCTTCAAACGGCCCACCTTCTTCACTTCGTGGAAAGTCATTCCCGAGCCTAGCTGGGATCTCTGCCGCTCCAGCAGAGGCCGGTTCCTACCGTTCTCCACCTAGAAGGAGTTAAGAGAGAAGTGCTGGTTCCAGGTTCAAATCAAACTGAACAAAGGGGCAGAGGCACAGAGCAGTGGTGATGTCTACCGTCCTCCATGCCTGGGTCCCTCCCCACCTAGGGGGAAACTCCAGCCACGAGGGCTGGTTGCAAGGTATCAAAGTGCCTACCCCACCCCCGCACTTTCCCTGGTGCCCCCATCCACCAATGCAGCCATGAGGATAGATGGTGCATGCATCCAAGCCCAGCCCAGGAGGCGGTCAGGAGACCTGGAGGACACCTGTGCCCTTGAAGAGCTTATATTTAGTTCAGGGCTCAAGACAGGTGCACGAAAAGGCAACTAACACTGGATCTAACCCGTGGCAGAGGGAGGTGTGGCCATCAGAGCATGCCCACGGCAGGGCACCTGGACGGGGGTCTCCCCAGAGGAGTGAGCTGTGAGCTCTGAGCAGAAGCAGGGAGGCCTGAGGCCACAAGTCCTGTGGACACCAGTGAATGCTAAGGAGAAGGACTCTCTGGGATCCAAAGGAGATAAAACTGAAAAATGGGATTGAGATCCCACAATGAAGCCCCACCTTTGAACGCCAAGAGCAGAGATTTGAACTTCACTCCCTAGGCTACATTTCTTAAAGAGTATTCCAAAAGGGGGTGTCAAAAAGTGATTCTGTGAAAGGAAAGGTGTGGTGTGTGGTGTGTGTAAAGCCAGCAGGGAGTGGGTGGCCCCAGAGGAGAAACGGCGGCAGGCACATGGCCCGGGAGGAGTCAGAAGGGCTGCTGGGCAGCCACGGCCCTCTGGGAGCTCGAGGAGCCAGGCAACTTCCCCTGAGCCTCAGTTTCCCCCTCCTGTGGAATGGGGTGGCAGCCCTGGCGGGGCAGCTGGGAGCAGTCTGGCGCTGGTCCCATCACAGCTCTCAGGAGCGGAAGCTGGAGTCAGAGTGGTAGATGGGGACAGAGAGCCCACGATGAAGCCAGTGGACAGCAATATGAGCCTGGGAGTCCCAGCACACGCAACTGAGAACTTGAGACAGGACGACGTCCCTCCAACCTCTCATCCTTGTATTGTTTCCGCCTCCCCAGCCCCTCCGACCCTTCTCCTGACAACACAGAGCCTCCATGGGAACGGACTGCGGAACTGGGAGGGAGAAAGCGGGTGTTCCGGGCCCAGCTCTGGCATTTCCCAACTGTGTGGCCCTGGGCAAGTTCCTTAACTTCTCTGAGGCTGTTTCCTGTCTGAGGTTTTATCGTGTGCCAGGCCACGCTTGACAACTCCTTGTGCGGAGCTCTACCATGATCATCCTATTTCACGCATGAAAACTGACACAGAGAAGTCAAGAAAGCTGCCCAAGGTCACACAGCAAGTGAAGAAGCCAGGACAGACCTGCCGCCGAAGGTGTTTAGAGGATTGAAAAGGTTAGAGAAGAAATGCTTTTGACACTGGAATCTGCTAGTCACCTTCCAATGTTATCAGGATGCTGTGGCAGGTCGCACTTTCGAAGATGCCCACGACACCATCCCCATCCGCCAGGCTCTTTGACAACATGACCTTGCTCTCCTCCATGAGGAAGTGGGTTCTGTTTTGCTTCCTTCTTGAATCTGGGTGGACCCATGATGGCTCTGTCCAATAGAACATGGCAAAATGGCACCCCCGGTTCAAGGCACAGCCCAGCCCTTACCTAGCCCAGTTGCCCCCACTTTCTGTGTTCTGGGAGCCAGCTGCCATATTAAAAGTGCAACCACCCTGAGCCCACTGTGCTGGAAGAGGCCCAAGTCATGCAGAGGGCCCCGTAGGAGGAGGCACCGCCTAGAGAGAGGCCAAGGACCCTGAGGGGCCAGGCATGGGAGGCAAGTGACCATCCCTCGGGTGACTTCCAGCCCAGCCCATGAAATGAGCCCCCAAGTGAGAACTGCCCAGCAGAGCCCAATCAACCCACAGGATTAGGCACCATAAGAACACACTGTTGAAGCCACTGAGTTGGGGGATGATTATCACACATGAGTACATAACTAGAACAGGTGTCCCCCTCCCTCCTCTTTCAGTTTTAAGAGAGAAGGTCATCACAAAGAGACGAGGAAGAGGGAAGACAGAGACAGGGGGCGGGCATGAGGGTTACAAGCAGCTAAGGCACACAGCTCCCTTCTGCTCTGCCTCTGGGCCCCAGCCAGGGCTGAGCCTGCTTTAGCGCCCTCAGACACTGGCCTGCAAGTCGGGGGCCTGCGTGCCAGGCCCTGACGCAGCAGCGGCTCCTCTGATCTGCCGTCTCCCCTTCTGCTAAGTGAGAAACCAAAATGATGACCTCTGCGGTCCCTTCCAGCTCTTACCGCCCCAGCGCCTCCACCGTGCGGCTCCTTCCAGCCCCAGTCTGTCCGGCAGAGCCAGGACACTGTGCGCCCGCTCAGACCTCAGAGGCCCTCAGGATGCCCCCACCCTACCGCAGGCCCCTCAGCCCCTGGGAAGAGAACCACTGCGAGCCCCTGGGTCCAGCAGACCCAGCCCCACCGGCCAGTGGAGCTGGACAGAGGAGGCCGTGCCCTCCCAACCCTCAGGCTGACGCGTCGTGGCTCTGCCCCTCACGGCCTAACCTCGCCCAGTGCCGTGTCAGGCCCTTGACATCGATGATCCAACTTCATCCTCCCAGGCATCCAGAGAGGTAGAGATTGCTGTCAGCTCAGTTTGCAGACGAAGAATCCGAGGCTCAGAGATGTTAAGTGACTCGGTCAAAATCACACAGCTGTAAATTCACACAGAGTTTAAAGCTGGAGGCCTGATTCCCTGCTTCTCCCTCTTGCCCACTATATACTAAGCTGCTGTCGTGAGAGCATGTGTGAAAACACAGATTCGTCACCCTGTGCTCCCCCAACAACCTACCTCTACACGGTCAACAGCGAGCAGCCGCACACGCGCATCGGCACAGACCCGGGGGTCCAGCACGGACAGGTGCACGTAGAGACACGCCGCACATTGGTCCACACTGGTCCATACTTGAAAACCCACGCTCACAGGGAGGCACGCAAACACTCCCCCAGGCACATGTTCTAGCATTCTTACACATAGACACAGACGCTCAGGGTCTGGGCGTGTGCTCACACACACACACACACACAAACACACACACACACCCCTACACTTCTAGCCCCACGGACTCACGTGCAGATATCTGCACTCATACATCCTCATAACACACAACACACACACACACACACACACACACACACACACACACCACCTTGTTTAATGATGCCCGGGAAATGAGAGTCATTATTTTTATTTAAAAAAAAAAAGAAGAAGGCGGCTCTCAAATGCCAATAGATTCCAGTGTGTTTTTTCAGCGTTAAAAGGTTTCAAAAGCAAAAGTCGCCCAACAGTGCCACCTGCTGAAGGCTGGCTGTTCTCCGTCCTCTCCCCTTGTGTCCCTCCTGCCCTCAGAAGAGACCCTTCCTCGGTTTCCCTCAAAGTGCTCAGGACTCAGGAGCTAGGTGGGGGAGCAGGGGCAGGGGGGAGTGAATGCAGGTGGGGAGAGGGGAGGTGCTAAGGCAGAGAGAAACGTGGAGAAGGGGAGAGGGAAGCCGACTTCCAGATGCAGGTAAGGAGAGGAAGACAGAGGGAGAGCGGCCCCGCCGGGAGACAGAGAGGCAGGCAGGAGCAGAGGGAGGAGGACAGGAAGACACAGACAATTCGAGACAGACAGCACAGAAAGAACCAGACCCAGAGGATGAGTCAGGCGTGCCATGCCAGGAAAATAGATATGGAGGGGATCAGGGAGAAATGGGGAGAGGGCAGGGCGTGCAGAACAAGCTGTCATCCACCCCCATGGAGCCCCTAGGACCCACAAGTGCAGCAAGCCTCACCACGAGCCCTGGCCAGCCTCCCTCTAGAGGACAGCAGGGACCCGAGGCTGCAGTGTTGTTCTGGAGGTGGGGACTCCCATGCCACCCCCAGCCCTTCCAAATGCTTGTCCAGCAGCCTCTGCCCCAAAACAGCTCAGCTCTCTCGGTCCCTGGGTCGGGATGGGCTGACTCTCCCCAGGGAAGGCTTCTCCTATGGAACGTCTGGGCTGGTTCTGAGGTGCAAGGAATACTGTGGAGGGGACTTGTCCAAGGTCACACAGCACAGTGGGAAGAGGCAGCCCTGGAAGCTTCCAGAGGCCAGGCACTGACTTCTACCCCCCACCTTGTATGAGGCCACGACAACCCCTGAGGAAAAACAGAGGTTTGGATAGAAAACTCCTTTGGGTCATGTCCCCAGCTTTCACTCTCCGTTCTCGGTGGGCCCAGGAGCCCCTACCCACAGCAGCGGGGCAAGGAGCTGGGCCCCAAGTCCCCTGTGAGGAGAATCAGCCTCACCACCACCAAGTCAGTAATCACCGCTCTGGGGCTCGATTGGGGTCAGAGCTGAACAACCAGCAGAAAACCACAGACCCTCAAACCATAGAACGTTAGTTCTGGAAGATGCTCTAAATCCCACTCATCCCTTCCTGAGGAGACACTGCCCAAAGGACTGGGTATGCAGAAGGGATGAGAATCCCAGCCCTGCCAGGCCAGCCTCCCATGCCAATCTCTTGGCATCTTTAAAAACCAAGTCCTCAAAATCCTAAGACCTGGGCTCCCTGCAGGTGGCCATCTTGGAGGCTTCCTCCTGCCCTTTGAGACCCTCCAGGCTGGGTCTTCCCTCTCCCAGTGGGACACTCCCTACAACAGAAAGGCCCCTGGCAGGGAAAGTCGTGGGGCAATTTTCCTGCTAAGCAGCCTCCTATGTGTCCCGTAGCTCAGCCCAGGCTACCAGGAGACATCTCTCTCACCTTTGTTCAAAGGCACGGGACCTCCCGTGCAGCAGAGAGCTGCCCAAGCACAGCACAGGGCAGGTGGGACTGGCATCTAATTTGCATGTGGTTTGCCTCTGCTTCCTGACTTCTCAAAATACCAGGAAACTCTCCCCCCTCCTGTAACTTCTTGGCGCTCAGAATCCCTCCCGACTTCGCAGGAATCATTTCAGTGCCATGGACTTCCATTTGCTTAGCTAGAAAAGGGGTTCACCTGGAAACCAGAGAGACTCTAAACTCCTTCAAAGGTGAGTCCTGGCTCCAGCCTAGCCTTCCAGAGGGTCATGGCACCCACCCACTTTAGCTGCCCCTTCCCCTCCTGCTGGGCCAGAGCACACAGCCCCTCACTGAAAACACCCTGCTCTCCCACGCCTACAGGACCCGGCTGATGCTGTTCCCTGGACCCAGAAGGCTCTTTCCTCTGCCTGAAAAACTCCTTTTTACCCTCAAGACCCAGTTCAAATGGAACCTCTGCAAAGCTCCTGCATGTCATCCTCCGTACCTCCATGCCACTGAGCTGAATTATTGCCACTCAGTGGATCCCAGCACTTTAGCTCATTAATTAAGGGGATGATTTATGATATGACAGAGAGGTGCCGTCTAGCACATGTCTTTCCTATTAGACTGTGAACTCGCTGAGGGCAGGAACTAGGGGAGAGGCAACCACCAGTGCACACCTACAGCCCCTCGCCCAAACACACTCTGATTTTCCCTCCTTGACGGCTAGCCCAGATTGCATTAAATAGCAGTGCTATCCCACTCAGGATTTTATAACATGAAACAGCACAGAACAGAGGGGCCCCGGAGACCCCGCTCCCTAGAGAGCCCTGTCTACTGTTAAGCACCCAGCTCATCACAGACAAAACCCCAAATCGGGGTGTACAACCCCAGGTAGAGCCTTGCGCCCACAGGTGAGTGAGGCAAAGGGGACCAAGGCTGCCATTTAAGAAGCAAATAACCACGCAGGGAAATTTACAGTCAGATAATTGGCAGCTCAGGTGCATAGTCAAATGCAGTAAATTAAGTGCTTTCCTGTAAATCAAGTTTATGATTTGCACTGGAGATGTAATTGTTAAAACTGTTCATTTTATCCACAAATAGCAGTTGAAAGAAACCAATTTAGGAGTGACAGATTGGTTTTGATTCTAAATGTAGTGCTAAAACAGTTAATTTTAATAACATCCATTGGACAGGAGTCTGCCTGTTACTTAATATCATAGTCAACAATTTGAAAACTGCGTGATCAGCCACTGCTGCTTCCGCTAAAAATTAATCCCATTTTTCGCCCAAATGGAGGCATTTCTCAGCAGGAAGTAGCATCTCCACGCAGGAGGGCTTTCCTCATTCACGAGGTTCCGGCCTTCCCACACTGTGGAAGCAGGGCCACAAAAAGGTCAGCCCGTAGCTGCAACAGAAGGCACACGTCCCGGAATACTGGGACGGAAAGGGACCCTTCCCGGGACCGGAGTGCCCTGGATGGCAAGCAGGAGCTCAGTCCTCTGCTTGTGCCTGCACGCCTCTGGTGATGGAGTGCTCACTCTCACTCATGACTCCTTTCTCCCGGGGGCATCTCTGAAACTGCGGAGATGGCAACTCCAGTTTCCACGGTCCAGCCCACCAGTAACTGGAAGGCAACAGTCCCCAGGTGTCCGCCCCTCCTGTGTGGCTTCTTTTCCTTCCCTGGGTCGTACCTGCCCGGCCCACCCCCGAGGCAGCATGCTGTGCCAGAGGGTCTTGGACACCGATGGGTAGCTAGTGGGTCCTTCTGAATGAACAGGACAAAAATCTTATCTTCTGCACTTGTCACCAACCTCCTTGTCATCTCAAGACACACACCCCCGTCCGTCAATGTCCAACGTTGGTTTGTGGTGTCCAGGACTGGACCTGCTATTTTTGTCATAAGCTAATTTGGGTCCCAAGCACACAGAGGGCCTCCAGCTTCCCAGGACCTCCCCGTTTGGCTAAGGGGAGCCCATGAGTTGCTTTAGCGGCTCACTCTGATCATGAGCCGTATCCCTGAGCTCTGCTCTTAAGGAGTCCGAGCTTCTCAAACTTGAACACATCAAAACCATCTGGAGGGCTAGTAAAAACAGAGTGCCTGGCCCCCACCCCGAGAGATTCCAGTTCAGTAGGTCTGGACAGAGCCAGGGAATCTGCATTTCTATCAAGCTCTCGGGTGTACTGATGCTGTCAGCCCACAAATCTCATCCGAGTGGCACCGATGTAACGGATCCGTATTATCAACACCACCAACCCGCTACAGACGAGGAAGCTGGGGCCCAGAGAGGCGAGACCCGGAGGGGAGCACAAACAGCCTCCCTGGACACCAAAGCAGCAGCTCCCCCGCAGACTCATTGTCTCCCAAAGCATTCCTGGAGCTCCGGATTCCCAGCAAGGAAGACACACAAATCAGCCCATTTACCCAGCTTTCGTTCAATAATTTCAAGAGGTATTAAAAAGGGAAACTTCCGTAAAAGAAGGAAAAGCCTGTTCATTTTCATGGCCACCACTTGGAGGAATGGTTTTCTGAAGTCTAGGCAACCGCTTGTAAGAGTCTATTATAAAGGGAAGTCTAAATCACATTTATGGCTCATACTGTAAGGCAAATGTAGGTATTAAAATTGTTCCTTTTAAATGATAAACACCCACTGAAATGGCGCAATAGAGCCACATCAGAGACTGTTTTCACCCAAAACAAACTGACTTAGGAAAGGCCGTAAATAGCATATTTGACTGCAGACCCCATCACTGCTGTTGATCTAAGGAGGGAGGAGGGAGGGGGCGATGCAGAGAAGCTAGCACGGGAAGACCAGGTCTGTCTCAGCAACGTGCAGCACCTCGATGGGCCCAGTCTTCTCCAAGGCCTGAGAGGTGGGATTTCTCCCCAGAAGGGACCCTGGCTCCTTGTTTTCTTGCCTGGTTTTAGAGACCAGGGCCTCCATTTTACTGTGCATATCACAATTGTTGTGCTTTTGATTTTGAGAGGGAAGTAATAGAAAAAATAGTTAATCACCCATTCATAATCTCTTAAACATTATTTTCAAGCTGATAGTTGCAAAACAAAATGCAATCTTTCTAGCATCTTCAAGCAATTACTTGTCATTTTCCCAGTTTCCATAATAAAAGGAAATTAGGCTGGGGGGGGGGCCTCAGGGGGAGGGTGTAAACTCCCGACTTTGACTTTTGAGAAGATGAAGGGCAGACTTAAAGTAAGTCCTGCCCAGGTTTTCCTATCACGAAAGAAGACAAATGCCAAGCCAGGCCAAGTGATGGGAATGGGGGTGGGGGCTTCTCTTGGCCCACCCCCAAATAAAATGTAATGTGGGTCTAATTACCTGAGCTTTGTTAAGCAAACTTGCTTCTGCCCACCCCCTGAGGGAATTCAGGGGACATATCCACCTCTCTCTCTTGGCCTAAAGCAACTCAGTAAATGAGGAGTCATAGCCAGGAGCCAATTTACCTCTTCTGATCATCATAGTGAGGGCTTAATTCATGATGGATGGATGGATGGATGGATGGATGGATCCATCGATCGATCGATGATTAGATGGATGATTGGATGGTTGGATGGATGGTTGGATGGATGGATGGTTGGGTGGGTGGATGGATGGATGGACGGATGGATGCATGCATGCATGCATAGAAGGATGGATGGATCGAAGGATGAATGGATGGACAGATGGATGGACAAATAAATGAAAATAGACACTGTTTCTTGAGATTTCTTCCATGCTGAGACAAAGCTTCTCAAACTCAGTGTGAAAACACCACATTTTTCATTTCCAATCAATTCATTTTCTAATCTGTTAAAGATACTTTTTGTTAAAGATACTTTTATAAAACAAGCTAAAATGTCATGGTAATGCTATGTTGCTGAACAAGTTTCCAACTCTTCCTCTCAATTTCTGTAATCAATAGTGTGAGGATGGTGCTGGTCCCAGGCCAGGCTTGGAGCAGAACTGCCCTTGGGCTCACCACAGAGCAAGTCACACATGCTAATCGCCCCCTTCCCCCAGCCACTCTCTGAGGTGGATGCTTCTATCCCTACATTCCAGATGGGGAACCTGTGGCCCAGGGAGGGTTAGTGAGTTACCAATTTCCAAAAGCTAACAGCTAGAAAGCTAAACTTTATACTCAGATCCATTAGGTTCCAAGCCTTTGTATTTGCCCGACTTGGGGCTCCACAGATGGCCTCTAAGGGTGGGGCGAAGAAACACCCCCAGCTAGGATGTGGGTAGGGACACTGTCAGGAGTTAGGAGAGGAGAGGGATGCTAAGCAGGAGGCAGGACCCCCAGGATCCAAAGGCAGGAGTGTGCATGGTGTAGGACAAGGACCATGGGGGACCCAGAGAAGGTGGGGAGAGGGGACGGGAGCCTCCCCTCAGGCGGGCCTGGTGGCTCGTATCCCTGGGCAGCTGGGCAGACAGTGGCCCTCAGCCCAGAGCAGGGAGTGGGGAAAGAAGTGGGCACTGGAGTCGCTCCCTGCGCTTGACCCTCGCTGTGGAGCCCGGGTTTCGCATTTTGAAACCCATGGAGCAGTACTTGGCATTAAAAAAAAATGTAAATCTGACAGAAGACACTCCCGTCCTAGTATTTCTCCTTTATAAGAGTTTAAGAGACTAGAGGGGTCAGAGCAGCTTCTGCTCCTGCTGAGCTGCTTCTGTGAAGCTTCGAGCGCGGAGCGAGCGCGGAGGGCCAAGGGCGCAGGGCAGCGTGTTCACAGAGGCGGGAATGAAAGGGAGGACCAGGGAGGACGTGCCGGCTGACCCTGCCGCGCCAGCCGTGCTCCCGCAGGCCCCGAGCACACAGCAGGACGCAGCAGGGCCTCCCGAGGCCTCCGGCAAGACGCACAGACATGGTCAGGCTGGAAATGCAAGTTCAGTATCTCCTCTCTCAGAGGGGGAGCAGCTCGTCCCTCTGCTCCTGGACACCCATCCAGCTCTGTCATTTAAAGGTTCTTCAAGGAGGGGCCTCACACACCCAGAAAGCAGGGTCTTCCACGCCCCCACCCCCCAGGCAAATGCCCTGATCCAAAACTCCAGAACCTCCTCCCGTTCTCTAATGGCAAGGCAGTTCAACTAATATTGAGTGAGGTCTTCTCAGACCAGGGTCTGGGCTAGGGATGGAAATTCCAAGATGTAGGACATCCAACTCTGGCCCCCAGGATGCTCTCAATCGGGGCAAAACAGGGTTGCACCACAGAGAGATGAATGTTTTGATAGAGGGAAGCCCAAGGTTATGGGTACCCAGAGGAGAGGCCTCGACCCAGCCAGGAAGGGTGGTCAAGGAAGGCTTCCTGGAGGAAGAAGGCATACCTGAAGCGAGCCCTCCCTGAGCAAAGGAGGGAGGGTGGCAAACACATACGTAACAGTAACAACAACTTTGAATGAAAGACTCCATTTTGCTTTCCTGATCAAGAGGAAGAGAATTTTCATAGTTTCTTGGAGCTGGAGTCCGAAGCCCCTTATTTCTGAAAAAGGAGACTGAAGTTCAGAGGGGTGAGGTGCTACGCCTGAGGTCACACAGCAAGCTGTTGGGGGTGGGGGAGGGTGGGTCAGAGGCTCTCCCAGCGGCCCCACATCCTGTGACTTGAGCTATGCTCTTCCCCAGCCAGGCATCACCTTGCAGAAAGTAGAGAGAGGGCTGTGGAGAGAGCAGAGGGACCACTCTACCCTCCACCCGTTGGACTTGCTCCCAGGAGCTCCCCTGAGGGAAGGCAATTCAAGGGGGCCGGCTAGTCCCTCAAGATCCCCCGGGACCACATCTGCCTAGTGAGACACAGGGAAGCAGGGCAGAAGCAAGGCACGATCTTAAGGTCCCTCAGGGAAACAGGAGGCTCTGGCGTCCCAACATCGCCCCCCACTCGCCTGCCCCCCTTCTCCACAGCCACCCCCAGGGGCCGGAAGGGCACTGCCGACTCCCACTGGGCTCTCCTTTCCCCTCGGGGAAATCCCAGCACATGACCCATTTGTAAACTGGCTACTGGGCCTGCCTCAGAGGTGGGGGGAGACCCTCAGAGGCAAACTGGCTGGACACGGGCATCAGGCAACCCATTCCAGCCAGGAGGCCCCACTTCTCTGGGCTGTGTGGCCCTGGGGGAGTCAGTAATCACAGCACCCAGAGTCCAACAATAGCAGCAGCTGACTCGAAGGCCTGAGAAGCTGCCTTCAGACAGCAATGCACCTGACCCCCACAGCCCTGCCAGGCAGGTGCCCCTGGCACCATCCCCATTGCACAGAAGAGGACACTGAGGCTCGGAGACGGGAGGTCACTTGCCCCAGGCCCCAGAAGTGGGGAGTGCCAGAGCTGGGCATTGAACCCAGCATTTTCACCCTCTTGATCTCAGTTCCCTGGCCCTGAAGAATGGGGCCGACCACCTCCTGGGGCTGGGGAGGTAAAGGGTCTGGTCCAGGCACTCAGTGCTGTTGGGGACCCAAGCCCGGGAGAGACAGGAGCACCTGTGCTGGACAGGGCGCACAGAGAGAGAGGGTAAGGCCCCGACAGAGCGGGGGCGAAGAGCAGATGGGACCCAGGGGAGGGCGGGCCGGCACCACGGGGCACCAGGCCCGCAGGGACACCCAGAGGAAAGAGCATTCTATCCAAGGGGATTCTGAGAAGCAGGGCAGGCCGTGAGGCCGAGCCTTGAAGGGCAGGCAGGTGGGTCCAACCCACAGGGGCTGCAGGTGGGCAGCACGGGCCAGAGACAGCATGTGCACGCACTGGGGGGTGAGATGCTATAGCTGTACGAAACACTTTACTTCTGGAGCTCCTGGCCCCAGGATGAGGGCAATGACACTGGAAAGGGGAAAAAGCAATGGCCGCACTTCTGGAACATGTACATGCTAGGCACCGTGCCAGGGACTTGCCATGCACGATGTCATTTAGTCCTCACCTGGGCGAGAGGGAGGCTGGATGACTTGCCCCATCTGACCGGGGAGGAGCCTGCAACCAGCTCCGCCAGAGGTTTGCAAAGATGACCCATCCCTGCAAAAGCGAGCTGCTGCATCTCTCTCCAGACGCTCCACCCCTGTCAGCACCACTTGGTCTGGTCGGGGAGGAAGGGGTCCCACAGAGGCAGGCTGGCCCAGAGCCCCGTGTCGGGCAGGGCAACTAGGTCATTCATCCAGCTAACATCTTCTGAGGCTCTGATCCTTGCTGGCCCCGGGCCCAGCAGCTGTGCAGCCTAGTCCAAGCGCCTGCATCCTTTGGTCTTCGTGAAAGGGCTGGGCCAGATCACCTCATTCAGTCACTCACGGAGGGCAGCCCAGACCACAGGACCCAGGCCCCGCTCTCAGACTTTATTCTGTACCGGCGCAATGCCGATAGTAGTCCCAGCATGCGGGACGATCACAAACCGGGTGAGTTAAAACAACAGAAATGTATTCTCTCGTAGAGTTCTGGGGCCAGAAGTCTGAAATTAAGGTGTCAGCGGGGCTTTGTTCCCTCCAAGGCTCTAAGGAAGAACCTTGGCTTCCGCTGGCATCTGGTCGTGTCCACCAGTCCCCAGGGCTCCCTGGGCTTCCGGCAGCATAACCACAACATCTGCCTCTGCCTCTATATGGGATTCATCCCTGTGCACCCCCCGTGTCTTCAACTCTCTCTCTCCTTATAACCACACCGGGCATCAGATTTACAGCCCCTCCTGGCCCACTATGGCCTCCCCGGATCCAGGAGGACTTCATCTTAATCTGCATACATCTCCATAGACCCTGATTTCCACATTGCCAGGTACCAGGGGGTCAGGATTGCAACATATCTCCCTTTTTGGAGGAGGTGAAGGGAAACAATTCAACCAACAACACTCTGGCTCCATCCTGGCCCCAAGAGTCTCGGTTTCCTGGTGGGATGGGTGGAGCCCAGCTTGGTGGTCCAGAGACCTGGGTTCCCTAGCTTCCCATGTGACCTTATTTATTCATGCATTCAACTAACACTTACTGCATACCTACCATGTACCAGAAACTGTACTGAGCACTGAGGTGTGCCCTAGTCCACAATGGCCCAGTGGGAAGGCCGACGATAAAGAAATTAACAAGTCATCTGTCCTCCAAGCCTCAGTTTCCCAAAGCTTATCCTGAGACACTCTCTGGTGTAACTGATGAAGCCTGTACCATGTAGCAGAAAAAGAATATGCCAGGAGTTAAGAGATCTCCGTGCCCCTAACTGGATGTGTGATCTTGGGCAAGTCACTTCACTTCTCTGTGCCTTGGATCTGGGAAATGGAAATGTTGCGATCTCATATTCACTTAAAAATATATCATCTATTCTTTATCACCGAGAACATGCATGAGTCTGAGTGCATGAGGTCTGCGCCCACCATAAGCACTTTTAAGGATCCTCTGCTCCTCTGTGTCTCTAAAACCTGACCCCACAGCCTCCCTATCAGCTTTCCTGCCTCAGGACATTTGCACACACTGGTTCTTCCACCCAGAATTATCATCTCTGGCTCTCTTCTTTGTCTGGATGATCCTTTAAAACCTCTTCAGTTAACTCTCCCAGCTCCTACTTTACTTCAGACAGAAATAGCTTCCTCCTCTGTAGGATGTGTGTGTGTGTGTGTGTGTGTATTTAACTGATTTTTAAATAAAAGTAAAAATGCCTCTGATAAAAATTTTGAACTTTTCATAAAGGTAGAAAATAAAAAGGAAGTCTCACCTCCCACACAGACCCCCCTTAATACCCAAACTAGCCTCTGCTAACATTTTGTGTGTTCTTCCAGGAAAAAATATATATATATATGTGTGTGTGTGTGTGTGTATATATATATATATATATATATATATATATATATATATATATAAGCATAATACTAATAGCTAATGAGGACTTACTCTGGGTCCAGTCCTGTTCATGCTTTATGTGTTAACCCAGTGAATCCTCACAACAACCCGATGATCAGGTGCTATTATTAGCTCCATTTGACAGCTGAGGTAATTAAACCCAGAGAGGTTAAGCGACTTCCCCAAGTCACGCAGCTGCCTAGCAGCAGAGCAGAAACTCACACTCAGTGGGCTGTGCCAAAGGCCATGCTTTCGACTGTCCTTTTTTTACACCCAAATGTGTTCATATATACACTGCTCTGCTCCTTGCTTTATTTTGCTGAAAGTGCATCTCTGAATCTCTCCATATCAGCACAAAAACAGCTCCCGCATTCTCTCCTGCAGCCACTGGGCACGGCAGCACCGCGTCTTCTAGCCTCAGCCCCCTGATGGACGTGTTGGTTGCTCCTAGTTGCTGCTACAAACATCTCTGTGTTAACTCGAGCTCGCGTCCTATCTCTAGCTCAGTACACTTTTGCAAGCACATCTGTGGAATGTGGCCCTGGGACAGCTGGACCAAAGGGCATGGGCTTTTCAAATGTCGATAGATGCGGCCCCATCGCCCTCCACAGGGTCGGGCAAGTTTGCACTTTCACCAAAGGGGTAATGCCCACAGTGCCTTGCACCCACTTCTCCTAGCATACCTGAAGCGGGTGTTGGTCCATCAGGGTCCCTCCCCAATGTGGGCTCCCTTGGCAGGGGGGAGACTTGGACCAAGTTGTGGAAATGTTGATGGAAGAACAGGATCTTTTAAGCAAAACTATCTAGAGTCTGTTTCATTTAACGAACAGTAAGAATTTCGTTGGCACCTATTGTATGCTCTGTTTGGGTACAGGGAGCAGAAACTAACCAGAATTCTCAAAGTCAAGAGCCTGCAGGGGCCAGGCAGGCTGCACAGAGGAGGGACTTGGGCTAGGCGAAGGTGATGCTAGGGAGGGTGGCCAGAACACCGGGCTGTGAGCCAGGGCTTATGATTTTTCCAGAAAGCCAGAAACCTGGATTTTTAGGTGAATTTGCCCTGATGCTGAGCAGAATACCTGGCCCTTGAGGACTTCATATTTCTTAAGTGAATAAAGAAAAGAATGAATGAGTTTGGGTTTGTCTTCTTTCTTCTGCAGCTCAGCCTGGAAGAGGGACCTGCCTCTCCAGTAAGACATGCAAGGCCCTGGCCTCACTCTGGGCAGGTGGGCAGGGCAAGGCCCAGGCTTCCTGCCCTCTGCATCCCTAGCTGCAGTAGCTCCCAGAGCAGGGCCCTCTGGCAACCATTCCCGCCTGCCCCAACACGGGCACACCCCCCCCTTCAAGTAGATATGTGTCCCCCCTGGGGGCTGCAGAGGGAGGCAACTCTTCCCTGTTTTGCAAGGTAACTTTTGGGTTTAAAATCAGCTTTGTTCAGCAAAGCCCACACCCTGACCTGCCTTGTTCGTGCTCAGACCTCCTGCCTTGTTGAATTCCTCCACCACCCCCAGCAACGGCACAGGGACATGAATAAGTGAACTGAAAGAATCAGCCACTGTATGTTGAGGGACAGTCACCCTATCTCCCATCCTACCTTCAGTAAGCTTCAAGAAGGCAGGGATCATACCTCACTCCAATTATATTATCAGTCAGTAAGACTGATGAGTGCTCAGTATGTATTCCTAATTTCCGTGCACATGCTATGGGTGATTAAGACTGATGGGGGGATACGGTGGTGCCATGGCCAGGGTGGGCGATGGATGGGTTTGCCGACCCTTCCTCAGGAGTCATCATGCCAGGAAGCAGGGGACAGGAACAAGGTGTGCCCCTGAGGTTTGCCTTTCTAAGGGGCACCCAGAAGCTCTTGGGGCTGAAGGCACGAGGGAAGGCAGGAGTTAGACAAGCTGAGGCTGAGAGGAGGTGGGTAGCATCAGACACATTCTGAAAGGAAAATGCCGGGGCTGGAAACAGGAGCACGGGGTGCTGGGGGTGTGACTTCTACGGGCCTCAATTTCCCCACCTATAGAGTAAAGGGCATATTTAGCATGCGACATCATTTACCATACAAACTGGGAATCTATGTTTAGATTTAACCATATGAAATTGCTATCTTGTAGGTCAAAAATAGATGGATATTGGCAATGCCTCTTCATCCAAATTCAGAATAATGACTCTGGGACACTGGGCACAAAGCAGGACTGTCCTGAGCAAACTGGGACATGCAGTCAGCCACCCCGCGGCTCGTGACCACACTGACTGTTTCTCCCCACTTACTTGTAATACAAAGCTCCCTCCCGCCCCCCAGCCCCTCTGTCATTAGGCTGAGGTATAAAGATTAAGTTAATGGCGGGCGGAGAAAATCAGCTTTGTTGGCAAATTGTCTCTGATATTTATTTTGAACATTAAAACGAATCATTCCGACTAAAGAGGGCTGTAGTACGCGGCCCATTAAAATGCATGCATTATGTATAACTCTCCCGGCTTCACCTCCAAGTATTATCAGCCTAAAAAGCAAACATGTTTTTTAAAGCCCCTTGTTTACGACATCCCGTGACAGCTGATTAATGGCCACAGTTTCCAGATCTGAAAGCTTAGTAACCCAAGCTAGAAAATTCAATCTTATTCTAATATGGGGGGGGGGGGGGGAGTGCAGCCAAATGGGAACAGAGCACAGCTCCTCAAAGGCATCCACACCGTGGGTTGTAACCACGGCAGCAACATCAGCTGGGCTTCCTCGGGGGCACTGTATTAGTTTCCTGGGGCTGCCGCAGCAAATGACCACAAACTGGGTGGCTTTTAACACAGCAGAAATGCATTCTCCCACAGTTCTGGAGGCCAGAAGTCCGAAACCAACATATCAGCAGGGCCAAGCTCCCTCCGAAGTCTCTAGACGGTGACTCGGCCTCACCTCTTCCAGATTCCAGCAGCTCCCGGCATTCCTTGGCTCGTGGCTGCATCCCTCCAATCTCTGCCTCTGTCTTCACATGGCAGGTTTCTGGGTCATTCTGTCTTTTATGAGGACACTTGTCATTGGACTCAGGGCCAGTCTAATTCAGAACGATCTCACCTTGAGACCCGTACCTTAACCACATCTATAAAGACCCTTATTCCAAATATGATCACAATCTGTGGTTCCAGGTAGACCTATCTTTTGTGACAGGACAACTTTAAACCTGCTACAGGTCTCCTTCCCTCTTCCAGAGTGTCCCCTTTCTCCTTAGGAAGGTCGCAAGACCAATCCCACCTGCAGATCCAACTGGATCCCAGGAAGCTGTTGGATCTGTCCACAGTGATCCTCTCTGGCTGTCGCCCACCCTCCCAGGGCCCTCTGCTGGGACCCTGCTGCCACAACCACCCCTCCTGGGGGTTCCCAACAGAGCCAGAGCAGTCCCTCTAAAGAGCCCTGCTGACCCCGTCACTCCTCCCCTTGGCCCTCAGAGGCCCCCCAGGACCAATAAGTCTCCTCGTCGTGTTCAGGCGGCCCTGCCCGATCTGCCCTCTGACCATCCTGCCCACCTTACTCACAGGATGCATCCCTTCTGGGTGGGTTTCGGCCACACTGTCCCACTTCCAGCAGGAATGATGCACCCCTGTGTCTCTGCCTAGTTGCCTGAAGATCTCAACTCAATGTCACCTCATCTGACAGAGCCAAGTCCCCCCCAATCACTACCATGACATCCTTTACTTCTCCTTCTTAGCATTCAGCACACTTACATCATTTATGAGTGGATCTTCTTACATTTTCAACACTTCAACATGCAAATGTTGTGACTAGCCGACCCAAAACTCTCCTGTAGCATTTACAAAAGCTCCGACCACACACAGCCCTACATGATGGGTCCCACCTACCATCCACCTTCTCTCCCCGCCACTTGATTGCTCACTGGGGCTCCAGCCATAGCAGCTTCCTTCTGTCCCTCCAGAATGTAAGCCCCTGCTTGCCTCAGGGCCTTTGCAGGTGTTCTACCTGAAATAAACTTCCTCCAGATCTTTCTGATCTGGTCCATTTGCACCAAGCAGGACTCAGTTCGAATGGTGCCTGTCACGTGGCTGTGGCCCATGTGGTGGAGCAGCAGATGCAGAAGCTCCGGGAGGAGACCCAGCTGCACGTGAGTGGGTTTGACCGCCTGCTGCAGCCCATCACAAACACCAGAGACGCCCCCTGGGACGGGCAGAACGGGATGTGTAGAAACGCCAAGTCTCTCTGCACACTGTGAACTGATGGTGGGCCACCTCCAGAACCACATCCCAGCTGACGGGGTGCACTTCGAGCTGTGACTGCACCTCATCTTCCTGATCAATGACGCGCTGCACCCCTGACGTGCGGAAGTCTCTCCCTCCCGGCCAGTGCAAACAGGCCAGGGAGCTGCTGGGCACCCTGCAAAAAGGCCTGGTGCCCATCTACTGCACCAGCTTCTTGGCTGTGGAGGAGAACAAGCAGCTAAAGATGGCACAGCTCCTACAGCTCTGGAACATTGACGGCTCCATCATCCAGCAGCTTCAGAGCCCAGCCCTGGGGCTCGGCCAGCACCAGGGGACGCTCATCAGCGAGTCCTCCTCGGTGGTCCAGCCAGTGCCGCTGGCCTTCCAGCAGCAGATCCAGACCCTCAAGACGCAGCACAAGGAGTCTGTTGATAGCCAGGCCCAGCAGCAGCAGCAGTTGGCGGGGAGCGGGGGCGCAAATCCAAATGCTGCAAATGGAAGCCAAAGTCAAGGCCATCCCACCACCAGCAGCCCTGCCTCCAACCCCCACACCCACACATCATCCCACCAACCACCCATCCAAATGCCTGGCTCCTCTGAGTATGGCATCTCTGGACCAGACCAGGATCCCGCCACTGCCGGCCACCCGGGACCCCGGCCCCCACAATCAGATGCCACCTAACAAGCCCCCATGCTGTGACCAGCCTCACCCCGTTGCTCCCTGGTGCCAACAGCAGCCTCCCGAGCAGGGCCCCTACCCATACCATCGGGGCAGGCCACCCCGCTGCCCACCCGGGAACAATAGCCACGACGTACCCGTGGGGCGAGCAGCGCGAGGGCCCTGGCCGGGACGGTCAGCGTGATGCACCCTGGAAGAGCCAGCCCGACGCCAGCCGGAACAGCCAGCCCGAGCAGCTGCCGTGAGGCAGAGGCCAGCGCGAGCCGCCCTTCTGCGCACCCGGCCCACCCCACCAGCAGCACCCGCAGCCCAGCCCGCCGTCACACCCCACAGCTTCAACCGCGCCCCACCCCGCTTCACGCAGTAAGATCCCCCCCCAGCACCCGTTGGAGCGGCCACCCTAGCCTCACCACTTTGACTCCCCTCAGCGGGACTTCCCTGCTCAGATGGGACCCCCTCACCATCCCCCAGGCCACCTCATGCCTCTTCCCGGGATCAATGAGCACCCACCCCTGGGGGGGCTGCCCAGCACCCTGACTTTGGCCCTCCTCCCCCACACACAGTGACAGGTAACCACGATGACCCCAGCCTGGTCCCCAGCGTGCCCTACTTCCATCTCCCTGCAGGGCTGATGCCCCCCTTCCCCCGCTGTGAATAAAAGAAAAAAGAGACAAATGGCACTGGTCAAGAGAGGCCTTCCCTTAACCCCGCTTTCCAAAACATCCCCCAGACAGACTGCTCTTACCCTCCTTCATTGTTTTCATAGCAATTATTGGCAAAAGTCCTCTCCCTTCCTGTTTTTGGGTTGTTTTGCTTTCTGACTTATTCTCTGTGTTTCCCAGCTAGGAAGGAAGCTCTCCCTGAGGACAGGGACCTTGACTGTCTCATCCACTGACGCATCCCCAAGGCCTAAGACACTGCTGCCTGGTTCCCACCGCTTGTTGGATAAACGAGTGTCCCAGAGCCTGGCACAGTGCCCAACACAGAACAAGGCCTTAGCAAATTCACTCCCTGGAGGTCTCTGTGTTGTGGGGGAAGAACGTACCCTTCCTAGAACCCCGAAGGTCTTCTAGGTCTTGATCTAAGGGCAGCACTGCCAACTTCACACGCAGACGCACTCATGCACACACACGTGTGCAATGCTTGGACAGCTCCCACACTCATTCATTTGGTTTTTTTTGCTCATTCATTCATTCCTTCATTCTGCATTCTACAAACGTTTACTGAGCCCTTGCTGTGAGCCAGGCAACGCTGTGGCCCTAGAGGTGTGGTGGAAAGCAAGCTGGCCCCTCTCCACACTCTCTGAGCTGACATTCTGGTGGACGCACCCCCATTCTATCAGTGCCTCTCCTAAGCAATCTGCAGCAGAGCAGCAAAACACACTCTTTCTGAGTCTCAGTCTTCTCATCTGCCCAGTGGGGAGCAAGATCTGGCCCACTGGCCTGAAAGTCCTGGGGTGAGCGAGGACGGGGAAACAGTCTTTGGTTGTGGGGTGTGGCCCACAGTGTCCCTGGTCTGTCCCTTCTCCCTCTGGTCTCCCCGCTGCTCACCGACCATGCCCATTCCCTCCTCTGCCCGTGACCTGCAGTCCCCCTGGCCTGCCCAGGAGCACGGCCCTGGGCCTTAGACACACCTGAGCTCCAACTCAGCCCTGCACGTGACCGCAGAAAATCACCTAACCTGGAGAAGCCGGAATTTCCCCACCTGTAAAATGGTGATGCTAATGTGTACAAACCACTGGTGAGAGGACAGAATAGGACATGCTTCCTCGAGACCCTGTATTCCCCAGGTGCTGAGGGATGTCTGTCATTCCCCCTGGAATGTCCCCGTTCTTCCCAGCTGCCTGCCTAACTCCTGTCTGTCCCCACAGTGCAGGCCAAGTGCCCCGAGTCCCTCGTGCACCCACCCTCTGTCCACACCACTCCTCTCTGTTGGCCTCTCCTGGTTTTCCTCCTGGGCGCACACTTGGGGCAATGACCAGACCCATCCTCAGGATCCTTGCAGTGCCTGACGCGGGAGGCCCCACAACATGGGCTTGGCCAAGAGTCCCAGTTACTGCCTATTTGAGGGGCACCTACTCCCACCTGGCCCTGTACCAGGTTCTGGGGGCACAGCAATGACATAGTTCCCAGGCCGGAGGCATCCAGTCTGGGAAGAACACAGATACACGAGCAAACACCTCCCATGCAGAGGCATAAGAGGGTGGCACGTGGAGAATTCGGGGGCCTTCCTGGAGGAGGTGGGCCTTCAAGGGACTGCCCTTCTTGCCTGAGTGGGAACCTTTGCTTGATGAGTGTGTTCCTGGAAAGGTTCACGGGGATCGGCATCCCCCCTGGCATCTATGTCCATCAGCCAGGCCTAAGTCCTGATTTATGACGACTCCTTTAACTGGCAATGGCTGACTTCCGGTTGCTCTGTTCCCGGTTCTTGATCATATAATTAAAGATCTGTGAACCAATACACAAATGGGGTGAGATCAGAGGCCTCCTATTTCAGGGACTCCTTGATGTGGGGAGGAGGATGCCTGGCCTCAATCATCCCTTCCATACTAAGTTTGTTTTGACAGACTAGAATTTTATTGCTTATAAATTTTCCAAAACACTCAAAACACAGAACATTTGTCTTGAAAGCTCTTTCTTATCCAATATCAAAATATTTGATTACCGCAATAAATGTTACTTGCCCTGTTTGTTAGAGAGGAAAACTGAGGCCCAGAGAACAACGCTGGGCCCAAGCTCCCTTGGTGAATCAGTGCTGGGCCGGGACTAGAACCCCAGTTCCCGCGCCCAGGCCACGATCCTGCCTATGGTCTCTGGGCCTCACTCCTGGGCCCCTGAGAGGGGTTATCCTTGCTGTGGGCAGGAGTCCTAAACAACCTCTCCCCTCCCTCCCCTACAGGAGAGCCTTATCCCGTCCCAGCAGATGGGGGGAAATACCCCTTCCACCCTCAGAAGGCCAGGGAGGAAGGCTAGTGGAGCCAAGCCTACAAGCTGAGTTCCCAGAGAGGTCTAAGAAGTGAGGGCAGGTTGGTGCCTCCCTGCACCTGCAGAAGTGGTCATTTAACTTAATAACTGTGAATTTGGGACTGTGGCTGGTGCCATCAGCATCCCTGGGCCCCCGAAGGAAGACCACTGGGCCGAGATCTTAGCAGGGCCACACCCCTCCCTGCCCTTTGTGTCAAGAACAACAGTTGTCTGCTTTTGATGTCCTTTCTTATCTAGTTGCTCAAGCCTTGACCCTAGCATTCATCTCATGGTATCCACCTGGGAATTTGGAAGGTGGGGGGCATTTGCACCAACCCCCCCTGGTCTCTGCAGGCCCCAGGCTGTGCATGATTAGGGCATGCTGCCATGCTAGCCAAGCCCAGGGCATCTCCAGTCGTAGGGCCTCACACGCAGTCTGCCCTGCAGAAGAACATAAGCATCCAGGCCCTCGGATGGCATGAGAATCCAACCTCCCAGGCTGGCGCTTAAGGCTCTACTATTCTCCAACAGCAGCCTGGCTTCCAGCAATCCCGGCTAGGCTGTTCCCCATGTCTAAAATCCCATTCCCCTCTCCTTTCTCTGCATAACCAAGCCCTCTGTCAAATCCCAACACCCAGAGTCCCCCTCTACCAGGAAGCCTGCCAAGATTTCCTCAGCCCCCCAAGCCAACTCTCATAAACGGCTGTAAGGTTCCATTCTCTTCCACTCACTTCACATTTATAAGTTTCTTATAAACTTCATTGGTTATATTTTCATGTAGGTCCATTGTGTGATTACCTGAGCTATGAGCTCCCAGGAAGTAGGGGCTCTCTTATTAGTCTCTGAGTCCCCAAGGGGCTAGCCTATTACCCATCACAAAGTAGTTCTCAATCTGTATTTGTCATTTGCCTCTAACTGAGCAGTCAGCTCTTGGTCATTTAGACTCAAAGGAGAAAGATCGAATTAGGGCCCCAACTGGATTCCAGGATAGAAAGAAAATGCAGGTCATGCCTTTAGTGTACTGCATGTGGTAGAACATGAACATTGGGCCTCTGGACAAATGCCCTTTCTGCTCTTCCACCGAGAGAATCCCCATCAATCCTCAATGCCCAGCTTACACGTTACCCTCTCTGGAAGTCTCAAGGCAGACTCTTCATGCCCTTCTCATGACCCTCTGATATACCTGGGCTTGAACTGTTGTGGGTGAACTGCATCCCCCAAAAAGATGCTGAAGTCCTAGTCCCCAGGACCTGTGAGTCTGACCTTATTTGGAAAGAGGGTCCTGCAGATGATCCACTTAACATGAACATTGGGCTGGACCCAATGACAAAAGTGTACCATCTCAGGGCTCTCGACACCAGCTTTGATTTCGGATTTCCTGCCTCCAGATTATGAAACAATCAATCCTGCTGTGGAAGCCACCCAGTGTGTGGTACTTCGTTAGGGCAGCCCTATAGCACATTCTGACTCCGCCTCTCCCTGGCTGGTGGGCCTCAGGCCAGCCAGTTAAGTCTGAGTCTCAGCGTCTTCCTCTTTAGAATGGGAACAACCAATCGACTGCAAACCCCCTTCCATCTCCCGTCTTCACACCTCCAGCCTACATTCCCAGTTCTGGCCTGTGGACTGTGGGTGGGAGTGACATGCCCCCATCGACCCAGAAACTTCTCCCACAGTCCTCCACACTCGCTCCCCTCCCGCTCTGTCAGCAGACAGTGGTGGGGCCCAGGGAGGTGACAGAGCCACCAGATGGAAAGAACCCAAGTCCCTGATGGACTGCCAGGAGACCCTACCTCGGATCATGCATTAAACACTCAGTACAGGAAAGGTTGAGGTTGTTCGCATGCAGTTACCCTACCCTGACTCAGAAAGACTGGTCACATAGTACTTCATGAGGATTAAAATATTATGGTAGGAAGTTAATAGTAAGTTTTTAATAGCATTACACTCTTTCTTTTTTTTTTTTTAAAGATTTTATTTATTTATTTGACAGAGAGAGACACAGAGAAAGAGGGAACACAAGCAGGGGGAGTGGGAGAGGGAGAAGCAGTCTTCCCGCGGAGCAGGGAACCCGATGTGGGGCTCGATCCCAGGACCTGGAACCATGACCTGAGCCGAAGGCAGACGCTCAACGACTGAGCCACGCAGGCGCCCCGCATTACACTCTTTCTAACTGCCCCACCACCTAACACAGAGCCTGGCATAAGTAAGGAAACAAATAAGAAAAAAAAAAAAAAGAAAAGAATTGTTTCAATTAAAGAACACTGATATCAAGAGTCCTTGGCTCTAGCTCTGCCTCAACTTTAGGTAAAAGGCTTAAACATCTGGGCCTCAGCATCCTTGCTTATAAAATGAAGCATTAAACCAGATTTAAAATATGCTACAGCTCACCAATAATGAAAGCTTGCATTGCCCCTGATCAAAGACTGCCTCAGAATCCTTCTCAACACAGAGCCCTAGACAGGCCCTCCAGCTGAGACACATGAGCTATCCTAACCCACCTGCAATGCGATTCTGGAACTGACCTGCTTTACTATCTGTTCTGAGGACAAGAATCTCAGTCCCCAAACTCAAGCTTCCAGGAAAAATCATTTAACCTCTTCTACAGATTATTTTCATTTTGAATTCTGGAGCCCTGATCCTGCTGGCTAGAAAGGTGACCCCGGTCGTTCATGGCCAGGAGCTCTTCCTCCCAGGCAGAGTTCCCTGGGTCTTGCACAAGGTGTGGGTTCGGGGCACCCCCCCAGGCCTCAGCAGTTCTGCACGCTGCAGCTGGAGCCCCTGTCCCCAGCTTCAGTCCCTTCAGGTGTCTGGCATTCTGCCTCCATCGCACACTGGGATTGGAACCCTTGGGGAGGCTGAAAATCACCCAGCCATTCCTCCTGGGGCCTCTGCAGGGAGAGGTTCTACTGAAGCCACCCTCCACTCTGGTCTGGAGACACCTCCTGGGAACTGGGGGAGGCTCCTCCCTTCCTTTCTTTCCCTGTTTCTCTAGGGGCGAACGGGTGAGAGTGGGGGGTAGGGTTCTTCAAGATGCTAGGTAAATGTCACCTCCTCCTTGAAGCCTCCCTGCTGCCCTACACCCACATCATCTTTAATCATGGGTCAGTGAGCACGCGGAGGACAGCACGGATGAATGAATGGCGGTGAATGAATGCATGAATTCTAAGTGGAGCATCTACAAAAGGCAAGGGCCCTGCTTGCCCCTCTGTGCGCCTGAGCCTGGTTGCGGTGGGTACTGCACCCTCAGGGCGACATGGCTGACTGGCGAGCTGAGGCAGGTGGGACCAGGCCTGGTGGTGACAGAGCCATTTCCCACTCCTTTGTGCAGGATGACCTGCCTGGGAGGTGAAGGGGAAGAAGGCTCTCTCCTAACTCAGTTCTGCCCCACCTGACGAGCCCAGCTCCCGCGTGAGCCCTGGCAGGCCCGAGGAGCAGGCACGACGAGGCCCACGCAGCCGCCTCTGCTTGCTGTCCCGGGGCAGCGCCGCAGGGACGGAACATGGCCCGCAGTCAGACACAAGGAAAGTGCTCCATGCGGCCTCGCCGGCAGATGTCACCCCCTAGTGTCAAGTGTCCCATAAGCTCTGTGCCTCAGCTTTCTCGTCTGCGGACTGGGGGTAATTTAGGAACTTCAGAGCCGATGGGAAGACGAAGTCATACAGGGCATGCACAGTCCTTGGTGCAGCCCTGGCATACAGTAGGTGCTCAATAAAATGTACTGTCCAGAGTCTCGTGGTTCTAACTCTTCACACGTTGTTTCATTTGACCTGGAAAGGCTGTGAGGCAGCACCATCGCCCATTTCAGAGATGCGTCAACTGAGGCCAGGAGAGAGCGCCGCCCCGGGCTGCCCAGCCCCTCACCTGATCCTGCTGAGCCGGTGTCGGCAGCCTCCCGGCGCTGCCCAGCCACTATCTTCCGGCCCTGCGAACACGCCGTGGCACCCTGTCTCCTGTGGGCCCTGCACGCTCCCTGTGGGTCGGCCAGTCTTGCCCCGCCCCCCAGCTCTGTGACTGCTCCCCCATTCGCCCCTCACCCCACTCACTGTGTCCATGCCGCTCGCCATGGAGCAGGCCACCGCAGGACGCTGCAGCACCCACGGAGATTCACTGATGGGCCACACTCCCCACATTCCACCCTTAGGACATGATTTCTTGATTTTTCTGAATCAGTAGGCCTGAGCAGAACTGAGAAGGTCGCATCTCTACAGGTTCCCTGGCACATACAAAGGCCGGGGGTAGGAAGCGCGTGGGGAGCACATCAGCGGCCGGTACGTGAGGAGGAGCGTGGGGGCGGCATTGGGAAGGTAGCGGGACACATGGCTGTCGGGCTGGGCATCACCTCCCAGCCTCCCCGGCACATGAGTAGGTTCTGGAATGTGGGTGACGGCGATCTGTGCCACCCCCAGTCTGGCACGGTAAGCACATTCTGGGTTCCTTCCCTGGAGAGATGAGAACAATGCCCCCATGGGGTGGGGGAGAAACCAGAGGGTGCCTGAACCCCTGGAGGCCCACTCTGGATGTTACCCTTTTAGCTACTGAGTCTTGGCACCTCTTTGTGTGAGCAGCTGAGCTTGCCATCCCCGACAGAGGCCCAGTTCACCCAGCCCTAGCCTAGGGTCCTGGCTCTTAAAAGCTGGGCGGGGACAGGAATCCCGGGATCCCAGCTCCGGCCTCTGGTGATTCACACGGCCTCCCTGGGATAGGGTTTGCAAAGCGAGCTCCAGTGCCCCCTAGTCCGGGACTGCTCAGACTTCAGAGGGCAGGGCGTCAGAATCCCCAGGAGGCTTGTTAAAACAGAGATCACTGGGCCCCAACCTCACAGTTCCCAGTGCAGCACTTCCAGGACAAGACCTAAGAATCTCCATTTCTAACAAGTTCCCAGGGGCTGCTGATACCCCCTGTCTGGGATGCTCTGAGAACCACTGGCTCAGGTCACTCTGGCCATGATACAGCGTAACTCAGAGCGTAAACACTGTATGTTTAGGGCCTGCACCAGAAGGAGACAGAAAAATTCCCCCAGCGCTGAGATTTGGGGGGCTTCTGACGGCTGAGGAATGGGTGTATCCGCTCAATACCCTGCACCATTCAGAGTCAGATGTCCTGCATTCCAGTCCTAGCTCTGGACTCACCCTCAAAGCCCTCAAGCCTCACTTACTTCATCTGTAAAATGGAGATACAGAACACCCACTCTGTATTCCTCACAGAGCTGCCATGAGTCAAGCCGAAGGAGCTGGGGCACCGGGGGCATTGGCCACTCTTGAAGCTGTCCCTGTGGGAGCTCCACACTCCCCCACCCCCCTGCACCACAGCAGGGAAGCATGTGCCGGGGAGGACAGAGCAAGCAGCAGAGGAGGCCTCGGCCGCTGACACATCGGCCATCACTCCAGCCCTGGGCTGCCCAACAACATACTCCTTGGTGTGAAGGGTGGGAGGTGTTTTATCTCGGGGGGGGGGGGGTGTTTTATGCCTCCGCAGTGTATCCCTCCAGCTGTAGTATTGCTAGAACCATCTGCCCTCGCCCACCTCATCTGGTGGTCTGCCTTTACCTTCCGTCTAGTAACGTCTAAGATTATTGTGACTTTGAGGGTTATCTCCATGACGGGGATTGGACGTGGTGGAAAACCTAGGTGACCAATATGCTGAGTACAGCTCACAACCACAGGGAAACTTTTGGTCCTCGGAGGGGGCTGAGAGCAATGCTGGGGGCCACGTGGCTGCACCGTGGGCAGAGTCCCCTCCCCCCACTTCATCCATGCAGGGCGTCTCCCTCTCGGCACTTGTCATTCGGGGTGATTACTCCTTGCTGTGGGGGCTGTCCTGTGCATTGTAGGAGGGTCAGCAGCATCCCTGGCTGCCATCCAATGAATGCCAGTAGCAATCAGGTCCATCTCCAGACATTGCCACATGTCCCTGGGGGACCGAGTTGCCCCGAGGTCAAGCCCCATGCTCTGGTGTAGCAGTACTCCCCCTTGGCTGCACAATGAAATCACTTAGGGAACTTTAAAAACTATACACTTATGCCTGGGACTCCCCCCAAGACACTGACTTGATTGGTCAAGGGTGCAGCCTGGGCCTGGGGGTTTGTAAACACTCCTGAACGGGTTCTACCGGGCAGCCAGGGTGGAGAACCACACTCTGACTCTCACTGGGGATGCCAGGGGTTGTGGGGATGGGAGAGAAGGCAGAAACTGGGGAGCTGTGATGTGCTGTGCTAGAAAAGAGGGTCAGTTCTATAAGCTGGTGATGCAATGGACCCATGAGAGCCAGGCCAGGGACAGGCTATAATCTGCCCCCAAGGACGTCAGCGTCTGTTAGAACACGAAGTATTCTAAGGTTCTGTATGATGACTGAGCTCTGCTTTCTTTCAGTTAACTCATTTCCCAGATGAACCAGAGTTAACCCAACAACATGGGGGTTCTGGTTAAAGTAACCAACTTGGCCCTGCTGAGGCCATTTCTTCACCTTTGAAACAAGAGGCCAAACAAGATTTAGGTGACATCCCACGTCTTTCTGGGCTTGTCCTTCTGCAGCTCTTAGTAAGTGAAGACACTTCGACTAGTCACTGAAATGAGTTCGGTGTGGCCCACTTTTCAGCTGCTAGAAGCCGTCCCCATTTGGTCTCTACAAGGCTCACGGGCAGGTGACACAGCAATGTAGGTGAGAATGGTATGGAGGACAATGTCCCCAGCCAGAGCTGGCCAGAAACCAGGGTTTGGCCAGTACCTGCCCAGCACATGGACCACAGGCCCAGGACCCACAGGTTCCCGGAGGGCTAAGTGTAGCCCGGAGGCAAATGAAGGAAGGGGTTGCGCCCTTGTTCTCATGGACCCACAGCATCTCGGAGCCAGGCAGGTGACTGGATGGAGATCAGCGCCTGCATCAGGAGCTTACTAAAGAGAGTCCCTGGCCTCACCCCCAGGAATTCTAATTCTATAGGCCTGGAGTGAGGCCCAGGGATCTGATTTTTCAAGCTCTCGGGTGCTTCTGATACGGGGTTTAGGAAGAACCAAACCCTAATACACCCTTCCCAAGGTCGTTGGCCTCACCATCCCCAGGGTGCCGGCAGCCTGCGCTCGAGCCCCGCTCGGCCTGCACAGACCTCTGTGTAGCACAGCATCTTCCTTTCCCTGCACAGACAAGCGCTCTCTGTCAGCAAGGACTGTGCTGGGTTCACTTGGCTCAGAGAGCATGAGCCACCTGTCCGGCAGAGTAGACGCAGAATTGGGACCGGGAGCCGGTCCTCCTTTCTCCCAGGCCGGCCCAGCGCGCTTCCGCCGGCGGGGCGGGAGCACCTGCTCTGTGCCAGGGCCCAAAGCAGCCGGGCCAGCTCCGAAGCGCACGAGGCTGTTTATGCGGGCTGACAGCTCTGATCCACCAAAGGCGCCTGCTTCCAGCTCAGCCTCTAATAATAGCTCTTCCTCGGAATCCCTCCCGTCTTGGTGGGAGCGGAATATTTAGACATATCAAAGATTCCTTCCCCTTCTTTCATCGAGCCAACAGTGATATGAAAGGAGTACAAAGAAAAGACGGGTCTCTATGACAAGCTTCAGAGAGCAGCCAATTCCCTGACATCCCTCAAGACTCCAATTGACTCTGCGCTTCTCAGATGGGAGTCAGTGTGGTTACATAATAACACCTTCCATCTCTCGGGCGCTCTTACGGGCCTTTTGCCAAAAGTGCTTTCACGGGCATTAGCTTTCGAGCCCACAAAGTATCTGGGAGGTGGGCAGGGCAGGGATCCTTCTCCTCAGGTTACAAATAAGAAAATCGCTATGTGGAGGGGTTAAATGACTTGCCTAAGGTCATACAGCAAGTGAGTGGCTCAGCGCCGAGTCCTCAGGCAGGCAGGGAGTCTGGAGAGCACCAAATTCTAATGGCCTTCCCTGAAAGACACAGAAGGGCTGTCGCTGGCTGGCAAATGGGCCCCGCCTGCCCCCACCTCCTCTTTCCCTCACATTCCCTCCCCACCTGCACTCTAGTTACACAGGATTCCTCTCTGCGCCTCCAAACCCACCATCCTTTTAACACTTCGGTGTCTGTGCACGCTCTGTCCCCTCCACCTGGCACATCCCTCTCCCCCGTCCTTAGGACTAGCTCCTTCTCATCCTCCAGCACCCCCGCCTCCTCCAGGGAGCCTCCCCTGATGCCCATCTGGCAAAACCAAGTGCTTCCTCCTGTGCATACCCCCACTCTGTCCCATATTGTGCTGCATTATAATTAGCAACCTTAGCATCCCTGGCACCAAACTGTAAGCCCCCGTATCAGTCTACCCGCTGACTTCACAAAGTACCACAGACTGAGCGGCTTAAACAAGAGAAATTTATTTGCTCACAGCTCTGGAGGCTAGAAGCCTGAAATCAAGTTGCAGTCAGGGCTGGTTTCTGGTAAGGGCTCTCTTGCTGGCTTGTAGGTGACCCTTCTGCTTCTCACATGGCCTCTTCTCTGTGTGTTTTTGGGAAGGTAGAGATCTCTGGTGTCTATGCCTTTTTTTATAAGGACACCAGTCCTACTGGAGTAGGGCCCCATGCTTATAACCTCACTGAACCTTAATTACCATCTTAAAGGCCCCATCTCCAAACACAGTCACTTTGGGGGTTAACATATGAATTTGGGGAGACACAATTCAGTCCATTACACCTCTCAAGGACAACAAGCAGGTCTGGCTCTCTTTCAAGGAGACAGTATCTAGCCAAGCCTGCTCCACAGCAGGGCTAGACAAATGTCCCATGCAGGAATCCGTTTTACAAGTCCCAGGCATGTCACCCACCAACTGCTTGACACCCCAAGAACAGGGAGCTCGCCATTCATTCTTAGATAAGGACATAACAAGTTAGAAGTCCTAACACCGCTCTACAAAGCCCAGTTGTTCCTACTGAAATCATCAAAAGAATCCATCCCTCATTCCCATTATTTGAAAATAACATCATTCTTCCCCTCATCTCGGCTTTTTTAGGTTCCTCACCCCTAGCCACCCAACTGACCAGCAAGTGTCTGCTCCAGTCATCCTCTCATCCCTCTCCCAGATCAGTGTGCAGGGCTTGGACAGAACCAGACAAAACAACTACTATGCCAGAGACCCTTCTTCCTCACTGGCCAGGAACAGACTGCAGACCCTCTTTGGCTCTTAAAGGTTTATGCAAGGCTAGACCTTGGAGATGACCTGTCTCCTTGTTCAGTGACTGCCTGGTGCAAAGGGTCAACATAGATGCTGCCTCCTCCAGGAAGTGCTCCTGATTCCCTCTTCAATGCTCCCAGCCACCAGCACTCCCTTCTCATGTAGAGCACATACCCCCACTCTAGTGTACGTTTTCCCAATCACCTCCTCCACCACAGGAGGGTAGAGAGTTTGTCACATTCATCTCTCTGCCTCGGGCACCCAGCCCAGTTGAGAGGTCTTTGCGCCCATGCCCTGGGAACCACACGGCTGCACACGGGGCCTCACAACTTACCCGCTGCTGAATTTTAACAAACACTCCAAGAGATAATGGTTAATTTCACAGAGCCGTGAGTGGAGGCTGTTAAAATGTTAATATTATTTAAATTGTTTTACATTTTTGACAGTTTGAGCCGCAAATATAAATGTTTTCCATACTTTCCACAGAGCTGAGCTCACAGAAATGATTGATGAGGCGCCCAATGTGGAATTTCCCACTTTAAATTAAGAAATGCAATGTGAAGGTGATGAGAAAAATACTCCACACCCATGTGCAATACACCGGTGGCTCTGGAGGCCCGACTCCCTGGCTTGTGGCCGCACCAGGTCATTTGTCCCCCTGGCCCACAGTGGCCATGTGGGCAAGGCTCCTCACTTCACCACACCGGACCTGACATCATCATCTGGAGCCGGGGATAATAAGATGTGCCCCAACCTTCCGCAGTGGGCTTGCATTTAGGGGTGCTGGGAGTTTCCTCCACAACATGTCCCCTGAGCTCACTACCATCTCATACCCATTTTATACAACATATGCATAGTTACACACCCAGACCTGGGGGTGCCTATCTGACATTAAAGCCAGAGCTCTGAATTACCATATTTTTTAAAAGATTTTATTTATTTATTTGAGAGAGAGAAAGAGAGCATGAGTGGGGGGAGGGGTGGAGGACGCAGGACTCGATCCCAGGATCCTGAGATCCTGACCCAACCAGATAACTGACTGAGCCACCCAGGTGCCCTCTGAATCACCGTATTAAGTAAGATTAAAAAGTGCCTGCTTCACCGGGTGCCTGGGTGATTCAGTCAGTTAAGCGTCCAACTCTTGATTTAGGCTCAGGTCATGATCTCAGAGTCGTGAGATTGAGCCCGTCATTGGGCTCTGCACTGGGCATGGAGCCTGCTTAAGAGTCTCTCTCTCTCTCTCTCTCTCTCTCTCTGCCTTGGGACACCTGGGTATCTCAGTCGGTTAAGAGTCCAACTCTTGGTTTCAGCTCAGGTCATGATCTCAGGGTCGTGAAATGGAGCCCCAAGTCTTTCCCTCTCCCTCTGCTCTTCCCCCTGCTCTCACTGTCTCTCTCTCTCTCTCTCTCTCAAATAAATAAAATCTTTTAAAAAGAAAAAGAATCTCTTTCTCTCCTTCTCCCTATGCCCCTCCCCTCCCTTAAAAAAAGTGCCTGCCTCACAATAGTGATAACTAATACATGGTGGTTTGCCTCCCCCCGCGCCACCTCCCTTCCTCCACATCCTGATACTCCAGACCCCCTGGGTGAGATTCCTCACTCCCTGGGCCTCTGCTTCCCCACACTGGGAAATCTCCATGTCTGCCAGTTCTAACGTTGGCCAAATGGTGAGAGCCCAGCCTCAGGCAGGGTGGGGAGCTGCATGCTTCGGGTCTCCCTCTTCCTCTCCCTCTGGATCCAGGCCTCAAGGCCCTCCTGATTGCAGGGCACAGGTCCACCAGCCTCTCCTTCTGGTCTCAGAGAAGCATTCAGCCTGGCCCTGGCCTCATGCCCAGGGGGGAGACCTGGGCTCCCTGCTCAGTCCCCAGGGGTGCCCTACCTTATCCTCTTCTGGGCCCAGCACGGGGCTAGGGGCTGCACATGCATCATCTCCGGGACCTGTCCCCACACGTTCTCTGCAAAGGAGGTACTATTAGCACAGTGTTGCATGTGAACAAACTGAGGCTCGGAGAGGCCAAGCCAAAGGACACACAGCTTATGAGCAGCGGGGTCTGGTCTTAAATCTAAGTGTTCAAACTCCAAAAAGCCACACTGCTTCCTCCACAGGGAGCCACCTGGATCAGAGCCCCTGACCCCTGTCACACCCTCAGGGCTTCATCTTTGCCTCATTAGACATCATTCATTCATCCCATCAGTCATTCATCCGTGCAGTGCTCGCTCTGGAACAGGTCCCGTGCTAAACCCTGAAGGAACAGGGGTCAGGGGGACACACTCACGGCCTCCCTGGGGCTGACAAGTCGGTAGAGGGTGACAAGCAGGGAAGCAACTGGGGAAAGTGTGGTTTGTGCCGTGATGGAGGGAAGCACAGATGAGGGCCCCCTAAGCCCAGCCTGGCATATCAGGGAAGGCTCCCTGGAGGAGCCGACATCTAAGTTGGGGTCTGAATGATAAGCAGGAGTTAGCCAGGCGAGGTGAGATGGTGCTCCCGCTGAGAGCAAAGCAGAGGCAGAGACCACAGCACGAGCAGGGAGGCACTAGGCAGGGGTGAGGGGCAAGGGGGACCTGGAGAGAGGAGGAGCCCTGTAAGACAGGCCACAGAAGACCTGTGGGCTTTACCCCAAGTGAGGAATTAGTTTTTCAGCAGAGGAGTGAGCGAGCAGATGTGGGCTCTGGAACCGACCCTTTGACTACAGTGCAGAGAGGAAACAGAACAGGGGCAGTCCCCTGTGAGCAAGGCCTTGGCAGGAAAGGGGGGGATTGGGATTTAAAAACAACAGGAGAGCTAAGAGACTGGCCACTCAGTGAATGGGAGACTGAGGGGGTGGGAGGTGCACGAGGAGCAACTGGGCAGGGTCCACCACCCATGGACAGCTGTCCTGTGGCTCATCCAGGGCTGGAGTCCCCATCCTCCCCTGGGCACTGTGACCGCCAAGTGCACTGGGAGCCTCGGGCTCCACCTCCGCCTCCCTGCTGAGCACCTGTCCTCCCTACCCCATCCCAGAGTGCAGAGGGGTGAGGGGGTCCTGACCTCACACACCCAAGCTCAGTGTGGCTCTAGCACCTTCAGAGTGACTGGGGGCAAGTGAGCAAACTTTCTCGAATGTGGGGCTCCATATCCATCAAACCTAACAGTCACTGGACATGTCGGTGCTCAGGGGCTTCAATGAGATGAGACACGTAAGGCCCCCGGGTCTGCCCAGAACACGCCAAGCATTCAGTAAGTGGTGCTCCTGTTATTATTATGGCTCAGCCAAGCCTGCAGGTCCTCCTCAGACCCCTGCTCAGGGGAAGGGAGCAGCCCCCAGGTCCACGGCAGGGTCCGTCTTGTCCCCCCTCCTGCCCCCTGCTTGCCGAGTGCGGGCGAGCACAGGCGGAGGCCCCCTCTCTGGGAGCAGGTCAGGAAGGCGGACAGAGGGGGGTGGCCGTGACGGATGGCTCTCGGCAGTTCTACGATGCGTCAAACGTTTAATGGAAGTCAGCGAGGGAGCCCGCCCTTCCCGCACTGCGGGGCGCAGGTTTGGGGGCCCTCTTCTTCTGCCTTGCTGATGTTCCCTGACGTTCTGGGAGCATGGAAGGCACTTAGGTGCTTTGCTGAGAAGGAAGAGAATACCAAATGAAGCTGAGACCTCCTTTCCTTGTCTCTGACAAGGACACGTTCTTTCAGGAAAGGAGAGGGAAGTGGGCCAAGCACCCTCAAAGGCAACAAGGCAGAAGAGCTCCAGCACCAGGAGCCGAGGCCTGCCTTTTCCTGGCTGTGTGACCTCGGTGAGATTCAAAACTACTCCAGGCCTCAGCTTCTTCGTCCCTAAAATAGGGATCATAACAATAATCCCTACTTTGTAGGGCTGTTGTAAGATTACACAGGGAAATCTACACATACAAAGAACTAGAACAGAGCCTGGCGCACAGCAGGTGCTCAGTCCGAGCTGGCCGTAACAACAGGGGAAAGACCGGTAGGAGGCCCTCTGGGCTGCCGTCCTGCCCTACTGCCCACTTGCTGTGTGGCCCCGAGTAAGTTCCCTACCCTGTCTGGGCTTGGGTTTCCTTACTCTGCCCCTCCAGGGCTTCAAGGCTCCTCTTTGCACCTAGTCAGGGCCACACCTGCCCATGACCAAGAGGGACCCGCATACCTGAGTTCAGTGTGGCTTTCCCAGAGCTTTCTCAACACTGGCCACCTCAAAGCCAAATTCATCCTGAGATGAGCAATGATGCCCAGATAGTTGAAAGCAACAGAGACAGGAGGGGCTGGCTTCCATCACCTCCCCCACTACTCTCCTTCTTCGCCCCAGCACGGCAACCCCCACAGGCTGGCTTCCTTGACCCTCCCCTTCTGCTCATCCTTACCTCCAAGCCTTTTCTTTACTGCCCTCATTCCTCTGCTCCTCAAATCCTTCCCACCCCTTAAGCCCCGTTCAATCCATGCCTCCTCCAGGCAGCCTTCCAGCTCCCCTTCCCAGCCCCTCCAGAACAGACCAACAGTATCATAGATCTTGGAAAGAACATGATCAAGTGGAACAGATTGGGCCAAAGAAGATGAGGCAAAATGGGTGGAGCTGATCAGAAATGCCATGCCCGAACCAGAGCAGGGCGTCACACCAGACAAGCTACGAGCAGAGGCAGGGAACCCCACTACCCCAGTATAATAATAGTCATCCTGTGGGGGGAACAGTCCAGCTGCTGGGCACTACTCCTTACGACCCATTTTGCAGATGAGGAAAACTGAGGCTCCGGCTGAGTAAGTCACACGTGGATTAGAAAGTCAGTGAGTGCCAGTACCAGGATTCCCACGGGTCCTGGCCATCAAGTCCAGGGGCCACACCATTAACCCAGTCACAGGCTTTTCGGGCTCTCTTGCCAGACAGGGCTGTGGCCAGAATCCACTGGGAGGTAAGGCTGGAGCTCAGAAACACAGCTGGTCCTGGAGAGAGAGCCCTGAGCTCCTGCAGGGAGACTTAGTCAAGTCACCCCACCCTGCTCCTCCCGAGGCCCAGTTTTATTAGGGAAATTCCCTCCCCTGGGTCTTGACAATACTCGGCCTCTGACGAACCCTGCTACAGTGATGAACTCAGTAGGCACTCAAAAGGATGTTTCCAAATGGGTGACGGGCAAGCCTCGGCCTGCCGGGAAGCCCTCTTGGGCACAGGCAGGCACACCCCAGGCCACAGCAAGTTCACAGAGCATCGCCCTGGCTGGAGGCGGTTCTCTGAGAACCCAAGGGTTGTCCCGCCTCCTCCATGCAGAACACCAGTGCGTGGGATGGGGGTTCACCCCTCGAGCTGCTGACAGCCTGGATTTCTAACAACCAACTTCAATTCTCTTCCCTCCCTCTCGGGCACCACCGATCTCTCCCCCAGCAAATAGCCCTGAGCTGGCTGTCCTGATAAACTGGGGCTTTGGGGACTTTCTTCAAGTGCCTTGTAAATGGAAGCGTCTCAGACCGACAGCTCTCAGTGTTCAATGAGATTATATTTCTTATTTAAATAGCTGATTGGAGGATTGGTTTCAAAGTAAGGCGCCGTATGCCCAGGGCCTCCTCTGGGCTCCCAGGGAGAAGCAATATAGTGTGGCATTGTGCGACGGGGCCTCTCCTTGCAGCTCTGGCTCCCATTCAGATGCCTCCGGGATGGGGGGAGCCAGTCACCATGGGGGATAAAAGCCGCCTCCCCTCTTGGTTTGGGGAGCCGGAGATTATGCCTTTCATTCAAGAGCGCCTTCTCCGGGGCTCCCCACCACGCTCTGCACCAGTTGTCTCCCCTCTCAAAGCGACGAGGAGATAAAAGGCAATGTGTTCGCTTCATCCCACCTCCGGGGAGAGCTCAAATCAGTCTTTTGTCAGTGGAGGATAAGCGCCACCATTTTAGGAAGGCTCGTTGTTCAGCGTGCTCTGTTGGAAGGTTTTGTACCAGCTCTCTCCGCCGTTTGTGCAGTGGTTTCCCTGGCCCCGTGCTGGGCCCCGGGCAGCCTGACGCATGCTTTCTGATTCGGAACCCACACCCGGCCCCTCGAGAGGTGGCATCGTCGTGGGTAGCAGGTGACCCCTGGCCCTTGGGGAAGGACGAGGTGTGCACAGGACCCAGTTCTGCCTGAACGGGGCCACGCAGCCCCTGCGAGGGCCCGAGCTCTTTGCTTAGAGCAAAATCACAATTAATTGTGTGTCAAAATAACATATCTGTAACAGCAGCATTGGACCATGTGCAATCCCTCTCCTTTCAAGCTTTTGTCTGCCCAGGACCGGAGGGGCTTGTCAGGGCATCTTTGACACAGGCTGGCGGCCCCCGTCAAAAGCAGCCCCAGAATCTCGGTGACCGTCCCAGAGCCCCAGACAAGAGGAAAGGCCAGTGGTGGCCTTGCAGGGTGCCCGGCTTGGTTTGCGGGGCCGGGCGGGGCGCGCGGTGTTCGCTCGTGGCAGCTGCGGCGCAGGGGCGGGTGGTTTGGTATGCCAGGCACATCCAGCGCCTCGTGCATCCAGGCACCGCAATCAGGTAGCTGATGGGGATGCAAGTCACATCGCCTGGACCACTGCCGCAGCGAACTGATTCATGCTGCTACTTTGAGGCAGGGAGAAGGGACAGCGGGGCCCAGAGACGAACCAGCCTGGCTTTATTATACAGCTGCTGTTTTCAAGCTGGAATATTCCATCCTCTCCTGCCCCCTCGCTTTCTGCAGAGCCGGCGTTGGCTGCCTACCTGCAAAGACAGTGCTCATGCTGGCCCCTGGCTCTGACTGAACAACGGCATTATGCAATGCATAAAGAGTACCCGGGCAACGGACACAGGCATGGCTTAATTCGCTCAGTGCCCAGTGGCTTTTGAACGCCCCTGCATTCAGCCTTTATCCCGAGCGGCCCCGGGCCTCCCCTACCCTTTATTCCCCATCCCTCCCCATCACAAGCCTCCCTACACAGGTCTGCAATGGAGCTGATAGCCATGAAATGAGGGACACAAAGGCAAGGGGAGACAAGAGCGCTCTGTAACTGGGAAAGACTCTGGCTCTGGGTAAGGAGACCTGGCCATCAACTCACCGGGTGGCCTTAGCCAGTCCCTTCCCAGCTCGGAGTTCCAGGTCCTGTCTGCAGATGAAAGATGAGAACCAAGTCCCAGAAGGGCTTTTGCAACTCTGACGTTCTATAATCTGGGTAGACACAGCTCAAAGCCATTGTTCACTTACTGATCGTGTAGGTCCTACGGTGTATCGATGATATTCACCTTGACTGTGACCTAAGGCCAGGCCACAGGTCAGGACAGTAAATGCCAGATGATGCCCGTGGCACGCTGGTGCCCGCCTGGCCTGTCTACGGCAGCGGCCGCTACCCAGATGCAGCTTGCATTTGCCCTGTAGGACTAGGAAGTCCAGTTTTGCGAGGTCCTCCAATTCTTAAAAAAAAAACAAACAGAAATGTGAAATTTTATGCCAAGTGTCACAATTTTAAAATGTTCACTCAATTTCTTGTAAACACTGTCAAGTCAAACAAAATCTATCAGCGACTTTATCCGCTCAACAGGCTTTCAGTTTATAAAGTCAGGACCTGACAAGGATACCAGCTGTCTGGACTCCAGGGGCACCATCCTATAGAAGCCAAAGTCGGGTAATGGGTGTTCCTGGGACCAGACAAATTCTACAGGGCAAGGGTGCCCCATTATGCTTTGAGAAGAGAAGAGGAAAGGAGGGGAGGGGAGAGCAGAGGAGAGAGAAACCAAAACCGGGCCCAATGTCTGGGCTAAATGGATGGCCCCCTTTCCAGAAGTGAGGGAAATATTCCTGTGGAGCCTGCTGGCTCTCACCTCCTCACTGCCCCTGCTACCTGACCAAGTAGGGCCAGACGACATGCCTAGACTCCCGGCTCCCCCACCCCCGTGTGCCTGGGAAAGTGATTCTACCACTTAAGTTACCACCTGCCCACCCAGACCCTGGCTCCCTACACTTCGGGCCTCAGTCTCCAAATCCTGCCCTCCCGATGCAAGCCCTCCCAGCAGACAGCATTTGCGGGCACTGTCGTATAAAGATCCCAGGACAACCAGGAGAGCAGACCTCTGCCCACGGAATCCCAAACCAGCGGCAATGTCCCATCAGCCCAGCTTATAAAAATACATCCTAAAGAAGAGATGCCACATCTTAATAACATACCTGCAAGTCTCTGAGGCCACAAGTTCATATTATTTCAACAAGTACTGAACAATTAATATTTGCCAGCAGGGAGGGAAAATATTAGGTACAAGGAGCTCCTTGAGGGCCAGGAGAAAGGACATACTCATCTACATGTTCCATCAGATGAAAACGCGGGAGTAGGCAGTCTGGGGCTAAAAGCAACCATCTTTTGTACAGATTGAGAGATCACTATATTACAGCACCAGACTTGCTGTCAAAAACATCTTCACAGACACAGCATTAATATAGGAGGCATGAGGCCATCTCCCTACTCATCACTGTAATACGAAATCAAGATCCTCTGTAGGACGTAGATCAGATTGCCATGGCAGGCCAGAGGAGAAAGAGGTGATATCTGATCTGTCCTCTAAACATCCATGCGGAGGTGCGGGAAGGGTGTCTGTCCCTCCCCTCCAAATAAAGGGCAAGGGCACCAGTGAGAGCAAAGATGGGGGAGTGTGCAGGAAGTGGGAGGGATAGTCTGCTGGGTGAGTGGTCCCCAACTCCGGGGAAGTTCAGGCTGGCTGCAGCCAAGGGGACATGGGAGGAGACAGTTGGAAAAGGTAAGAGAAGGTGATTAGAGGCCAGGCAGATGGAAGAGTTTATGCTTTATTTTGTAAGCAATAGGGAGCCACTGGATGTTCACGGAGAGAGGGATTCCATTAAAACTGAGTTTCAGAATGAGCCTCCACTGGCTACATGGGAGAGCAGTCTGGAGGCTAGGAGAGTGACCAGGAGACAGGAACAAGGGAGTTGGGGGGATGACGGCCTGAACCAGGGCAGGGGCGATGGGGTGGCAGAGAGGAGACGGACATCATAATCAGCATAGAGTCCAAACAGCTTGGCAAGTGATTGGATACCAGGGGTAATGATGGAAGCTTCCTGCAGTGTAGGGAGGATTATGGCGCCACCCTCAGAAGGAGGAGGAACGGGTTGGGGAGGGAAAAAGATGGTCTCAGACCCATGCCCTGAAGGGACGACCAGTCGAAGGTCGAAGGTCGATGAGCAACCTCTGGGCTTGGCTGTGTGCGTTGGAGGACCCTGGCACAGGCGAGGGGGTCTGGAGCTGGGGGATGCTGGGCAGCCAAATTCCCAAGGAGGCACTGCAGAGGAGGCACCAGCCCACCAACACTCCCCAAACCCCCGTCCACTGGGCCAGAGGCTGGTCCGTGAGCTCCAGCCTCTAGGTCCTGGGAGGCCCTAGTGCCTTATGGGGACCATAAATATTTGCCTCGTTAAGAGCCCTAACTGGAGACTCAGCAACAGCTTCTCCACTGTGGTAATTGACACATCTTTCATGGCAGGCTTAAGGAGGGAAACCGTCTCAAGTGATGGCACTTCACACTCGGTACTTGACATTTCCGAGGCACTCCACAGGCATTAGCTAATTAATCCTTGAGTCTGTTTAGCCCCCAAAAGAACTCCCAGAGGCTGCACTTGTACCCCATGGGCAGGAGTCGCACACCCTCCTGAGGCTCAGGATACCGAGCGTGGGGGTGACAGCCTTGGAGATAGCCACTCGCCCGCTCCCTCCCTAGATGGATCCCTAGGCTACAGGCAACCGGCAAGGGAGCCTGAGAGAAGAGGCCTTCACTGTGCGGGTGTTTCCAGGGAAAGAGACGGCAAGGTGGGGCGAGGGCCAGGAGACTGACATGCGCTCAGCCGAACCAGGCGCTGCCCCACTGCGCACTTTACGTTTTGCTGATCACTTTTAGTGACTACGCATTTCGCCATCAAAACGATCCTTGTCTTACGTTGGATTCCCCCAGGAGGAGCCCCTGAGACAAGGATTCAAGGTCAAGCAGTGTTTTGGGAATGCGATCCCAGGAAGCACCAGTTGGGGAGCAGGAAGAGAGATAATGAAGGGACAGAAGCCCACGCAGGATGTGTTGTGGTGCGCAGGCAGGTCCCACCCCGCTGGGGCCCTGGAGATTCACAGAGCACACTTCAGGGAGCCCCCATCAGCCATAGGTTGAGGGTTGCAAGCGGAGCGTTCACTCCCTCCACCTGCCCGTGCCACCTGTGCATCCAGATCCACCAGAAAGCCCTGCAACGAATATCCCCAGGTGCTTGCCTCAGACACCGCCAGGAATGGAGAGCCCGGGAACCATCAGTGCCCAGAGACACGGACAAAGCACCAGCAGCATCGGGCATAATACCACCATTCCCTACTTTCAGAGAGGAAGTTCCCGAGGCTCCGAGGTGGGACCTATGTGGCCAAGCTCACACAAGTGGGAAGCAGTGGAGCCCGTGACCCAAGTCCCTTTGCCTCCAAAGCCTGGGTTCTTTCCACTGTGTCCCACTGTCTTCCAGGCCCAGCTTCTCCTCTCCTCCCGCCTTTCTCCTCGTCCTAGACCCACAAAACAAGGGACAGGCTGTCTGCTAATGGCGTCGGTTCCCCCCCGAATCAGTCTCTCAGACACCGGACTCTCGAGCAGGTTTCCCTGGGCTAAAGGCTTAAAGACAGGTCTGTCTGTTGACAAGGTCTGGAACCAAGCGAGCAACCCTCCCTCCGCATGATCTATTCCTCCATTCGCAAGTCCCATTTTTTTTTTTACTTGGCCCTTTAATTCATCTGATAACTTTGCGAAGTGCAGATCTGCAGGGTTTCAAAGAGCTGTAAATTCTCCATCCCGATGCCACCACTCCTGCTGCTGGGTTTGTGCTTTGTTTTTGCTTGCATAAGCCAGTGGTAAGCACTTATCGCTGGTTGGAGAACTGAATTTGGCAGGAGAGATTTCTGTGCATTTGGGGGATTAATTTGCCAAGCACCTTCCCCAGCAGAAATTCGAAGGACAGGAGCCAAGTGTAGAGGGGTGCAGGCAGCCTGGCAATCACGAGCCAAACCCTCTTCCGTAGGCGGCTCTCTCCAACCTCGAGACGAAAGGCAACATGTCCCTGCTTTCACATCCCAGAAGGCTCTGTCTCCTCCTCCAATGAGCACTGTCCCATCAGAGTCCAGCTCAGGAGGGAAGCTGAGGGCCAAGGAGGTGGTGAGGTGGCCAGGTGGAAAAGGGAAAGGCCCCGGGACCAGGCATGTCCCGGACAGTGGGGCACATACTTAGCCCAGCCACCAGGACTGGAAAACTCACAGGTAAGCAGGTGCAGCAGTAAGTGAGGATGGCCAGCCACGAGCATCAGTAGGACCAGCTACAGGCAATAAGCAAGAGTGACCAGAAGTCTCGGAAAGGGAAATAGGCAGAGATCTGGCAGGTAGATTGGCAGTCATAATGTTGATTCTCTTTCAAAGGAGGGGCACCTGGGTGGCACAGTCGGTTAAGCGTCCTGCTCTTAGTTTCAGCTCAGGGTTGTGAGATCGAGCCCTGTGATGGGCTCCGCACTGAGCGCGGAGTCTGCCTGAGATTCCCTCTCCCTCTGCCCCTCCCACTCGTGCTCGTTCTCTCTCTCTCAAATAAATAAATAAATCTTTAAAGGTGTGCTGGAAATGGCTTATACAGCTCTCAAAATGCAATTGTTATATTTCCAGAAAGTCTACAAGTAGTTGTTAAACACAGCCATTATTAAAAATTAAATTATATAAACTTAAAATTCAGCGATTTATATTAAGAACAGAGGTAAAAAAAAAAAGTACTCAAAATTTATTACTTCCTAATTCTTTTACTACTTCTTAGTATCATCGATATTGTTGAGTTTATTTACATCTATTGTATCTGTATGATGGTGATTCTTTATCCTAATGGCTATCGAGCATCTCCTAAAGTTAACCGTGTTGGTAGTATTTACACCATGGAAACTGGCAAACACTAAACATTTGGGCTTCATTCCCACCCCCCTGGAAAACCAGTGTTTAGCAGGATTTACCAGCACATTACTGGTAATTGCTACCCTAAATCAAACACTTCCTCTCTCTCCGGCACCAGCTACGCACCTCATGCTTATTACAGTACAACCTGGGCGTGTACGACATACCAGTTATTACAAAATACTGACTGACTTTCAGTTTGGTTGGTAAATAGCTGCTGTCCCAAACCCCCTGTGAAAAGGGCATCTTCCCTCCAGCACACAGCCCCTCCCACAATGCCACGAAAGGACAGTCCCTGAGCCTGTTCTCGCATCGGCATTCGTGCAGTTGTCAATATCTGCACCATAACCTGTTTACAACTATCCTACAAATTAGGTATTATTATCATCCCCATCCTACAGAGAAAGAAACTGAGGATCTGAGGGAAAAAAAAAACCCCACCAGAGTCACACAACTAACAAAAAAACAGAGCTGGGATGAACCCAAAGTTGGCCTGAGCCCAGCCAGTGTTCCCAGACATGGGGCCACACCATTTCTCATTGGCCTGGAGGTCTGAGGGCTAGCGGCAGGGACTGGGCTCCAAGCCCCGGGAGATGAATAGAATGAGGTATCTGCTCAGGTTAGCTGAGTAGGGCCCTGGGCTTGAGGGGAGGGGGCATGAGAAGGGCCCACTTAGTAAAACAGCTAGGCTTGTCTCATGAACAAGGCACGCCCTGGTCACTAGAGCCAGACAGCACACCAGAGATGGCCCGACAGCAAAGATGTCCTGGAGGCAGAAGCACTGAGATCCAGCCTAGAACCCCTGAGGTCTCAAAACAAGACTGGCCCATGAGGTTCAGGTAGTTCAAGAGTCCTCACAGCTGAGCCACTAGACATTATAGGGGCCCTCCCCTCTCCTCCCCTTCCGTTCGGTGCCCGGTCTGAGTCCTTGAACAGTGACGTATAAAACCCTATGTCTCTCCTCAGGAAGCTTACAATCTGTGCTAAGGAGAAGCTGCATGTACGTATGAATAATATAAATACTAAATATTTGGTTAACGTAACACAGGTGAGGTCACAAAGCAGGTGTCATGGCTGAGAGAAAGCTTCCAAAACCAAGACAGAAGCCCTCCTCTGTAAGACATGCCATCTATTGGACAACACAAAGATTTTCCTATCACTACAACTCCCAGACATAGTGTGTGCCATGGTAAGACTGAATCACGAAGTTAGCAGTTTTCTGGAGGAAAAATACTGCCTTGCTGCATAAAATATGCAAAATTATAAGAGCCATCCTGATTTCAGAAATGTGCATTGTAAGACAGAAAAATATATCCTCATGTTCCAAGGTCACTAGGACAAGGGATATGGCAAAGAGCCAGTCCCCTCAAAGCTTCCCTTGAGAATCAGTCAGTCAGTCATTCAACGAACAGGCTTTAAGAAACCAGTGCTGGGGACACAGCACAGAGCAGTAAATGCAGACTTGCTCCCTGCTCTCCTAGAGCTCCCAGCTGAGTGGAGAAGGTGGTCATTACCTTTAATAAAACAAATACATACGCACTTACAAATAGGAGCATCTGCTATGGCACTGCTGGATGTTGCAAGAACGTTAGAGAAGAGGGACTCTTTAAACAGGTGGTCAGGGAAGTCCTCTCTGAAGAAGTCCCTCTACAGAGGAGGGTGGGGTAGGGAGGGGGCTCCAGGGAGAGGGTAAGGCGGCCAGCCCAGCAGGCGCAGAGGGTACAAAGGGAGCGTAGTACAGAACCAGGTCAGACAGGTCAGCAGAAGTCAGACCAGGCACAGCCATGTAGGCCATGGCAATGGGTCTGGCTCTAATCAGAGCTCAACTGGGAGAACATGGATAAAACTTTAATGCAGGGTGTGACATATGCTGATGTAGGTCTTAGAAGGATCCCTCTGATGCTGGGTTGAGAATAGACTAATCTGGGGTGGTGGGAAGAGAGACATGGGGGGGGGCGCCTGGGTGGCTCAGTCGTTAAGCTTCTGCCTTCGGCTCAGGTCATGATCCCAGGGTCCTGGGATCGAGCCCCACATCGGGCTCCCTGCTCAGCGGGAAGCCTGCTTCTCCCTCTCCCACTCCCCCTGCTTATGTTCCCTCTCTCGCTGTGTCTCTTTCTGTCAAATAAATAAATAAAATCTTTAAAAAAAGAGAGAGAGAGAGACATAGGGAAACCAGCGACAGGGCTATTGCAGTGATCCAGGCATGCAGTGGTATCAGCTGGACTAGGGTCGTGGCCATAGAGAAGGAGAGAGTAGACAGATTCACGATTTGGACAGAGCCAAGAGTATGTTTGACTGATTGGGGATGAGGGAGAGGGGTGCTTTCATGGGCGATGCACTTGAGTAGGTGGAGGCGCTGTTAACAAAGAGGCACTAGTATGTGCACACCCCTGTCCAACCCAAGGAGAGATGGAAAAGTGCCAGGACCAGCATCACCACTTATTGAAGCCTCAAGAGAGCCTGAGAGAGCAAGTTCTGATGCTGGACTGAACCCTTCTTATTTGTCCCCGAATCAGCAAGACACACAGTCGATGATCTGAGTAGCAACATACAAAATAAATGCTGCACAATATGTGAGATGAAGAAAACACAAATCAGGTGTGGTCCTGGAAGGCTTCATGGAGGAGGTGATTTCTCCTCTAGATCAAGAAAGACAAAGTAGCATCTAAACAGGTGAGGAGAATTGAGAAGGTATGCCCTGGCAGAGGGGGCAGTGGGGGCAAAGGTGGACACATACAAATATAGGGAGACATTAGAGCCAGCTGCCTATTCCATCTCTCCCCTCCCCTGGACAGGGCAGCAGCTTTCTTGGGGTACCTCATCTGGTCTGGGGGTTGCTTTTCTTTTTAAAACAGCATTATTAAGACATAATTGACATACAATAAACTGCACATAATTAAAGTCTACACTTTAGCAAGTTTTGACATATAGAGACACCCATGAAAACATCACCGCAAGTAAGGTAATAAACATATCCATCACCTCCAGAAATTTCCTCCTGCCCCTCCCTGAAAGCCCCCTGCTCTCATCCCCCAACAACCACTAATCTGTTTCCTGTCACCATCCATTAGTTTGCATTTTCCAGAATTTTATGTAAATGTGGGATGCCTGGGTGGCTCAGTCAGTTAGGCATCTGCCTTCGGCTCAGGGCATGATCACAAGGTCCTGGAATCAAGTCCCACAGCAGGCTCCCTGCTCGGCGGGAGGCCTCCTTCTCCCTCTGCCTGCCACTCCCTCTGTTTGTGCTCTCTCTCTGTCTGACAAATAAATAAATAAACTCTTTAAAAAAAATTTTATGTAAATGCAATCATATAGTATTACTCTTTTTTTTCCTGGCTTCTTTCATTCAAAATAATTATTTTGAGATTCATCCATGTTGGAGCACGTATCAGTAATTTCTATTACTGAGTAATATTCCATTATATGGATAGCCTACAGTTTGTGTATCCATTCATCTGCTGAAAAACATTGCGGTCGTTTCCAGTTTGGGGTTATTACCAATAAAGCTGCTATGAACATTTGTGTACTTGGCTTTGTATGGACATATGTTTTCTTTCCTCTTGGGGAAAGAGATGGCTGTGGGCTGGCTGGATCATATGGTAGGTGTTTGATTAACTTTCTAAGAAACCGCCCAACTGTTTTCGACGGTGTTGTACCAATTTACTTCCCACCCACAGAGAGTTCCAGGTCCTCCACATCCTCACCAACATGTGGTGTGGTCAGTCTTTAATTTTAGCTTCTCTGAGAGGATGTGTAACAGGATCTCATTGTAATTTTAATTTGTATTTCCCTCATGATTAATACGTCGAGCACCTTTTCATGTGCTTATTAGCTATTTGTGTATCTTCTTTAGTGAAATGTCTATTTAAATCTTTTGTCCACTTCTAATTGGTTTGTCTTATTATTATTGCAAATTCCTGCTATATTGGGACACAAGTCCTTCATCAGATACACAGTGTGCACTATTTTCCCTGTTGGAGGCTTGCCTTTTTAATTCCCTTGACTGTATCATTCAAAAAGCAGAAGTTTTACACTTTTGTGAGGTACAATTTATATTTTTTCTTCTTTTATGGATTATGCTTTTGGTGTCATATTTAAGAACTCTGCCTAAACACAGGTCACAAAAATTTTCTTCTGTTTCCTTCTAGAAGTCTTATACTTTTACGTTTTATATTTAGGGTTATCATCCATTTTGAGCTAATTTTTGTATATGGCACAAGTTTTGGATCCAAGTTTATTTTTTTGGCATAGGACTATCCCACTGTCTCATGCCATTTGTTTAAAAAAGACTATCCTCTCTGCACTGAATGGTCTCTGCACCTTTGTCAAAAATCAGCTGCCCATGTATGCATGGATCTACTTCCACATCCCCAAATCCATTCCTTTGGTCTCTTTGCCTGTCGTGATGAATGCCACACTGTCTTGATTACTGTAGCTTAACAGTAAGCCTTAAAATCAGGCAGTATCAGTCCTCCAACTTTGTTCGTTTTCGAAATTGTTTTGGTTATTCTAGGTCCCTTTCATTTCCATATGAATTGTAGAATCAGCTTGCCAATTTCTACAATTTCCATGCTGCAGCACACCCCCTCTTTCTACTCGGAGCATTTGACAAGAAAACAAATAGGGAAAATCTGAGCTGGGGTTGGTACCGCAACTCTGAACAAAGTAAGTACTCAGGAAGACTGAACTGAATTGAAGGAATTCATCTCCACCTCCAAGATGGAACAAGGGTGGTTTTGTGCTTCTAACAAAGCATCCCAGGGTCAAAGGTGATGAATACATAAGCCCTCAGCAAGCCTGTCCCCTAACTCTGGGCATGGAGTATTGCCTCTTGATTCTCCATGAGAACACTCTCTCTTCCGCTCTGCTCCTTATTAGCCATTGGGTGTAGTTCCTGCCCGTAAGGAGCTCCCCGCTGTACCTGCATCTTCTATATCTGGGTAACCACAGAGTCCAGAACAGAAAACATCCAGCCCTCGTAGATAAGGGCGGGGGGTGGGGGGTAGATAAAAGGAAAAGGAAGTAGGCATGCACACTGGGAAATCCAATGGAATGGCAATTGCTGGGCATTGCTTTTGTAGCTTTAGAAGCTGTTTGGTGGGTTTCTAGAAATAATAATAGCTGACATGCTAGGCCATGTGCTAAGCTTTGCTCTGCGTGAATTTTCACATTCAGTCCTCAAAAGCATCCAGTGAGCAAGGAGCGTAATTATACCCATTTTCCAGATTAACTGAAGCCTACAGAGGTTGAATGACCTGCCCAGGTCATTGCCAGCAAGTGGCAGAGCCAGAACAAGAATCCAGGTGTGTCTGATTCCAAAGCCCACACTCTAGGCTGAACCCCAGGATGATTCTGCCTTTAGGGATGGGAAGTGGAAAAACCCCCATAAATGTGGGCAGTCAGATTATCAACACGACTTAATAAGCTGCTGTTATGAGCCAGGATCAACCCCAGGACCCATCTGACATAATCATATGTGATATAACACTCAGGGAAGATGCCCAACTCTCTTCTCGCCAGCTTGGGAAGCCACATCCTGACAAGAGGGAGGAGGCCTTCAGTGATGGATTTGATAACAGAAAGGAAAGATCTAGGGGAGCCAGTTTCTGTGGGAAGAGGTCACCTGCCAGAATCTTAACTCCTAGAGAGTGCTCGAACTGGCCTAAGCACAAAAGAGAATTTATGGGCTCTGGTACCAAGCGGCCAGAGATGGAGGAGCGTTGGGCGGATGGGAGTCATTCTCAGCAGGTTCTCTCCAGGTGGCAACTTTATGACTCACCCACACTTCCAGAGTTACATTTCTCCTACTTAAAACTTCTCTTAAAGAGAGTTCCAGCAAAAATCCCAAGCCAGACTCATATTGTCTCAAGTAGGCCATTCCAGAACCCATCCATGAGACTCCTGGGCCAGACCCGAGTTCCATGTCACTCCTGGAGTCAGAGGATGGCAGCCTGCCTGGTGAAACTCCCCTGCCAGAGAGCAGGAGAGTGGTAGATCCCCAGAAGAAAACAGAGAGCTCCAGAGGCAGACTACAGATGAACTCTGATTTCTCTCTAACTCGGATATGCAGGGCAGACCCGCCCAGTCCACAAAGCATTAACTGATACGCTGTCTGCTTTGTGGGGCTCTGTGTTAGGGGCCCGTAGCTGGTGTATGAAGTTACAAATATGCAGATTATGGCCTGCTGAAGGAGGAGGCACAAGCCACTCACGTGGGGTCGGCAGGTAGCTCCCTCGGCATCCGAGCTCCCACTGCAGAGAAGTGAAAACTGCAAGGTCTCAGTACACTCACAAAGAAAGTAAAGTCACAAGATTTATTACTTACAAATCCCAGAAACGGGGAGGTGAAAAAGGTGGGGGGAGGGGCGGTCCTCCGTCCCCGGGCAAGAGCAAGAACTTCTCACGGGCTCAACTCTAAGCTGTTGTTTTAAAAGGTGCCCTGAGAAAAAGCAAGGCAGGCACTTGGGGCGAGAATCCTCAGCCCTGGTCCTTACCTAAGTGTCTAGACTTGGGGTGTGAGCAGGGTTGTCATACCGCCAATTGCCTAGGAAGCAACTCGGAACAGCTGTCTTCTCATCACACTCTTCTGGTGTTGATCCTCACAAACTCAGAGCCATGTGCCTGCTTCCAACGGCTGGCTCCTCCCTCTTTGTCCTCTGCTAGCCAGTGAATCTCAAGGCCTGGCACCTACGTGCTTGCAGAAGGCCTGGGCTGCTTTCTGTTCTACTGGCGACCCTCCTTCAGATTTATACGTTCCTGTGTGTTCTTCCCCAGAATCTGGGTCTGTAACTGGATATGCACCACGAGGGACAATGAAAAGGGCATGTGGAAGTGGAAATGTCCCCAAGCACCTGGGTGGTATGGTCACCGTACCCACTGTCCTCTACCAAGCAGCATGTGGGTGAGGCCAGGAAAACAATGCTTGGGTTGGCAACTCTACTCTCTCACTGGGTGCCCTTGCAGAATGACACCTTGTCTCAGGTCCCAGTAGGACAGAGGAGCTACTCCAAAAGCTATTGTTGGCTCCAATTAACTGGACAATTTAACACAGGACGGATGAGATCGAGTTGCCCATCAGAACATCCAGGATACATGACTTGGCCCCAAGCTCCTGGGTTTCCTCTGGCCCACCGATGTCCGGCCCCAAACAGGGTAAGGTAGACCCCGCTTTTCTAGGGAGGTACTGGGGTGCAAGATGTTTCACAGTGCAGCAGCAACAGCCACTGCAGCAAAAAAGGCAAGTTCAAAGGTAATTGGACGAGGAATTTTAAGCACCGCTGTTCCCGTGGCAAACTGCTTCATGAATACCCATCGGGATCTGTCCATATGGACAGCAGAAGGGCTCCTGCTGTTCTTTTGCTAATAAAAACTGTTGTGATTACATTTCCAATCCTCTCGGAACAGGGTCTCCGTGGGGCCGCGGCACGGCATGCCGAAAATGTGTCTTCCAGGCTGATAGGCAGCTCCCCTCCCTGCCACGGAGGGGTGCAAAGACCAGCACCCACTGGGTGTGGAGGGAGGGTCCTTAGGGGAGTTGGGGCTGAACAGGTGTGCGAGTGTATCTGGGACTGTGTAGTCTCACACATACCAGGCACACACACAGGAAAAGCTTCATTAATGGAACAATCTTCCATAAGTGGTTCCAGTTACTAGCATTTTCCGGTTAATTAGAGGTTAACCTGCAATCACTTTTTTATTTCAACCTCCTTGTTGAAGTACATTAGTCTAATTTCACCCCTACCCTCGTGCCTGAGCTCTAGCCACTGTCTGTGTAAGGAATGCCCTACCCGCCCCCCCCATTCCCTGTCAGTCAAAATCCTACCCATGCTTTCTGCCCCATGACAACTGAAACACTGCCTCCTCCACGAGGCTTTCTCTGATTCCCAGCCTGGGAGAAAATTTCCCTCCTGAATTTTCCTAGCCCGCTGGGGCCCCCCCTTACAAAATACTTACACTTCCTATCTTTTCCTCTAGGAATCTCCAAACTCCAGCAGGTCACTGTCAGGGACTTGCCTCAGAAACCCCAGTGCCAAAAGCATAGGACATAGGATCCAGCAGGTGCATATGGCTGTTCGTTAAATAAACTAATTAATGTAACCTAAAGGTTTAGGAGACTGGGATGAATCAAAATTCAAGACCTCTGGAATACTGAAAATTTTATAGTTTTAAAAAAACAAATTCCTGATTTCCTTATTTTCTTTGTCTCATAAAAGGACTAAAAATTATTAAAAAGTTCAATTAATCAGAGGAACAGATAAAGAAGATGTGGGGTGTGTGTGTGTATGTATATATTTTATATATATATATATATATATATATATATAAAATGGAATATTACTCAGCAATTAAAAAGAATGAAATCTTGCCATTTGCAATTATGTGGATGGAACTAGAGGGTATTATGCCAAGCAAAATAAGTCAGAGAAAGACAATTATCATATGATTTCAGTCATATGTGGAATTTAAGAAATGAAACAGATGAACATAGGGGAAGGGAAGGAAAAATAAGATGAAAATTGAGAGGGAGGCAAACCATAAGAGACACTGAACTCCAGGTTTACTGCTTGTTCACAGAGCCACCGTGAGTCTGAGGTGGGCTCTGCTCCACACAGTCACTCAGGGACCCTGGCTGACAGTTTCCTCCACCTTAAATCGGCACCACCTAAAACTGCTGGGCTCCTCCATCACTGTAACAAGGAGACAGCTGTAGGGTTGCACACCAGATCTCCTACGCTTCATCCCAGAAGTGACCCCCTCACTCCTGTTCACAGCCATTGGCCAGAGTAGCACATGGTCCTGGGGGAGCAGATGGACCCTCAGTGAGATGACCACCACTGTCTCTGCCACCCTCTAAGACACTCCTCACTCCCACTCTTCCATCTACTTAGGATAAATCCAGACTCTTCTCCATAAAATTATCCTCCATAAGAAAGCCAACAGGACATCAGTGTTCCCACCCATAGGGCCAGTGTTGCCAGCCCTCACCATAAGCCAAAGAAGCCCTCTCTCTGTGACAAAAGAGCCTGGTTGGTGCCAATTCAAAAGTAAGCCAACCCAGCCATCCCCAGGCTCCAGGGCAGCCCCAACCTCCACTGCCGTAGGACTGACATGGTTAGGCCCAGCTGAGCATTCCCTACTTCTGGGTTGACCAAGTCACCCTATTACAAAGAGCTACCCCAGCCAGACCACTCCTCCAGCCCCTGCTATCTCTGACAGCTGCGAGCCTCAGCCCACTGTGGGGCTCTGTGCCTCCCAGCCCACCCTGGCCTCCCCCCCTGCCCCAGATGGCAGCTTCCTAGGACAGATCCTCCTCACAAACCACCAAGACCCTCCCTCTTGTGTAGTCCCAGTGCTGGTGGGGCAGGGAACGGCTGGAAAGAGGGACACATTCAGAGCCCATCAGCCCATCAGAATATATAATACACATGGTCTTTATTTTCATTAGCTCTTTTGATCCTTACAACAACCTTACGAAATAGACTGTTCTTACATTATGATTACTCGTATGGTTATCATTCCTATGATACATTATTCCTATGATATGTTATTCCTATGATTATTCCTACATTACATATTGAGCAAACTGAGGCCTAGAGATGGTTATGAGAACAGCCTAGTTCATCCAGCTTGCAAAGGGCAGAGCCAGACTATGAGCTCAAAGGTCTGTTTGATGTCAAACATCACTCAGGCTCTGAGAAATGTCCAGCTATAGAATTTGATTGGAATTCAATTAAATCAGAACTTCTTGCACACCTACTATGGAGGAGCTCCTGCAGTCTATACTATGTGATGTGGGGAATATGGAAATGATGAGTCATGATTCCTGTCCCAAAGGAGCTGTGATCCAGCAGAGGAGGAAAGATGTGGCCCTTAAGAACTGTGCCAAACCACATCCCATCCCCATTGCATTCTGCACAGCATCGTGAAATGTCCATGGGTTCACATTCACCCAGAGGAATAAGAGAGGGTTTCCCAGAGAAGGAGGCATTTGAGTCAAGTGCTGGGCCTCAAAGGATAAATAGAATTTGTGCAGGCAGAAAATGGGGCAGAACAGAGGCAGGGGCCATGAGATTGCAAAATCAGGACAACAACGATGGCTTAACAAAGAATCCCGATCGTGGAAGCCCACAGCCTGGGTTCATGTCCTCACTCACAGAGTAACTCTAAGCAACTCCCTGTGTCCTTGGAGCCTCCGTTTCCTTAGCTAGTACATTGGGATACTGACGATGATGCCACACCCCAAACCCATCCAGAGGATGCCGTAGGTGACAGTTGTAAAAGCGCTGGGTAAACGGGGAAATGCTGAACAAAAATGGAGCATCGTGGTTGCTATGGCTACACACAGGGCACCCAGGGAAGCCACACTCCCAGCCATGAGCATCACAATGAGGCAGAAACCACTGTGGCTCCAAGGAAGGCAGAATGCCCCCTCCTGCCCCCTCCTGCCCCCTCCTCTCAGAGTGCTTGAGACAAAGGTTGAGTAAGGAGGGCCTGCTGTTCCTGGGGGACCCACAGACAACAAACACAGCTGAGGCAAAAGTGGTGTGTTCCCTCCCAACACCATGATGACTACCAGTGACATGGGAGGGACAGTGGGACACAGCTGTGTCTCCTAAATATAGCCTGACTTCAGCCCCCCATGGAGCCAGGAGCCAGAGCCTTCTTCCAGGGATCGCTCTAAAAATAAAGCTGCAAACAGGCCTCCGCTCCCTTTGGCTGCTCTGGGCCCACAGGGCAGGTGTCTACACCTGAAGCACTGATAGAGAGGGTAGAAATGAGGCAGTGGGCCAGGGGCTGGCTTCACAGCCCTTGAGACCTTTCTGGAACCCACACTTGGACATGTGATCCTCTCTAAAGAGCAGAACTGGTGAATGAATCAATGTCACTGACTTCAGGAAGTTTACTGAGCATCGTGATTTGGCTAAGTGCTGGCAAGATATCTCAGTTCATCCAAAGTATTCATTATTCCCACTTTCCAGATGAAGAAACCAAGGCTACTCAGAGAGGGAACATGATGGGGCCACAGTCACACTAATAGTAAACAGTAGACTCAGGATATCATGGCATCTTTCTACATCAGACCTACTAACGTGGGGCTGGCTTCACCCTCAGCCCCCCTCTCTCTTCACTGCCTCCATCAATTGCACCTGCCCCTCCTTCACCTTCTCATTCCACCCCCACCAGAGCCCCATGTGCCACCCCAGTCCTCCTGAAACAGGCAAAGAAGAATGTGGAGTGTAGGATCCATGAGGGACGGGATCATATCTATTTTATGCTTTACCATTCCTTCAGCCTCTAGAATAATGCAGGATAGAGAAGGTACTCGAGTCATATTTGTGGAATAAACAGCTCCTTTTCTTTCTCCCATAGCCCAGATCCAATCCATTAAAATTCCATAGGCTCCACATTTCCAGAGCATATCCAGAATATTTATTTGAATGGCTCAAATGAAAAAGACTGACCATACCAAGCGTTGGTAAAGACATGAGGAATTGAAACTCTCATACACTACTACAGGGAAGGTAAAAATGGAAAAAAGTTCAGCCGTGTCTTACAAAATTAAACATACACCTAGTGTAGGATCCAGGCAGTCCACAGCTAGCCATTTACCCAAGAGACAAGGAAGCATTTGTCCATACAAAGATCTGTACACACATGTTCATCGCAGCTTGATTTGTGACAGCCAAAAACTAGAAACAGTGCAAATGTCCATGGGCAGGTGAATGGGCCCACAAACTGGTATCATGGAGTTCGACTCCGCAAGGAGAGGGAATGAACATGCAACAACGTGAATGAGTCTCAAAATAATTATGATGAGTGAGAACAGTAAAAACAGAGAAAAGAGTATATATTTTTCGTATGATTTCATCTATACAAAATTCTAGAAAGTGCAAATCAACCTGTCGTGGCAGAAGGATCAGAGGTTGTCTGGGATGTGAGGGGTGGTGGGCCAGGGGTGGCGAGAAGGAGCAGGAGGGAGGGTCGTCAAGGGCCACGATGAAGCTTTTAGGCATCAGGGATATGTTCGTTATCTTGATTATTAGATGGTTCCAGGGAGGTATACATCTGTTAAGACACATCAAATTGTACACTGTACATGCAGTTTTCTGCGTGTCAATTATATCTCAGTAAGCTGTTTGTTTTTCTTATAAAAAAAAAAAATAACCAAAATCCAACCAGTTCTCACCACCTCCATTGCTAACCACCCTGGTCTGAGGGCTACCACCACCTGAATGTCTCACTCTGTATGACCCAGCCCTGCTGAGATTTCTCCTGTGCCAGAATATTCCATCCTCTCTGCGGTAGATGCTGCAGTTCCTGCTCACCAGGTCCACACCCCACCCCCAGCTGCTCTGCTAGTTGGCCGACAGCAATTCACAGCTGCCCCTCCTCCAGAGCATTGCTCTTGGCTGACAGAAGTCACCTTGCCAGGGAGGTTACACCCCCATCTCAGGGACACCGACAGCCAGGAGCTAGCTGACTGATGTAGGGTACAAAAGTCTAGTCCCCTTCCTTCAAAAGCAGATAGCTTTGCAATGTGATTTATACTCCAGAGTCCCACCATCGTGGGTCAGACCAAAGCGAGACTTTATCTGCAACCACATCCTTGCTCGGCTCCTTCCCCTTCCCTATCCTAATTTATTCCCTTCCTCTGTAGGTTTGGTGGTGGTGGTGGTGGTGTTTTAAGTAGGCTCCATGCTCAGTGTGGAGCAGGGCTTGAGCTCACAAGCCTCACAACCCTGACATCAAGACGTGAGCTGAGATCAAGAGTCAGATGCTTAGCTGACTCAGCCACCCAGACGCCCCACCACCACCACCATAGGTTTTTTCCTGAAGGGCACTCCCTCAATAAATCACAGAAACCCGAATCCTTTCTCAGGTTCTGAGAACCCAGCCTAAGACCATCAGTGCCGGGGTGGACCCGGGCGGCAGATCTGAGCACAGGATCTGGAGGGGTCACCCGTGGGCCTGGTGGCATCCAGAGTGAGTGGTCGCAGGGCAATTGCTAAGCCTTCCCCCTGCAGTGACTGGGGGCGGGGCGGGGGGGGGGGGGGGGACGTGTACTCATGCAGTATCCCTGGGGTTTGAGAGATACAGGAGAAAAGGTATAAGGACTAGCCAACTGGTGGCTGCTGCTGAGCACCAGTGCTCTGAGGAGAGAGAATGACAAGCTTGGGACAATGAAGCATTCATTTAAAGCAACTGTGAGAGGCAGGGAACTTCTTCAATGGCATTTAAAGGGTGCCTCACCTCCGGCAGTTAGCAGACAGAGTGGAGACTAAACCCAGGACAGAACTGTAAGAGAAGCCTTCTCAGCCCTAGCAATTCACATATGACAGGTCAAGGCCCTGAGAGGAAGAATTAGGGCCCCGTGATTTGGGACAGAGATATCCAAGTAGATGCACTTGAACCCCCAATTTCCCTGAAGCCCTGGGCCTGCTGAAAAGGTCCAACCCTCGCCCCCTTGCTTTAAGTCTGAATAGAAGCCTCAGCTGAGGCAGGTGCCTCGGAGGACAATGCTGGTCCTCTTCGTGATGCACCCCACCTCCTTTCCTGGCTCCACCAGAGAGCCATGACCAGGACCAAACTGCAGCACGGATTCACTAGCCAGTGCTCAGCCTGCTAGGGGAGAGAGATGTCGTGTGCCCAAGGAGCTGTTAAGATCCAGCTCATAGAAACCAGGAGAGCATATATGGAAGTGGACGCTGAAGGAGGGAAGCAGAATATAAAGCTGGATCAAGAAACATCTATCAATATGGAGGCACCCTCCATACTGCAGGATTCAACACCCTGGTGAAGAGCACTGGGGGGTGGCCCTCTACACGGCTGGTATAGCTGCTGGAAGCTGCTGTCAAAGACTACGAGGAAAGGGGTCCAAAGACTCAAATTGAAAACTTCAATTCAACTAATGCTGAAGGACCATATGGCCCTTAAAGCCTAAAATATTTACTGTCTGGCCCTTTACAGAAAAACTCTGCTGACCTCTGATGGATGCACGTGGCTAATAATAACATAATGTCCTCAGGGGCGCCTGGCTGCCTCAGTCAGAAGAGCACGTGACTCTTGATCTCGGGATTGTGAGTTCGAGACCCGCACTGGGTGTAGAGATTACTAAAAAAATAAATAAAAACTTTTTTAAAAATAACATAATGTCCTCAAGAACCAACAAGGGTATGATCTATGAATAGAATCAAATAAGATGAAGCAAGAACAGAAGGCTAAGATTAGATATGCCAATGGAAAATCAGTCCTTTGCCCAATTTCTAGACTTGAGCCAGTTCTCAGACCCAGAACCCCAGCTGAAAAAGAGGACTGGTCCCCATAAGATAGTACCTCGCAACAGTATAGTAAATATGGGCAGTAGTCATTCCCAACTACAACTACTTTCATTTACTCAAGAGAAAAGAGAATTACAATGTGGAAATGGAACATGCAGACCTTTTAAGGGACGTTAGAGGATATAAGCTAATGTGGATATCCCAAGACCCGAAGTCCCATCATGGCTCCTTCATTAGAGTAGAGGCATACGGGGGTCAGATAAACAATGGAGCCATGGCCCAGGATCAGTGGTCATTTCTCAGTTCCCAAATACATAATTGGAATACATCTGCTTAGCAATGGGGCAGAACTTCGCAATGATTCTTTGTCTAATAGAATGAGCTCTTCTAGTACAAAAGGCCAAGTGGAGCTGAAGCTGCCCCCGTCCCTGGACCAAGATGGTAAACCAAAAATATTATCATTTCCTGGGGAATGGCAGAGATTATCATCATCCCCAAAGATATAAAAAATGCAGGGGAGTTGGTCCCTCTGTCCTGTCTCCCATTTAACACACTAGTCTGGCCTCTGTCACAGCAGATAACAGTGAATGACGACAAACTTTACCAAGTAGAAGCCCCAGTTGCAGCTTGAGCTGGGTGTGGTATCTTTCTTTTTTAAGATTTTATTTCCTTATTTGAGAGAGAGAGCATGCGTGCATGTGAGCAGGGGGAGGGGCAGAGGGAGAGATGGAGAATCTCAAGTAGACTGGCTGAGAGCACAGCCCGACATGGGGCCCAATCTCACGAGCCTGAGATCATGACCTGAGCCAAAATCATGGCCAAAATCACTTAACCGACTGAGCCACCCAGGTGCGCCTGGATGTGGTATCTTACCTAGAATAAATTAACATAGTTGCAAGTAAGTGGTATGTGGCTATTGATCTAACAAATGCTTTCTTTTCCATAAGCAGCAGAGAGGAGGACCCAAAGCAGTGGGACAAACAGCAGTGTTCATTCACAGCCCTCTGTTCAATCTGTCACAGGACCCTGTTCATTCTCCTTCATTCTGTCCAATATATCCAAAGGGGACTGGACCATCTACACATTCCACAGAACATATTTGTTCACTGTATTGACGACATCATGTAAATCAGACCTTTATGAGTAAACAGTAACAAGTATGACAACATGGAAAGATCTAGAGGGTAGGACATAAAACCTACGAAGATTCAGAAGCCTGCCAGCATCATTGTTTTTAGAGATTTCATGGTCTTGGGGGATGTTGGGACATCCCTTTCAAAATAAATAGCAAGTTATTGTATCTTGCACCTTGGGCCTGAAACTTCCTCTTGGCCGTGTCATCTGTATCACCAAAGCCTCAGCACCCAGTGCCGTGACGCCCACCAGAAGAATAAATGCGTGCATGAACGAACGGAACTGGAGCAGCCCACAAGTCAAAACCTTGGCCAACGCCAACCACATCATAAGCAGCCAAGCCTTGAACTTGCATCTTTTGAGGCCAAACTCTGGCACAGTCATGTCTGAATAAATGAATAAATAGGAGAAGCAATTCATGCTTAAACAAAGGTCATTCTCTAAAAAGAATCATTCCAGGTTCCTCAGTTCCTATGACTGACCAACTCATACAAATAACTCTAAGTCTCGAAAGCTTTTATTTTTTTATTTTTTTTAAAGATTTTTTATTTATTTATTTGACAGAGAGAGAGACAGCCAGAGCAGGAACACAAGCAGGGGGAGTGGGAGAGGGAGAAGCAGGCTTCCCGCTGAGCAGGGAGCCGGATGCGGGGCTCGATCCCACGACTCTGGGATCATGACCTGAGCCGAAGGCAGACGCTTAACGACTGAGCCACCCAGGCGCCCCTAAGTCTCGAAAGCTTTTAAAGGGAAACAGAAAGCAATATTTTTGAACCCCTGTCATGTGCTAGGCACTATGTGCATCACATTATTTCATCTTAATAATTCTCTTGGGTAGATTTTACTAACATCCCTACTGTACAGATGTTTAAGAGGTTGCCAGTAAGCAGGGATCTCAGACTCAGCTGCCTACAAGGACTGGTAGGTATAAAATGAGCAAAGGGGCCGCAGTCACAGCTGGGAGACGTGGGGACGGTGACAAACTGGAGAGTGTATGTCCTGTCACAATGAAGCAGCCCTGCTCAGCAACCAACAAATGAAGTGAAAACTCCTCCTGCTGATTGTTCAAAAGGAGCTAGAAATCACAACTTTGGGGGGAAGTCTCCTCATTGGTGACTGCTAACAATCAATTCAACAAATTATAAAACCCTGTGAGGGTCAACCAAAATGCATGTCTGGGCCTTATACGGCCCATGGGCCATCAATTTTCAACCTCAGCAGTCAAGGATTCAAGCATCAGGAGATATTAGAATAAAACCCCTAAGGGTCCTTCATACCCAATATTCTGCCATCCTATGGCTCCAAAGGCCCTTCACTGCTCTGATCACCAGGTCTGTGGGGAGAGGCCTTCTCCTCCCCTGCCCCAGGCAGGACCTCCCCCAACCCCATAATTTCTGTGTCCTCCTGCCTGGAGACACCCTCTAGCCTCCGGGGTGGGCAGGTTATCTCAGAGCTTCAAGGATCTAGTTCTGCTTTTTCCAGGGAAGGTGGGAGCAGAGCATTCCAGCCCTAAGGAGGAAAGATTCCTAACCCCTGACCCTGTTCCTGATGCCTTTCAAACTTCCACACGCTCTGGTCTCTTTTGTCCCTCAGCTTGGCAAGGTGGGTGTTACTACCTATCTGACGGGTACAGGAGCCGAGGCTCAGGAAAATTCAACAGTTTACCCAAGGTGACACAACAATGTTGCTGGGGCCAGACCTGAGTTTCCTGAGATTCTTTTCTAGGGCTCTTTTCACACAGCCACACCATCCAAGACAACAGATGCCCCTGTACAGAGCTGGAACAGACACATGGAGCCTTCCAGCCAGCAACGTCTGCTGTGTATGCCTGGGAGCCCCAGACGGTTCTGCCGGCCCTCCTGCCCACACCCTGGGTCCTCTGGGAAGCCCCCCACCCCCAGCAATATAGCCCCTGATGTGCTGGCTTCCACTGCAGCCCTGCTATCTGTCCCCCATCCCCAGCCCGGGCTGAGAGGTTCATTTGCCTACTGAAACCCTGGGCATTAAAAGGGCCAAGGAGGATTTTGTAACCACTGACTGCTGCTGTTGCTAAGAAACAGGTCCTTTAAATTCAATTTACAAAAAAGATAGAGAGAGTGAGTAAGTGAGCGAGAGCAAGAAAGAGATGCTCGAACATCTGGTTATCTTTCCTGGCTGTCTCCGGTGACTATGAAAATGAGATAAGTACCTTCCGAGATGCCTGCCGACCCTCTTCAGGCCGCTTGCTAACTTTCCTCTGAGCTAATATTCTACATCAGCGGTGGGGTGGGGGGAGGGGGACGGGGGTGGGGGGCCTTGCCAGAAACTTGGTGGGTTTGAGACGATTCCAGTCACCTTTTCCCCTCCAGACGTGACTCAGTCCCCTAAGACAGTGAGCTCCCTGGTTCTTGAGTCCAGTGCCCCTCACCCCTACTTCCACTATCAGAAAAATCATTCTACAGATTTGCCTAATCCTCTTTGGTTTAGGATTTCCACACAGGTTACGTTAGCTCTTATGCAGTAAATATAATTTCCCACATGTCATAGATGAGGAGGGGAAGAATATGGCCGTTGGAAAATGCACCTGTACCAGGAGTGAAGGGGCATGAGCCTCTTCAGCCACTCACTTCCCTCTTTGGGCTCACACAACTCAGCCATCTGCTGCAAAGTAGGGTTGAACCACGACTTCCCACAGTGTGTACCACAGAAAAACAGTGTTTCACGGGAAGTTACTAGGTGCTTGCCAAAAAAGTATTCTCTGGTCAAACAAGTTTGACCTCCCCACTGCAAGATTTCTCAGAGCCTTTCATGCTTTAATGTGCTATAGGAATCTCTGAGCAGCTATCTTGGCTTGGGTCCCGCCAGAAGCAGGCTATGATACAAGGGTTTGAGCACAAGTAGTTGATTTGGAAGGTGATCCCAGGGAACCCTAGTAGGGAAATAAAGAAGAGAAGGCAGGGAAAAGAAGGTGGCCATGATAGAGGAGTTAGCAAGCAAGTCACCTCTGTGGGCAACGGGAGCTTTGTCCGGGGGGCTCTCTGGGAGATGACATGGGATGCATGTCTCAGAGTTAGCCCACCTGGAAGCAAGGGAGCTAGGGTATTCATACAACAACTGTGGCCAGTCATCAGTCAAGGCCTGCTCTTGCCGGGCTGGGGAAGGGTGTCAGTAATCCTCATCAATTGTCTGTCACTTCCTGTTGCTTCCCAGGCATGAGCAGAAAGACCTCAGGCATGGGGCGCCTGGGTGGCTCAGATGGTTAAGCGTCTGCCTTCGGCTCAGGTCATGATCCCAGGGTACTGGGATCGAGCCCCACATCGGGCTTCTGGCTCAGCGGGGAACCTGCTTCTCCCTCTCCCTCTGCCTCTCTCCCTGCTCATGCTCTCTCTCTCTCTCTGTATCTCTGTGTCTCAAATGAATAAATAAAATTAAAAAAAAAAAAAATAAGAAAACAGATGCTTAAAAAAAAAAAAAAAAAGAAAGACCTCAGGCAGAACTGGCAGTTGGAAATCCAGCCCGGTGCACTAGCCTAGCAGGGCCTGGGAGAGACAGGAGAGACCCGGACAGCGTCTGCTACGGAAGGGGGAGAGAGCTGCCCTTTCCAAGGCTTATTGACCACGAGACTCTTTAGAGAACAGCTCCCAGGACTCATGGTCCATGGAAGAGTCCATGGAAACATCAAGCTAGAAGCTCTCCAAGGGCTGGGCAGCTCAATGAGTCTGAAGCAATACTCTCATAATGGCCAGAGTCACATTTGCTTACCACCTCCCAAAAGCTGGACAGATAAATTCTCACAGACATGAGGCAAGTTTGCCTCTGATCTGCTCCCAGTTCATCTTTCATAACATTCTGCCCCATTTCTGAGACCCTGTCCCCGACCTAGGTTCCAATCTGACCATCCCAGCATGACCTCGCACCCATATAGTAAACTCCTGCTACAGCAGGTCTATCATATTCTTACCCCCCAGGGTCACTACCCCCTTCTGGGTTCCTTAAGTTAGCCAAAACCAGGGAAACTATCTTAGAGTGCCTCCTCCACTCACCCCTCTCCTTCCACTGGTCAGCCGGACCCGCAGCCTTGCTTTTGAAAATAAATAACAATACTAATCCCAAGAGAGGCGATAGCAGGATGGTTAAGAGCTTAGGTGCCTGAAATCAAATTGTACCTCCACTACTCACTACCCACATGGCCTTGAGCAAGTTACTCAACCTTCCTGTTCCTCAGGTTTCTATAAAATAGGAATAATAACAATACTTCCATCATAGAGTTATTACGACTTGTTAGTTATTATTAGAACGCAATGCACAGTGCCCGAGGACAGTAAGTACTCAGGAATGATGTCATCAGGAATCACAATACGATAGCAACTAATGTGTATTGAGCGCTATCACGTGCCAGATACTATGCTGAGCACTTTGTATGCATTAAATCACTGAATCCCAACTATCCACCTACCTGCCTACCTATGTTATTATTCTCCTTCTATCTATGTAGAAATGAGGCTCAGAGCAGTCATGCCAGTGGCCCAAAGTCACTATGTGAGTAAGCAATCAGGAGGTTTGGTGCTGCTCAAAGACTACTGGGGGTGCCTTCTAGATGATCTGACCAGGATCCTTCTCTTCCCTCATCCCAGAAAGCTATAGAAAATGAATGGTTCTCCTTGGGCCCCAAGATAAATAACTGATCTTTGGAAGTAGAAGCTTTCCACCTATGTTTTCTCTGCCTATCAAAGCCTGTCCCACACCATGAGGTCCCTTTCTCCCAGGAAGTCTTCCATGATCCTTCCCATACCCAACCACAAGGAGGTCTCTCTCCCCAGGAAGAATACTACCCACACATGACATCCCTTTGGCATGTTGACCTCCTGTTATCTTCGTGTAGGTCTCTGCACAGTTGATCTTATGAGCAGGCATGGCTGCCCACAGAGGCAGAGGCATTGTCTTAAACCCCAGGCTGCAGTCCCGAGTCCAAGTGTATCTGGTACTCAACAAAGAGTCGAGCATCTGAATGAGATCTGAGAAATTACCAAGCACTCCCATCCCCTCCCTGCATTTTACAGAGAGGGGCAACAATCTGTGCCGGTCACCCAGCCAGGCAATGGAAGAACCAGACTCAAGGATTCCTGACTCCCAGGCCACAGCTCTCACTCTGAGGATGCAGAGGACTGTTTCCAGCATGATTTATGATCTTGAATTCATCAGTAATATTTCTAGCAAGGAACTTGCTCCCCCTGCCTACCTACGACCATCACCCATCAGAGAGGGGACACCAAATCCCCCTCTCATCTCCCTGGTCCGCTCACTCCTCCTCTCCTTGTGACTTCTCTGCAAGCCCAGTGTCTGAAGGTTTATGTCCCACCCACCCCTGAGACACTGGAATGTCAGCCATTAGTCTCCATTCTCTGCACTCTCAAATGAGAGAACCAAGATTAATGAAGCATCTTCTCTCAATCAAGAAGCCATTTCAGGCTGTGCTTTTAAGCCCAGTGAGTTGTGCAGATGAATTAACACCATTTGACCTTTTTATTTTCCATGGGAAGATTTGTGGCGCTCCCCTCCACCCTCACCCCATCTGAAGAGCAAGCATGCTCCCAGCCACTTGCATTCAGCAGCCTCAAGTGTGGGCCCAGAGGGAGGGTATCGTGTCCCAGCACTGCAGTCAGATTACTCCTTGAAGTGGCTGGGTGAGGGGAAAATAGGTGGATGTCATTTCTGGGGGCTCCTCAGACTCAACACACCTACACCTAACAAAACACAAGAGACCTTCCTCTCTCAACAGGCAGACAGAACCTGAGGAGGGGCCCCAAAAGGCAGCTCTTGCCAAGCCCAGTCCTTGACATGCAGCAGGGGAACCAGAACTGAGTCTGAGGCTAAGCCAGAGCAATATTTGAAACAGCTAACAACAAAGTATGGCATGCACACCAACCTATGAGAGCAGACGCTTGCCATAGACCACCATAATGCTACCCAGACACATCCCAGGGGCTATCAGCTGCAAACAGAGCATTTGCTCTTCCCAAGAAATAGGAAGGGCCTGGGGTGTTGATCCAGAAATAGAGAGAGCATGCAAAGTGAGAGGAAGACCAAGTAACATGGCAGAAGCCTAGAATTCGAGTCATAGAAATAGTCAAGGGGCATTAAAAAAATAAAAATGTCTAGTCTTAAATTTTAAGTTGTTTATGTTTTTGCAATATAAATCACTCCTTCACAAGCTTTCAGTGGATGCTTCTACACACACAAGTGCCTGAGATAATGGGGTATGCATATGTATCTGTGTGTGATGGAGCAGGGGTGGGGAGTAATGGGGAAAGGGCTGAAGTCTACATCTGACCCCCCACATTTCTGGACAAGAACAGTGCATTAGGGTCCCTAAGTCATCACTAGACTAAACTAATTCAGCAGAAGCAGAAGCTCAAAGCAAGAGATGACCATGAGCAACCCAGGCATTTTTAAAACTCTTGGGGTCACATTTGCTTCTAACAAATCCATTCAAGGTTCAAGGAACCTTGGTCCAAGAAAGTCTTATTCAGATCTGAACAAGCAGAGTAATCCAAAGTGACATCTGAGTTACACATGCAAGATTGAAGTCACCCTCTCTACTACCAGCATCTACCCATACCCCCATTATGTGGCTGAATGCCACCCAAGCCAGGAGGGGCCAAACCCTGGAGTCACATTTTTTGACCTGTGCCCTCACTGCTGGTGGCCAATGCTGTTAGATGCCTTCCCAATATCCATTCCCCACTTCTTCCCAACTAACAGAGCTATAATTTGGTTTGGGGGCAATGTGCCCAGTCCCAGAAAATGGACTGTAATTGGTCTGAGCCAACCGGGACAATCCCATTCCTCATATTCCCTGCCTCCCTTGCATCTAAGAGTGGCCATGTGAGTCAGGCCCAGCCAACATAGCCTAAGCAGAAGTCTGCTGAGGATGATTCTGAGCATTTAGTTGGATCTTCTGATACAAGGAACTGATGGGGCACTGCCTTCCTCTTCTTCTGGGGAGGGATGTAGATGAGATGTCTGGAGTTCTAGTAGCCATCTCGTGACCACAATGAGAAAGCCAAAAGAGCATCACAAATGTAGGTTCTGACAGTACTCAACAGCGGAACCCCTGCCCACAACCACCAAGACTCAGAGATATTCTCACATGAGAAAATGAACTCTATTTATGTAAGTTAAAAGTAGTCAAGTGTTCTGTGTCTTGCACCTGAACACATCTTAAGTGATCCACTCCCCTTCTCACATATCCAAATTGTCACCAAGTTCTATTCCCTCCACCTCCTGAGCACATCTCCCTCCAAGCACCTGGTCTCCACCTCTGCTCAGCCCAAGTCCTTTATGGGAACACCAAAGGAGTCTTCCAAAACATAGATCAACGTGAAGCCCAGCTCTCATTGCTTTGAGAGAAGATTAAATCCAAGGTTCTTTATGACATTCCCCCACCTGCCTTCGAGCATTATCTCCCATTATTCCCTTCCACTGCACAAACACCCTCAAATACATGCACCAGCCACATTAACTCACTCCTCCTAACCCAGACACAGCAGGCTCCCTCAGGCTTCTACGCCCTGGCATGTGCTGGTCACTCTGTCCAGAGCCCTTCCCCCACTTTTGCTCTTGGGGAAAACAAGAAAGGCTTTATAAAGTAAAGGCCATTTGATGGGTGCCTGGGTGGCTCAGCCATTAAGCGTCTGCCTTTGGCTCAGGTCATGATTTCGGGGTCCTGGGATCGAGTCCCGCATCGGGCTCCCTGCTCAGCTGGGGGCCTGCTTCTCCCTCTCCCACTCCCCCTGCTTGTGTTCCCTCTCTCGCTGTGTCTCTCTCTGTCTCTGTCAAATAAATAAATAAAAATTGAAAAAAAAAGTAAATGCCATTTGAGTTGGACTTTAAAGGATGAGTAGTTTTCTGGTGTGAAGGTCTCCCTTCTCTGTGCTTCAATCGCAAGTCTGTTCCTACTTCCACTGAATCATTAGCAAAGCCTTGTTGGTATCTATTTATGCCCATCTCTCCTTCTAAGGGTAGAGTTCCTTGCTAGAGGGACCTTGCGTCTTTCATCACTGGATCCTCAGCACCCAGCATATGTTGAGCCCAGAATCATTGGCCTAACTGTCTTTCCCAGTAGGATATAAATGTATTCAACCACAGTAGTTGAAAAAGGCTAATAATAAAACAAGATGGGGGAGAGGACACATGCAAGACGGTACTGATGAAGGATGAAGGTGACGTTCAAGATGGAAAGTGGCGAAAGATAAAACCATGGAGGTTGATTATGTGGCTAACATCTTCTGGTTCATTATCTCTTATTTCATGAGCAAAACCTGTACATGCTCTGTTTACATGTAGACCCCGTGCCCAAGTCAGTGTCACCACACATGCAGTCACACGTGCGCACACACACTCACTCATACTTAATGACAATACTAACAAAAACGATGATGATGACAGGAGTAGGTTCGTCCTCATTCCCAAGGTAAGAATCATACTATTGTGCCCAGTGGTATAAGTTCCAAAAGGAAGCCAGCACTTGAGTTTTCATTTATTCATTCAACAAACCAAGCTGTGTGCCGGGAGCTTAAACACACTCCCTCTGACCTCAAGGAAAGAAAGCAGTCGTTTGAGTCAGGTATCCCATGAGATGTTCTTGGTCTATGACATGTCATAGGAGCAGAGAGAAGGAAAGGAGACAATGGCATTTTAGCCGAGCACGGGAGAGATGGGATTTGGGCAGGAAGAGAAGAAGGGCATCCTGGGCAGAGAGCACTGGCGTGAGTGATAGCCCATCTGACTTTCTGTCTTACTTAGTACTGCTTTTGTAACTTGTTAATAAATATTTGTCTCCTTTTAAAAAATGGCATTTAGAGCCCGGAGCAAGTTAGAAAAAGTGCTAGGGACAGATGAACCACAAAAAAGGAAGTACTTTTGGGCTGTGCCTATGGCCCACCCAGCGCCCTATTAAGGACTGTGGACTTTATTCAATATGAAACCATTGAAGGTTCCCAAGCCCGGTGACAAAGAAATGGAAGGCAGAGGCAGGGAAGGCTGTGAAGATGGCCACCTGTCTCCCAAGACAGCTCCCTGTTCCACTCATTGTTCCCAGGGCCCCCCAGTGAGCCCCCCGCTCTCCTGTGCAGACGTCAGCATTTGGGCTGTGTGAGGGCCAGGAAACACTTGACTCACATAAGATCATCCTTCTCCTCATTGTTTCCCTTTTCCAATAAGGAAAAAAAATGCCTTTGGTCTCTGCCCACAGCTGTACCAGTTGTGATATCCAGCCTGGCACGACAGGCACACGGAGGTAGTCTCCACGGAGAGGCTGTGTTGGCCAGCAGTGGAAGGACAGAACCATCCGGACACCTGTCTGAGCTCACGCCTGGGCAAGCTTGGCATTTCCCAACAGACATGGCAAAGCACCTCCCCGGGAGTGGGTCAGCTCAGAAAGACTCCCTGTACGGAAAACAAAGCTTAGAAACCCCATCAGCAGGAGGTGAAACCCATTCCTAAAATAAATAGAACCCAGCCATTCACTGTGTCTCTACAGCTCACTCACAGCTGAAACACCCAACCTAAGTATGTTTTATTTGGTGCTTCTTTCATAGCTTGTCAATAAATATTTTCAGTTTAAAAAAAAATGTTTTGACTTCCTTGCAGGAATATGTACTCTCTTATATTTAAAAAAAAAAAAAAACTAAAGCTTTATGATCAAATTTTTTAGCGAACGGATAGAAATCCAAAGGGAAAATATATTGTGAAATATGCAAAACAAGCCTCCCCACTCTCCATTAAAAAAAACAACACAGCAGCACACATGCAACTCCCCAGCTCATTCTCCAGAGCCCCAGAAACCTCCTTGCCCTTGGCAGCCAGGCCGTGGAGAGCCTCCCCAAATCCCCACCATCTGGCATTTTTGTCTGCAAAGCACAGGCCCTTCTACCCTGGGCTGCCTGCCCACTCGCGGATGGAGGCCAGGCGCTGGCGGGGACTGCCTGGGCTTTGCCTCCCTGCTAGGTGTACACACACACACACACACACACACACGCTCTAACACGAACACTCTCAGCCCTGCTGCTTCCTGGCCCTGCACAGTGTGCTCAGGCCAGGCCTGCCACCTCTGTCCTGACCCCACCTTCCCCACACACCAGCCAAGGGGGTCCAAATGTCAGAGAGAGGGTGAGGGAGGAAGCAGCTAGACTGGGGTGGGCGGAGAAAGGCCCTGGGGGGTTAAGTGGGCAGGTGGCAGGGAGGGCTTCATTTGTTGGACCATCTGGCAGAAGCAAAGGAAAGGCACCCAGCTCCACAGCCCAGGACGCTCCTGCACACACACTTACATACACTCACATGTGCACATGCCCACACACACATGCATATACAACCACATGCACACACATATGGACATCCACACACGCGCACAGAATCCCAGAGAATCCCACACACATAAAGACACACTCACACACACATCCTCTTCGACGTGTGTACACATAAATGTACATAAATGGGCACCTGCACACACATACACAAGCATATGCACAAATATGCATACCCACCCATAGAGTCATACACGTACTCACACTCATGCATACGCCCATGCGTACAGATAAGACACAACCACACGCATGCATATTAAACTAATACCCATATGTAGTCAAACATAGGTGAACATACTTACACACATGATCACATACTCCCACACTCATCCATTCTCTCACACGCACCCGTACACACCATGCATAAATACATAAACAGGTGTGTGTACATATACACGCCTGCAGATACACAGTACACACGCACAAATGCACGTGCACACACGTATATACTCCTGCCCATGCTCTCCCGCTCCCACACAATACAGATGCACCCATATCCCTAGACACTCTCTCACATGCACACCCCTGCACACGTTCATACATGTACACAAATGCTTGCGTACACGTGGACGTAAATACACAACTACGTTGTTCTAATCCGTTCAGGCTGCTTTAATCAAATACCATAGACTGGGTGGCTTCAACAATAAGCATTTGTTTCTCACAGTTCTGGAGGCTGGGAAGTCCAAGATCAAGATGCTGGCCGACTGGGTGTCTGGTAGGACTGTCTTCCTGGCTTGTGAACAGCCGCCTTCTAGCTACATCCCCGCGTGGCAGAGAGGGAGCGCTCCCGGGTCTCTTGCTTTTTTTATAAGGGCGTTCATGCCATCATGAGCGCCCCACTCTCACGACCTCATTTAACCCTATTTAACTCACAAAGATCCCACCTCCAAACACCATTACACTGGGGCTAGGGTTACAGTATATGAATTTGGGAGGCTGGGCATATATTCAGTCCATAGCACACACACAAACAGACATGCACACCCATACGCAGTCACACGTATGCACAGACCCCTGCACACTTGCGGATGCAATCACACGTGCACATGCTTATATCAACACAAAGACTCAGGTATACAGTCAAAACACATGCACATCCACACAATCCCCTACCCACACATACACACCCACACTCAGACACACCCATACACGTACACGTGCTCACAAGTACACAGACACGTCTACTCATGCAAACATATCCATACAATCCCACACACTGAAAGACACTGATGCACATATACACTTCCTCACATGCACACACTTCTACAATTACATAAGTGCATATATGAGCATACAAATACTCAATCACATGCACACACATATATATGCCCATTCTCTCTCTCTCTCTCATACATATACACAGACACAGACAGCCTGCTGGCCATCTTTTCTTCCCATTAAGAAAAATCACATTCACTGCCAATATGCAGGAGGCTCCGGGGCGGGGGGGGGTCACAGCAGTAAATCTGCAGGAGTGAGAACAGCTGCCATCATTCCCCCCTATCCCCAACATGAACCCACATTTACCCTCCCCTGCCTTTACCACCTCGGCGCCATCTGCTGTCCCCCAGGGGGACACCTGGTCCAGTGTTCCCAAGCCTGGCCACATAGCAGAATCACTCGGGCACTGTCCACCAACACTGACCCTGGGACCCTAATCCAATTGATCTGAGGTGGGACCTGGGTATTGAGTTGGGATTTTTAAGTTCTACAGCCTCTCTGGCATAAATCCCCATCCCAGCTCCATAACTTCAGAGAACTTAAGCAGAAATTACTTTCTCCATCTCTAAAATGGGAGAAACAATAATGCCTATTTTATAGGTTGTTCTATGGATTAAATCAGATAATCCATCCAAATCACACACTACCTAGCCCCTAGTCAGAGTGCATAAATGTTAGCTATTGTTACTATTACTGGTTTTATTCTACCACAGTATTTTCCTGGAAAATGTTGAGTCCAAAATTTAAAAAAAACTGACAGTAACCCCTGAAATCTGTATGACCCAGAAACCATCTGGGGCCATCTGGTCAACCTCCTTCTGACCCCTTGCCCCTGCAGGACCAACAGTGCATCGGTGCTTGTACCACCCAGAAGTCAGCCTGAGGGATTGAGCATCACCCTCTCCCTGCTTGTTGTTTTCTTCTCCTCTTATTTTCTTTAGTACAATAACAACAAAGACATCCTCCTACACATGCCTAAGGATGCACAATCTAGAGTGGGCTCCCACCCTCCAGGGCTGCCATCCCTCTGACGTGTCAGAGGTGTCCAGTCCCCACTTTTGTGATGAGAAAGCAGAGCCACAGAGAGCTTAGCAATGTGCCCCAAGTCACATAGTTCTCAAGCAGCAGATGTGTCTGGTTCCACCTCCAGAGTTTTCTCCACTGACATCCTGCCAGGCTGTGAATCCTCCACTGCCATTCTCTGTGTCCCCTTCATACTCTGTACTCCCCTCCCCTCCACTCAGAGGTCCTTCACAGCCAGGGTGGCCTGCCACTCTCATCAGGAGAACAAGGGGTGTCACAGACTTGATGGGTAAGCACTTAACACCATAGTGAGAAGTAGTTGATTACAGTCCTATTCTGGAAATGCTTAAAATGGAGGGAGAAAGAGAAGGCAACCAACACTGGTCAATGGACCTCCGATTTCACTACTTTACTAAAAGCAGGAACTAGACAAGAGGGAAGAAGCAGACAAGACCAGTATTTCTGACTACCTCATAGGCCTGAGGCACTGTGAAGACACGACTTGATATTGTAGGGAAGACAGAAGAAAATGCAGGTTCAGAGCACCAAGTTGGCTTGCGTTCCAGCTGCACCACGTCCTAGCTATGTGATCTTACTGTCGTACCTTCTTTGAAGGGTACAGAGGGGTCTGATGAGGTCATACCTGGAATATGATCATCTGGTGCTGGAACACCCAAAGAACGCAGGAAACGTTGGCTATTTCAATCTTATTAACTATTATCCATATTTCAAAGTTTTATTAAAGAACCACGGTCCAAGTGAGGACTCCAGATTATTTCAAAATATATTCTATTTTGAGGGAACACTGGCTGGACTCTGTTGCTGGTACCGAACTCCCAGGGTTATCTCATTGTTCCCCACATGTAACCATGGAGGCGGGACAGCCCTGTTCCCAAGGAGTTTAGAGGCTCCTAGAGAAGAATGACAAGTTAGGAAGAAACACAATATAAGGAACTAGATGAAAAATGAATAAAATGATCCATGCCCACATGCAAATAAGGCAAATGAGATTCGGAGAAGCAAAATAATTTGCCCAAGGACACGCCGCCAATAAAGGGCAGGGCCTGCAACTCAGGCGTGTCCTGATGCCAAATCTAATGCTCTTTGCACCAAACATATGAGCTCAGGGGACTCGATTTTTAGAGCAAATAGAAACTCTCGCAGACTGGGGGGTGGGTTCTGATAGAAAGAGTGGTCTAAACCCCTGAGTGACTCAAACTTGACGGAAACCAGAAGTCTTTGAGAATGACTAACGAAGATCAAATGGGAAGTTTTGAAACTCCCATCCATAAACACAGCAAAATACATAATCCATCCAGGAGTGACCCTCACAGGAGATAACATGGCATTTTCGGAGAGGTCTCCAAGAGCTGAACAAACAAACACATTGTATTTCTACATTTGAAGAAGGCCTATTGAGAAAATGTTCATTTTTCCAATTTAGTGCATGGCTTTAACTGATTCTAACCAAAATCCTAAGGGAATTTTCTTTAGAACTTGTAAAAATGATTCTAAGTTTCATCTGGAAGAATGAATAGATAGCGTTGGGAATGAAAATATTGAAAAAAAGAAACACCGGGACGGCTAGGTACACTGGATACGAAAACTTATTCATACATGTACAAAGTTCAACGTGGGTATTGGTGCAACAACACACAGGTCAACACAACAGAATATGCAACCAGAAACATGCTGGCAAATGCAAGAACCTAATATCAAGTCAAGGACACTTCACAAACCAGTGAGAACAGGATGGGCTGTTCAATAAGCGGAGTTGAAAAAATTGGGTATCTGGGAAAAAATCCTGTTAGAGCCTCATCTCACAGCATTATATCTTTAAAAAAAAACACTAGAAGAAAATGTAGTTGAATATCTGGCATCTCTCTAAGTACAAACGTAAACATCAGGATGAACTACAATGGAAAACATCAAGATTCAACTATGTACAAATTTGAAACTTCTGGAAGTCAAAAATCAATATATGACAATGGTTGAAGCTGGGCGGTGGGTACGGGGGTGGTGGGTTTAAATTATGCTATCTGCTCTGCTTTTGTGTATGCTTAAAAACGTCCAAATAAATAAAAATATTTTTAAAAAATAAAGGGGACGCCTAGGTGGCTCAGTGGGTTAAGCATCTGCCTTTGGCTCGGGTCATGATCCCGGGTCCTGGGATCAAGCCCCACATTGGGCTCCCTGCTCAGTGGGGAGCCTGCTTCTCCCTCTGCCTGCCACTCCCCCTGCTTGTGCTCTCTCTCTTTGACAAATAAATAAAAATCTTTTTTAAAAAAGTCCATGGTTATAAAGAAGATGTGTCATATATATATTTATATTTATATATAATGGAATATATATATTGTATACTTATATGTAATGGAATATTATATAGCCATAAAAAAAAAGAATGGGACCTTGCCATTTGCATCAACATGGATGGACCTAGAGGGTATTATGCGAAGTGAAACAAGTCAGACAGAGAAAGGCAAATACCATATGATTTCACTTATATGTTGAACATAAAAAATAAGACAAATGAACAAACACAAAAAAGCAGAAACAGATCCATAAATACAGAGAACAAACAGATGATTGATAGAGGGGAGGTGTGTAGGGGGATGGGCAAGATGGGTGAAGGGGAGTGGGAGGTACAGGCTTCCAGTTATGGAATGAATAAGTCACAGGGATGAAAGGTACAAGCATAGGGAATATAGTCAGTGGTATTACAATAACACTGTATGATGACAGATGTCTATACTTTTGGTGAGCATAGCAAAATGTATAGAGTTGTCAAATCACTATATTGCACACCAGAAACTAATGGAATGTTGTGTGTCAGCTATACTTCAATTTTTAAAAAGTCCATGGTTACAAATTAAAGTATTTGAAAGTTTTAAAAATTAACATAAATTTAAAAGGCAAACAACCACCAATATAGCATATGAACCATTATTATCTTTGAGGTATAAAGAGCTCCTCCAAATGACTAACATTCACTAAAGCATCAGTATATAAGAAGTGACCATTACCCTTCATATCCAATCCTCCTTCCACTTCCTCATGGCCTTGGATTTCCATTGAAAGACCCACAGGGTTCTGGGAGGCTGACTCCATCCCCCACGCCAAGGAGATCATGTGACTTGGCTACCCCAATCACTGCATCCCATTCCCCAGCCTTTTTGATTGACTGAGGAAGAGGCATGTGACCAAGCGAGCCCCAGCAGACTCAATCTCAGAGTTTCTGAGACCAGGGACAAAGAAGCTCTTTCTTTCCATGGACCTTAGTAGAGCCCCGGGAGCTTCTGGGAGAATGCTGGGGCCTGCAGGAAGCACCACCACCACCCCCAGAATAAAGCCAACACTAGGAAGCAGAGCCAAGAAGTCAATAGCAACAGAGAGAGGGCTCCATGACTGTTTTTTTTAAATTCAGGACCAAGTTTCACATAAAGCTGAATCTACTCCTGTTTAAATGTATTGAACAAAAATCCCATTTTTTTTCTCAGTTTCTGTTACTTGCAAACAAAATTGAGCTAACTTAAAGCCTGAATGTGTAGAGATCTCAATCATGCCCCCAAGTAGAGTTCAGAGAGCAGATTTTTCACGTGGCCCCTAGGTGGTCAGGGAAGTTCAGGGAGGGCCAGTGTGGGCAGGCTTCCCCTCCCTCAGAGGTTGAGTAGGGTCTCACCTGTGCTCTGATTTCTGCTCTGACTCATCTCCAGTCTCTCCACAGCCCCCGGTTCTCTCTCCCTCTCTCTGAGGGAATAGACTCTAATCCCCTGGAATCCCCATGACAAGGCACACCTCCCTCAGTACCATGACTTGTCTGCCCAGGAAGGTGGAGAGACACCTAGAGGCAGGTACTCTTGGATTGTTTCGATAGAGATCCAGAATCTCCAGCCTGAAGGTCTTTTCTCCTGGCCTAAGATTAGAAAGCAGAATCAGGGAATCTTCCAGCAGGATGCAGCCAGTTTGGGGGTGGTCAAGAGTGGAGGCCAACTTCACCAGCCATCTAGATATGGCCTCTTCAACTTGACCAGGCCAAAATGGGACCTTCTCCATATACCCACAGAGGACCAAATTCTCAGTGACAGACCATTAAATCAGAACACCAGTTGAACAAACCCAACAGCCAATGCATTCATCCACAGTGGTAGCCTTCTCTTTGTAGACTTGGAATGTTCATGCCCATATGCAGGATCCCTCCAGGTATCTCAGTCCCTGAAGTGGCCTAATGAGCATGATATTGGGGCCAATGAGGACTCAGGTCCTCCCCAGGCATGGGGGTGCCTAGTGATCTGAGGTGCCCCGGCTCACTACCTGTCCCTTCTCTTCCAGGCCCCTGAACTCGGCCCCAAAATGTATTTTGCCAAATTTGCCTCCAGGAATCCCGTTTTCCTAAGACAACTCTTTTCCATAATCACTTTTGTCTATTTTTAAATTATTTCCTTTCCTAGTTGTCATTTCTGCATTCTAATTATATCTTGAGCATATTTGATAGAGAATAAAAAGGATAACTACAACAAATAAGTTAAAATGTATATTAAAATGACCCCACAACTCCCCATCCAACTGAGAGCTAGAACATCACCAGTAACTTGTATCCACCTATCCCATCCACAGCCTTCCCCTGCAAAATAGCCACATCTTGAATTTTTGTGTTTATCATTCCTTTATGATTCTTTGCACAGTTTGCACATATAAATGAATTCTACAATTGGAGTTATACTACACATAGTGTTCTACAGACTTGCATATTTTGCTTAGTATTATGTTTCTAAGGTGCATTCATGTTGTTCCAAAGAGCTGAGGTTTGTCCATTTGAACTGCTGCATGTTATACCTCTGTGTAAAAGTGTATCCTGATGTCTATGTCCCTTCACCTGTCTACAGACGTTGATGTTGTCTCAGTTGTTGAGGGCTTTGTGCTGTACTAAACATGCTGCTATAAACATTTCTGCACATGTCTGCATACATGTAATGTTCATATGCAAGAGGCTCTCTGGGGTCTACACCTGGGAGGGGCATGGCTGGGTCAGTGGATATTCAAATGTTCAATTTCACAAGAAAATGTCTAACTGTGTTCCCACAGCCTCTCTTTATGTGGTTGCCAGTATTATTGTACCCCATGTATTCACTCCCCAACCTGTAAGAGGATTGATAATCAATCTCTACCCCTGCCTGTGGCATGCAGTGTCTTGCTGTGGATGGAGTATACCTCCCTGCCATGTGACTTGCATGGACCAACAGAACATGACAAGAAATGAGGAGTACCTTATCTAAGCAGAAACTTTAAGAGCCACCACAAGGTGCTGCCTTTGTTCTTTTTCCCCTCTGCCATGAGATTATCACGTCCTTACTGGAGGCTGTTCCACCACTCTGGATCCTTGGATGAAGATACATGGAGCAGAGCTGTAGCCATCCTAAGTGACAAAAATTATGAGAGAGAAATAAGCCATTATTATAAGCCAATGAATTTGGGGGCTGTTTGTTACTGCATCATAATACAGCAAAACCTGCCTGACACAAGATATTCAACAAAAATTTACTGAGCATCTCCCACATGCCGGGCACGGTGCTGGGTTCTGTGAAAGTAATGATGGCCAAGATAAACAAGGTCATGGCTTCCTGGGGTTCACACTCTACACAAGCAGCAGGTCCCAAAGGCCCCCGAGATTTTCAAGTATAGCTCCCAGGAACAAACTCATCAGTTAAGACTCCTTCTGTCAGAAGTGATGCACTTGATAAAGAAACATGGAAATTTGTGGATTCTTATAAACAGAAAGTCCAGGCATGAAGCTTGAAGCGGGGATGGATCCAGGAGCAAACAATATTATTGGGGCCCATGCTCGCTCTCTCTCTCATTCTTTCTCTCTCTGTTGTTTTCCTGTGTTTGTCCCCATGCCCAGACACCAGTCGATCCAGGCTACACCTCCTTAGCTCTAAGATCACCAACTCAAACAAAGTCCTGGCCTGACTCCCAGAGCCAGATTGGTGCACAAGCCCATCCCTGAGCCAATCAATGTCCAGGGAGATGGGACACACTGATTGGTCCAGGCCTGGGTCACATACCACCCCTGGAGCTGGTGAGGAAGTCACCCTACCCAAACCACACGGGCCAAGAAGACGGTAGGGGGTGGATACCTTCAGGAAAAATCAGGGCACGCTTACCAGAAGGGAAAGCAGATTCTAGACAGGCAAACCAGCAATGCCCTTACTGAAGCCAGCTCCCACTGGCTCATGAGACGACGGTACGCATCTCTTCCAAACTCCACATTCAGGGACATCATGTTGGCCGTATGAGATCAGCCACTGTGGGGGTGTTTACACCAAAGGAAGAGGCAGGCACTGCACATCAGGGCTGTAATTTCCCCAGAGAACCAGTTGTTGTGCATTTACCAGCACACCACTGCCCCTAACTCTGCTGCAGCCTGAAAGAGGTGTGTGTGTGTGTGTGTGTGTGTGTGTGTGTGTGTGTGTGTGTGTACACGCACGCACACGCATGCATGCAAGTTTAAATTTGCTTTCTCTGCATCAGAAATCACAAATGCAGGCATTGGCTATAAACTCCAGTATAATTTGGTGAGCTGTACCTCTTCACTTGGGCTATTAAATCATTTCCCCTCCAAAGGTACACATGTTGCGGCATAAGGAGCAAACTGTTGACAGATGGTGGAGAAACTTCACAGGCCCATAATTGAGACTTATTTTCATACATTTGTGCCAGTTTGAAATCTAATTGCCAATAAAACAATACTGTGATACTGCCACATCTAATACCTCTGCCCCTCTCCAAAGTTACACTTGAATCCACTAGTAAATTCTAATCTCCCAGAGAAAAATATTTGCCCCTCTCCATCGGAAAAGCAGAGCTATAAATCCACGTACAGTGGTTCATTTTCAAATGCGAACTTCCTTTCCCAGGTCCCCAAAGAGCCCTCACTCGGCTAATGTTAGTGCCTGCCTGAGAGCAGTAGATATTCTTTGTTTACTTGACAGAAGCACAGATGTGGCTTAGTGAATCTGTGATGAGGTCTTTTGCAGAGAAATGCTTTGATAGGCTAGGTTGCCCTCCCTCTTTGGAGTGACTCGGTACCATGTCTGGAGGTATTTTGCCCCAATTGTAGAAAAGTGGCCAGAGGCCCATCACTGTCCACTGAGCAAGGGAAGGTGGAGGAACTCAGAACCCCCCTCCTTGCTTTTCTGTTTTCACTCTCCTGATGAAAAGGTTCGAGGATAGATCAATCCAGATCAATTGAGACTGTAAATAAAAAACGGGCTTTCAGTTAGATGAAGGAGAGCAGGGGCTGGGTTCATTTGTGTCTACTGAAAAACACAACCTGTCACCTCAAACCACAAGCCTGCTAGTAGTAGTCATGGTCATCGTTCACAAGTCAGAGCTTTGCCCAACGTACAAAGAAATCGTTATTGCAGGCTGAGTCTGTGCCAGGTCTGTGCCAAGCCCAGAGATGGTGTAGTGAATACAGCAAACACGGCCCTTGCCTCCATGGTCTTCACGTGAGCCCTGGATGGGGGTTTTTATCTTCCCTATCATACAGACAGTAAGCTGAGGCTCAGAGTGGCCAAATAATTCTTCCTCCAGGATGCACAGTGATTAGGGGAGGAGTGACTTAGCAGACTGAGATCCATCTGATTTACCTCCCGGCCCAGTTCTGTTGTTACAGGGATTCAGTGAGAGGGGCACCTGGATGGCTCAGTTGGCTAAGCATCCAACTCTTGCTTTCAGTTCAGGTCATGATCTCAGGGTCATGAGATTGAGCCCCACATTGGGCTCCATGCTCAGTGTGGAGTCCTCTTGAGATTCTCTCCCTCTGCCCCTCCATCCCCTACTCTCTCTCTCTCTCAAATAAATAAATTAAAAAAAAAAAAAAAAACAAGGATTCAGTGAAATAGTTAACTATGGAAGCTTTAAAAAGTTTGGTTTCTGGGGCGCCTGGGTGGCTCAGTCATTAAGCGTCTGCCTTCAGCTCAGGTCATGATCCCAGGGGATCGAGCCCCGCATCGGGCTCCCTGCTCTGCGGGAAGCCTGCTTCCTCTCCCACTCACCCTGCTTCTGTTCCCTCTCTCGCTCTGTCTCTCTCTGTCAAATAAATAAATAAAATCTTTAAAAATAAATAAATAAATAAAATTAAAAGTTGGCTTCCTTTTTCCCACCCCAGCCCCACCTCCACCTGTAGTCCACGCTCTTCTACTTGGGACTACCTCTCCCTCACCTTCCACACACAAGCCTTTAAACATGTGAAGGTCATTATACAGCTTCCTAGAGGCTTCTTTTCCATGCAAAATAATACTCAATTGCTTCAGACATTCCCCAAATCATGGCCCAACATCTAACCACTGCTTCTCAAACCACTGTAATGAGCACAGAAATCATCCAGAGAACTTGCTTAAATGCAAAAACCTCAGCTCAGGAGGTCTGGATGGGGCCTGAGACTTGCATCTCTAACCAATTCCCCCGGGGAGGGCGGATGCTGCCAATACAGAGACCACACTTGGAGCAGTAAGCGCAGGGCACAGACCTGCGCTGTCTGCCGGCCACATGTGGCTACCGAGTATTTGAGGCGGTGCTAGTGCAAGTGAGGAGCTCAGTTTTTATTCATTTAATTGTAATTATTTGAAATGTAAATTTTAAAAAACTAAAGCATTATAATTAAATTTAATTAAACTTAATTAAAATTGAAGTATTACATAGTTTCCCATTAAACACAATTTATTGTTTTGGTAGGACTCTATTTTATTTTAACCACTGAAAATTTAGCATGTGAATTGAGATGGGCTGGAAGTGTGAAATATACACCGGATTTCAAAGACTCAGCACTTAGGGGGAAAAAGTTTGCAATATCTCCTTAATAATTTATTTATATTGATTAACACTGAAATGAACATCTTTGGAAGACACTGGGTTACCTAAAATCTATTATCGGCTACTAGAAATTTTTAAATTTTGGTAGATGAGAGGTAGTAGAGTGAGTGAGCTTACGTTATATTTCTATTGAACAGCCATGGTCTAGATCATTCACCAGCCTGAACACCTTCTGTTTGTCTGAGCTCCAGCTTATCAACATTCCACTGACCCATGGTCTGGACGCTGTACTCAAACTGACACATCCTGAGGTTATTGGGTTGTTTTGCATGAGCTTGAGGAGCAACCACATCGTATCAACCCCATTGTCTTTTTGTCACCTGATATTCATTAGCTCTCCCCTAATGTCCACATGTGTGGTCTAGATTTGTGAGCTGTTACCGTTGTTCAGACAGTAGAGTTTGCCCTCATCAGCTTCTCCTGCTTGTTTCAGCCCATTCTTCCTGCCAGTCAGGGTCTCCCCTGCATCTCGACTCCATCATTCAACATCTCTCTCTCAAGTTCACAGCTTCCTCCTGTTTGATAAGCTTGCCCTCGTGTCTTCGACGGGGGCAGCAAATAATTGTTAAAGGGGACAGGCCACATCTAGAATAGAAAATAGTAAGGAGCCATTGACATGCTGTCTACAATCAGGAACTGTTTAAAACAGAGTCTGATGAGTCCTTCTGCTGGAATGACCTACATTCATTTTTTTTTCAAATGGTGTTATAGAAAAACATTTAATGACACGGAAGATTGTCCTTAATGTATTTAAGTGCTAAATGCATGTAACATAACAGTATATAAAGAATACTATTTTCAAGTATATATTTACATAAGTGGAAAAAAGACTGGTACACAAATATATCAAAATGTTAAACATGGTTATCTCTCAATGATGGAACTGAAATCACTTTTATTTTCCTTGCAGAATGTTCTGCTTGCATCATCTTGTTTAATACTTGGGATCATTGGCATTTTATTTAATTTTTTTTAAATATGGAATGCTTCAAAAATCTGCATGTCATCCTTGTGCAGGGGCCATGCTAATCTTCTCTGTATCGTTCCAATTTGAGTAAATGTGCTGTCAAAGCAAGCACAGGATCATTGGCATTTTACAAGAGATGGAAACCGAGTCTCAGAGAGGTTACCCAGTCTGTCCGGGGCCCCTCTGCTGAAGCACAGGGCCCTGGGGGATCTAGTCTCTCACTGGCAAAGCCTCAGGCTCTTCCCCCAGACCCACTGCTGCCCTCCAAGGGGGTGGGGCCCGGAGGGTCTTGTAAGTACAGGATATCCAGATTTCAGCAAAATGTCTAATTACAGCCTATCTTCCTAGTTATGCTTTAAATCCATTTGCCTAGTTGACGACACGGCTTTAGCTTTCTTTCCTCTCTCTCCCACAGAATCATGCTCCTCTCTCTACGAGATCATCCCTGTCAGCATATAAACAAGCTCTTGAAAGAAAAAACATAGCCTTCCCTAACCCTATTTTTCCCTCCAGAGACCACCCCACTTCTCTCCTTCTTTTTACAACAAAAATCCCTGAAAAAGGCACATACAGGAGTATTCAACAAACGGTACCAATTATTAGGTACCCCATCAAACATGGCAATGAGGTGATGGGGTGGCCAGCTTGGCTCAGAGCCCATGTATCAATGCACAGAGCACTCTGCCATTTTACACCTGACCCTTCTGGCAAGTAAGAGCTGGGGTGGCAGGAGCAGCTTCAAGCCCATGGCTCCTGGTGCCCAGAGGAAATCTACCCAAAGAATACAATGAGACCCTCAGGAACCAAGCCCCACAGCATACCCCATCTCTTTAAGAACAACAGCAACAGAACTAGTCAGAAAACAGAAAAGTAGTCAAAGACATAAGAGAAGACAATCTTCTAAAATAAAGACAGACCCAAAATTGCAGATGAAAGAGTAATTTGTCCTCCCAGATTAAGTCAATTAGAAGTCAAGATCCCAGTGGGCAGAGTAATCGGGTCAGCTACACGGGGACACAGTCTGGCTGCCTCCATGCTCCTCTTTGTAACAATGTCAAGAGATGGAAAACCACCCCTTACAGAATTCAAGGGGGTGGGGGCAAGCAGAATGTGACTCCAAATTCTTATTAACCCAGCCGAGGTGTCATCGTTTATAAAGACAACAGAGAAGTTCTCAGAAAGGTAGTACCCATCAAACCCTTCCTAGTGATAAAATCTAGCCAACCCATAAATGAATCCAAAAGAGGTAAAAAGAAGAACTTGTGAGTACAAGGGCTATGCTCTACAAGACTTGGCAGAAAAAAAAAAAAAAAACTGAATGCAGTTAACTACAGAGCAAAATCTAGGAAAGGTGACAAACTGGGGTTACAAGAGAACTTAACTAGTATAGGCCATGACAATGCCAACATCTGAACAGAACGAACAAAAATCAGAAGGCAGAGGGAGAGGAGGGAAAGGTGGAGGAAGTCTGTGCGTCCAGAATCCCTGCTGCGTGATGGGAGGAGTCAGTCCTTCCTATGGCTGAGCTCTGTTGGTAATTTCGCAAACATTGTGCCATCAACTCCTCAGGCTCTCCTGGCCTCAAAGTCCTCCGGATTCAGCTTTACCCACAGTCAGTTAAATGACTTATCCATTTCTCGAGAAGCCAATTTTCCCAAATTCAGCTCACTGACCAGGTTCTGATTAAAATGCTAGATCTAAACAAGCTGGCTAAAAGAGCTCCAAGCATCCTAAGAGATGGGGTCGGGGGGGTCTCCCCACCTGAGATCTTGTCCTCCCCCCAACTCTGGGCTCCCCCCCATCCAAGCCCCGCCATTCTGCTCAATAGACCGCTTTGCCAGTTCCTGTACTCCTCAACATCCCCACCCTCCTCACCTCCCCTTACACCTCTGACTCCATGCTTGAGGAGAAGGGGTCCATTCCTCAGTGCCCACAGCCACCTGGAGACCACTGTCCCCCTGCGAACACTCCAGAAGTCTCTTCTGCCACTCCCCAACCTCATCACCATCCTCTTCTACCATGTTTCCCAAAATGTGGTCCACAGATACTAATCCCACAAAATGCTCCACTGAATAAGGGCGCCACAGTCCCATCTATTTGGGAATCGCAGGTCCTATACCTCTGTCCTGAGAATCACCAGGTATAAAAGTGTGTTAAAAGTGAGAAAAATCTCGTAGTATACATACTGGCATTTCCCAGACTTCCTCCTCCATGGAACCCTTGTCACAAAAACCCCTGTTAACATTTGCTTGAATTGGCAATCAGTGGAACACACTTTGGGAAACTGTTCTACCACCCTCCATGACACTCTCTCACTCACTTAGTAGCCTCACCACCTGGCACAAATTCTCTTTCTGTTTGCCTGCCTTCTTCACAGTCCTTCTCCACTTTGTCCATTCTGCTGGTATAGTGGAAATGACTTTCTGCTTGCCCGGTATCCTTTATCCTTCCTCTAATAAAAACACCTCATTATCTTTTGGTACCATCCTACCCTCAGACCATGTGATTCAGCTCTAAAGGTTAAGTGTGACTCAGGCCTGGCCAATGACAGCACTGAATTCCCCTGGCCACAGTAGTCAGATCACTGATGGGCTGGGAACACCAGTCAGGCCAGTAAGAACCAGCTCCAAAGCCCTCTGCTGGAGCTTTCAGGAAAAAGGTGCTCTGTCTTCTGCTGGCATTGCCCAGCTAATAGGACGTAAACACAGAGAAGCTGGTGGTCATCTTCCAGACAGCCTGCCTGAAAAGTAAACCAACACAGAAGAAAGTGAAGTCTCAAGATATTCCAGAGAATAAAATGGATCCAGCAACGCCTGGTTTCTTATACTTTCCACTTATAAGAGTCAATAAATCCTTCCTTTTCCCTAATCTAGTTATACTGAGTTTCTGTTACCTGCAACCAACTCAATCATAATAATAGCTAATATTTATTTAATATTTATTATGTTCCATACACTGTTGTAAATGCTTAATATAGATTTTCTCACTTAATCCTAACAAATATTAAGAAATAGATATTAATATCACTGTGTATACTACAGGTGAAGAAATCAAGACACAAAGAAGTTAAGTAATTTGCCAAAGTCCACACAACCAGTAAATGGCAGACCCAGGATTCAGATCCAGGTGGTTGCCCCTGAGCCCACCTTCTTAACCACAAAGCCATCCACCTCCATCATTAAGGATTCTAACCAGTGTAGCAGACTCAGCCCAAACACCACACCCAATCTTATCCTTAATCAGGAGGGAGTTCAGTGGCTGATTAATTCAGGAAAAGTTGGCCTCAAGTAATCCCAGGCTCAGCTGAATTCCCTCAGTGCTCCTCCGAAAACCCTTTCAACCCAGTTCTTGTCAACTCCCAACCAAATTCCCCACCTCAGCTGTTCTAAATTTTCTCTCTTACTTTACAGAGGCCCTTTGACATGATTTTCTTCAACAGCAACCTTCTCAAACTCAAAATTTGTCTTCAATCATCCTTCACTTGTCCTCCCACACAACTCCTCAAGTGAGGCCTGGCCTTATTCCTCCCTTCCAGCGCTAACCTGGATGGGGGTCCTTGTCCATATACTGTCCCCTTCCGTGGGATCTCATTCCCTCAGCTTAATTACCCCAAATGGAAAAATGACTTACTATACAATGAGATAGAATGAGATAGATACAATGAGATACTCTAATTATATGATGCTATCATTATTATATGATGCTATCAACACAAGGAAATAATATGCAGTGTAAAAAGCAGACAACAAAGTTGTGCATGAAGTAGACTCTAATATGTAGAGATAAACAGGTAAAGAATAAAGACTGACAGAAAACCCACAAAAACACTAATAATGGTGTCCTTTCTCAGCAGAACAATGGGTAATGGTTTGTTTTTGTCATTCTACTCTTCTCTATTTTTCCAATTTTCAACTTATATTACTTTTAAGTGAAAAAATATTTCAAATATATATAGAGACTATAGACAATTTACTTAATCAAAACTCCTTTCAATTACTATTATTTCCTAAGCCCCCAAAATCTTCGAGAAAAGACATCTGTACTGATGCCACCACCTTCCTCACTCCTAACACCCCTCACTTTCTGGGTTTTCTCCACAACATTCTCCTAAAAAGCCCCCCCACCCCGGACATTGCCAAGTTAACTGGCATATTTCTGAACATCTGCATCAGATAATACTGCTGACCACCATTCACTGTGTCAATGGGATTTTTTTTTTTTTTTGAGTAGTGACTCTAGTATAACGAAGCCCCTGATCCCAGCCCCCAGTGTTCACCATTATTGACTTATACAAACCCAGCTCAAGTCATCTTAACTGGTTCATGGGATGAGGAAATCCAAACAGAGCGCCATAGCTTCAGAGGCATGGCAATTTCTAGGAATTCAAACAATGTCACCTGGACCACGAAGGGGGTAGGAGGAGAGACAAGAACTCTAGCTGAATCATCCACTACAAATAGCCAGAAGCAAGATGATGGCCCATATTCCCCTTACTCAAAATAATCACACCTGATGCTTTGGTATATTTGTTTCATCTCTTTTACCCTGCTCACATGCATATTTTCAACCAAGCCAAGTACTGCATCCTATTAGGGGGCAATACAGACACAGATTTTCATCAGCTTCATCCCAAGAAGTAACCAGTGCACTGATACATCACTTACAGTCCTCACTGGAAGATGTCTAGGAGGGTGTGCAGTGCCCGCCGGGCTCTCTGGAGCTGCCATCCGGCAATTGCAGGGCCGTCCAACAGAACTTTCTGCAATGACCCGCACTGTACAGTATGGTAGCCATTAGCCACATACGGCTATGAGCCCTTACAATGTGGTTCGTGTGACTGAGTAACTACACTGTTAATTTTATTTAGTTTTAAATAATTTGAAATGTCTAACAGCTTTATTGACCTAGCATAACATTCAACCTTTCAAAGTGTACAATCAGTGGGTTTTAGTATATTCACATAGTTCTATAATATCACCACTATCCAATTATATTTTTAATGTAATTTTATTTTATTTTTTTAAGTAAGCTCTACACCCAACGTGGGGCTTGAACTCATGACCTTGAGATGAAGAGTCACATGCTCTACCAATTCAGCCAGCCAGCTGCCCCACCACTGTCTAATTTTAAAACATTTTCATCACTGCCCCAAAAGAAACCCTTTACCTATTATCAGTCGTTCCCCATTCTCCCCTCCACCTAGCCCTTGACAACCACTAATCTACTTTCTGTCTCTATGGATTTGTCTATCTGCATATTTAACATAAATGACATCATACAATTTGTGATCTTTAGTAACAGACTTCTTCCATTTAGCATAATGTTTTCAAGATTCATCCATGTGGTAGCATGCATCCATACTTCATTCCTTTTAACTGCCGAATAACATGCCATTGTATGGATATACCACTTCTGTTCAATCATGGACATTTGGGATGCTTCCATCTTGGTTATTACAAATAATTCTGCCACTATGAACTTTCAAGAGGATGTACTCTTGGATATATGCCTAAGAGTAGAATTTCTTGGTCATATGGTAACTCCATGTGTAATATTTTTTGAGAAAGTGTACAACTGTTTTCCAAAGCAGCTGGGTGCCATTTTACAATCCCACCAGCAACGTATGAAGGTTCCTATTTCTCCAGATCCTTGAGACACTTGTTATTGTCTTTTTTATTACAGTCATTCTAGTGGGTGTGAAGTGGTGTCTCACGGTTTTAATTTGCTTCTCCTTAAGAATGAATGATGTTGAGCATCTTTTCATGTGCTTGCTGGACATTTGTATATCTTCTTTGGAGAAATGTCTATGCATATCTTTTGCCCATTTTTAAACTGGGTTATTTATCTTTTTATTACTGAGTTATAATAGTTCTTTCTCTATCCTGGACACAAGTCCTTTATCAGATATATGATTTGTAAATATTTCCTCCCATTCTGTGGGTTCCTTTCATTTACTTATTGATGCCCTTGGAAACACAAAATTGTTATATTTTTTATTATGGCCAATATATCTGTTGCTTGTATTTTAGCATCCTAATATCTATTGCCTAATCTAATGTCACAAATATTTAATTCTGTTTTCTTCTAAGAATGTATAGTTTTAACTCTTAACTTTTGTAAATGTTATCAGGTAGGGGTCTAACTTCACTCTTCTGCACATGGATATTCCATTTCCCAGAACCATTTGTTGAAAAGAATATTCTTCCCCCAGTCGAATTATTTTGGCACCTTTGTCAAAAATCAATTGACTGTAAATGTGAGGGTTTATTTCTGGACTCTCAATTCTATTCCATTGATCTATATGTCTATGCTAGTACCACACAGTCTAGATTACTGTTAAGTCTATAGTACATTTTAAAACCAGGAACTGTGAGTCCTCTAACTTTGTCCTTCTTTTTCAAGATCTTTTTTGTCTATGCTAGGTTCCTGGCATTTGCACATGAATTTTAAAATCAATTTGTCAATTGGTGGAGAGGGGAAGCCAGCTGGGATTTTGACAGGGATTATGTGGAAGTTGTGGGTCAATTTGGGACGTACTGCCATTTTAACAATTCTAACAACCTTGAACATGGGAAGTTTGTCCATTTATTTGGGTCTTATTTAATTTCTTCCTACAACATCTTGAAGTTTTAGTTGTACAAGCCTTACATTTCTTTGGTCAAATTTATTCCTAAATATTATGTTCATTTTGATTCTATTATAAATGGAATTGCTTTCTTAATTTCATTTTCAGATTGTCCACTGCTAGTGTATAGAAATTCAACTGATTTTTGTATTTTCATCTTATATCCTGCAATCTTGCTAAAGGCAAGAGATCCTTTCTTGCCTCATCCCACTTTTGATGACCACACGCACTCCGTGGCTTATGGTTGCACCACTCCAATTTCTGCCTCCATCTTCACATGGCCTTCTTCCCTGTGTCTCTGTGTCTTTTCTGTCTCTTAGCACGACATTGGATTTGGGGTCCACTTGGATAATCCAGGGTGATCTCATCTCTAGATCCTTAACTTAATTACACCTTCAAAAGAACTTTTTCCATATAAGGTAATATTCACAAGTTCTGGAATATGGACATATTGGGGAGGGCGATCTTCAACCCCCTGCCATCTTCTTTTTTTTTTAAAGATTGATTGATTGATTGATTGATTTGAGAGAGACAGCACAAGTGGGAGGGGCAGAGGGACAGGGAGAGAGAATCCCAAGCAGATTCCACGCCCAGCACAGAGCCCAGTGCAGGGCTCAATCTCAGGGCCCCAAGACCATGACCTGAGCCAAAACCAAGAGTTGGACACCCAACCAACTGCATAACCCAAGTGCCCCTCACCCACTACATCTTCTATTCCTAGTTTGTTGAGTGATTTTAATTTATAAAAGTGTGTTGGGTTTTGTCAAGTGCCTTTCCTGTGTCTACTGAGCTGATCATGTGGTTTTTATCTTTTCATTCTATTGATAAAATATACTGGATGATTTTCAGATATTTAACCAACCTTGCATTCCTGGGATAAATCCCACTTGATCATGTATATGATCCTTTTTATGTGTGGCTGGATTTAATTTACTAGAATTCTGTTGAAGATTTTTACATCTATATTTATAAGGGATACTGGTATATAGTTTTATTTTGATGTGATGTCTTTGCCTGGTTTTTGTATCCACATATTATGATATCTGACTTTATAAAATGTGTCAGGAGTGTTCCCTCCTCTCCTGCTATTTGAAAGAGATTGTGATAGGTATTAATTTTTCTTTAAATATTTGGTAGAATTCATGAGTAATGCCATCTGGGACTATTATTTTCTCTGTGGGAAGTTTAATTACTAATTCAATCTTTTTACTTGTTATAGATCTGTTCAGATTTTCTATTTCTCTTGAGTCAGTTTTGGTAGTTTGTGTGTTTCTAGGAATTTGTCCGTTTCATCTAGGTTATCAAATTTGTTGATGTACAGCTGTTCATAATGCAGTTACAACCTGGTTTATTTCTGAAAAATCCATCATGATCTTATTCTCCTATAATCTATTTATTTCTGTAAGATCAGTAGCGACATCCCTTTTTCATTTTTCACTATACGCACCTGATTCTTCCCCTTTTTGCTTGGTCTAGCTAGAAGTTTGTCAATTTTGTTGATCTTTTCAAAGAACCAACTTTTTGTTTCATTGACTTTCTCTATTTTTCTCTTCTATTAAGCTTACTGAGATTGTTTCATGGTCTAGCAAATATTCTAAACTGGAGAATGTTTCATGTGCACTTGAGAAGAACATGTATTTTGCTTTTGTTAGATGGAGTGTTCTGTAGATAGTTCCTTATCGATCTCTGCCTCATTCTATCTGTTATTGAAAGTAGTGTATTGGAGTTTCCAACTGTTACTTTTGAATGGTGTATTTCTCCCTTCATTTCAGTCACCTTTTTGCTTCATGTATTTGAGGTTATATTGTTAGGGGCATATATTTTTATAATTGTTATGCCTTCCTACCCTTCTATCATTATTAAATGTCCTTCTTTGTCCCCTATACTTTCCATCTTAAAGTCTCTTTTGTGTGATAATAGTATAGCTAACCCAGCTGTCTTTTAGTTACTGTTTGCATGGTGTATCTTTTTCCATCCTTTACTTTCAACCTACCTGTATCTTTCAATCTAAAGTGTGTCTCTTTTAAGACAGCCCACCAGTTTGTTTTAAAGCAAATACCAAACATGAGATCATTTTGCAATACCATTATCACACCTAAAAACACTCATGAAGCCTCTTAATATCATCAAATTCCCAACCAGCAATCAGCATTCATTTTTAATTTCCACCTCATGGGCTCCTAGACATGGTGTCCTCCTGGTCTCTGCTGTAACTCAAAGCACTCTCCTCTCTCAGGTGCTACTCTAGCCTAAACCTCCCAAACCTGTCTCTTTTCCCCAGAGATTCTGTTCTCAGCTCTCTGATCTGTCCCCACATTCCCTCAGGCATCTCGTCCTCTCCTAGGCTACCAACAATCAGCTCAACACAGGAGACAGCCCAGATTTGCTCTCGGCCAGGAGTTTCACACTTCCAACTGCCTGGTGGGACATCTGTATGGGAGCCTCCACCCTTCAAACTTCACATTTTCCAGATTTTAATGCTTCATCTGGCTCCCAAATTTGCTCCCCTCATAACTACTCCATCCTGGTCATTCACCATCATCCTCCCAAAAAAGCTACACTCAAAATTCCTGTCACGTTGGTCACCTGCCTACCACTTCCACATGTGACCATCCTGCCAATTCCACAATACCTGCAACTGCCAAAGCTTCTCTGGTAGGTCCCTGGGGTTTCGGCTCTCATAATCCATCCATCCTGCAGGAAATTCTTATCATCAGACTAATGATCAGCTTACCTCATCAGCAACATGTCCTCAGTGAAAACTTACTTTCACCAGGCCTTAGGTTTGTGCAGGGTTTGGCATATCCTATTTGAGTCACAAAATGCACAAAAGGAAGTGATGGCCCAGAGAAGTTAATTTAGTTACCCAAGGACACACAGCCATCAACTGGGGGAGCTGAAACCTCAACAAGGTCTACCCATCTCCAGGTTGTTCCATCCAGCTTAGCAGTGTAAAGTACTTCACCAGCCTTCTGGAGGGAACAAAGATGACTAAGCCACAGTCCCTGCCTCCCAGGGGTTTATGAGTTTGATGGGAGCCAAGATACAAATAAGAGAAAAGTATATTTTGTTAAAAGATTTAAAGCTCAGCAAGACAGCAACAAAAGAGACAGAGAAGGACTCCCCAGGTGCCTGAGGGTGCCATTTGCTATAACATAATTATCAATGATGGGCCTGGGGCCTATGTCCAGGAGCTGTTCCAATCAGCCATGGAGAAGCAGGACTGGGGGACCAGCCTATAAGGGTGTGGCTTGGATAGGGCAAGAGGGGGAGGAGTCTGAGGCAACCGTAAGAAAGGCTAGGGGAGGGTGGTGGATTCACACTGGGGAGGCTTGTGCTGCCAAGAATGACCCTTTGTACTTAATTTAGCAATGGTCGTGTTTCTATTTGTTTAGAAACTTCACATGGTAGAAGTTCATAAAAAGGATTGGTGCAGGAGTCCCTGGGTGGCTCAGTCGTTAAGCATCTTGCCTTCGGCTCAGGTCATGATCCTGGGGTCCTGGGATTGAGCCCCGCATTGGGCTCCCTGCTCCACAGGGAGTCTGCTTCTCCCTCTTCCCTCTGCCTGCCGCTCCCCCTGCTTGTGCTCTCTCTCTCTCTGTCAAATAAATAAAATCTTTTTTTAAAAAATCACTTTAAAAAAGAAGAGTTGGAAGATAAGGGAAATTCTCCATATCGCAAATCAAAGAATAGGTACAAAAATAGTTGAATTAGAAAATACAGTAATTAATCTATGGGCTCCAACATTTGACTAACAGGAGTTCGAAAAAGAGAAAAGAGAAGGGAGGGAATCCTCCACAGAGATGTCATCTGGTAGGGACAGACAGGCACTCCGGGCAGAGGAAGCAGCATGCGTCTGCCTGAGAGAGCATGAGCTATTTAGGGAACCACAGGCAGTTCCGTGTGACAGAAGGACAGGAGTCCTGAGAGGAAGGGCAGGGAGATGAGATCTCAGAGGTAGCACCAGAAAGGCCTTGAATACCACACAAAGGTGTCTGGTCTTTAACCAACAGGCTTCTGAGGAATTTTTACACAAAAAGGTAAGATGATGAGGTTTGCAATAAGGAAAGATTGGTCTACAGTCCAAAATATGGAAAATACGCTGTTCTGGTCAATTGATATGTAACAAATCACCCCTAACTTAGTAGCTTAAAACAACAATGGTCTTCTTTTTGCTCATGAATCTATAATTTAGATAGGTTTCAGTGGGGACAGCTGTCTCTGCTCCCCATAGTACCAGGTGGGGAGGCTCAAACGCTGGGAACGATTCAATGGCTTGCAGGCTGGAATCACAAAACGGCTGCTGCAGCTCCTACCTCACACCCCTTCGGGAACAGTGAGAGAATGGCCTTCCCTAGGTTCCCAGCTAATGTCTCACTGAGTCTCAGGGTATTCTCATTGGGTCACACAGGTACATCCGTGAGCCAATCACTGTGGCCCAGGAGATGCAGTACACTGATTGGCCCAGCTTTGGTCACATGGTCTCCCTCCCAACTTGGGCTAGGGAGCAGCCCCGCCCTAGCATAGACTGAGAGTGGCAAAGGGGAACATCTCCAAATGATAAGCTGCGGAGGAAGAGGGATGGAAGCTGGAAAGGCAAACATCAGGTATGCACGCTTTTCCGTCTCCTTGTTCCTCCCCTCCCCCTCTGCCTGTTCTTCCATGGAAGGAAGCTCACTGTTCCCATGTCTTGCTGGGTGGAAGGAATGCTAATTCCCCTAACTGGAGAGCTCTGTACTCAGAAGGGCCATTTACACTCTGCTCAATACGACTGATGAAGCATAAACTAATTAATTCTTAGAGTGAGAGCATCCCTATCAGGTTTTTCCCAAATAGTAATGAATCATTATCAGCCAAAACCTTAACATCTGCTTACTCCATCAATCCACTGCTAGTCACATGCTCTTAATGTCATTTGCAGTGTTGCCCCAGTGCCAGGCAGCCTGCATCCCCAGCCCCCAGAGTCTCATTAGCTGTGTAGCCAAAGGACCTCAGGCCGGCAAGAGGATGAGGATTTTACTCTGGGCACCAGGGTGCAGCTTGTTGGGGGGATGGCTGCAGATGCAGTGAAAGGATGACCTATTCCCAACTCTTATAATCAGAAAATCTCAGAACCAAAGGGATCTTTGAGCCAAACAATGCTTCAGTCTTTTCTTACACACCTCTGATGGCAGTGAGCTCACGACCTCACAAGGCAGCATATTACATTGTTCTGCACATCTGACTTAGCATTTCTTAGTCTGTGCCCAATTAGTTATAGATTAGTTAACTATATCCAAATTTGAGGCAGCTTGAATGAATATGTCAAATGCTGAACAAGAAAATGAACAGCAAAGGGACAGAAAGGCAGGAAGAAACAAAGCAAGGGCTAAGATTAGCATGCAGAAAGGCAAACCATCCCATTTTATAGAGCCACAAATTTGACATTAGACTTCCTTGTGGCCAAAAGGAAGAGGGAACAATGATCAGTTATAAATTCACATCAATAAAACATAGATAAATGACAGAAAGATATAGACCTCAAAAAAAAAAAAAGGGTTAAAACAACTTGCTGCAGAAGTCTGATTTTCCTGAAAGCGTTTGCTCATATTTAACCAAAACCTAATTTCCCTTCAATTTCTACACATCAGTTCAACTCAACAGACATTTAAGAAATCCCAAGGACTGCCTCATTCCAGAGACTTCCAGTGTGTGCTGGTGATGAACAAGACACTGGACTGTGTGTTCTATAGAGTTCATCTTCCCCAATTTCTACCACTTATTACCCATGTGACCTTAAGCAAGTCGTGAGCCTCAATCTCCTCATCACAAAAGAAACAAATAACCCTGGAATACCTACTTTACAGGACAGAGAGATGTAAATGATGCATGAGCCTCCCTCCCTGTGGATTTAGCCCCACTCTACCCTTCCAATTGTATTGTTAACCACCCCCTTTCACAAACACTCTGCTCAAGGTCAATCTAATTGCCTGGTGTATCCCCAGTTTCCAGCTTCTCGGTCTTACTTCGCTCAAGCTGTGCAGTCCACCTGGAATGCCTTTCTCCCTACTCTTATGCCCACCTCAATCTCTAAATCCTGCCCACCCTTCATATCCCAGCTCATGTGCCAGCTCCCATAGGAAGTCTGCTGTGAGTCCTGCAACTGCCCATTATATTTACCTTCCCCAAACCCACTATCTTGTATGTGGACCTTCCTCAAGACCAGGGTCTCCATTCAGAAACTCCTTCCTGTTCTTTCTCAGGAAATTTAAATACTCTTCCAGATCTCAACTCCTGAGAAAAAGCAACTAAGAAAACCAGAAACAGCATCATATTCTCCTGTGAGAATCAAAGCTTATTAGTATAGAGGCATTACTGGTTTGAAGGAATCTGCCAATGTCAAGTCAAAGCAAGAGTAGGAAGGGCTGACAGGCAGAGCTGAAGGTTAAGGTTGACATGAGTCAGTCTTGCTCAAGGCTTTTGTGTTATCAGTGTGTGTTTGATGCCCTTTTTGCTGCTAATGGTGAGTTATTCTTGCAAATAAAATAAATATTAATAAGTTTATATGCACAGTATATTTTACATAAATCCTATGTTCCAAGAAATAACAAGTTTTGGAAGACAAGGAATTCCTTAGTGCTGCTAACCTTGCTAGGAGATCTCAATGTGACATTATTCAGACACTACCCAATTATGTTCACTGGCATTTTCCTGTGTTTTAATACACATCATAGGCTATAGTTCTACTCTACTAACTTAATATTTCTTCATCAAAACGTTTAGTTATATATAAAAATGCATAAAGAGAATGAAGAACATTGGAAATCTTAAGAATAACTTAGGATTTTGCAAAGTCCCTGAAATTCTCATTTTTTTTGGTCCCTGTATCCCAAAGATTCACATCATTACATTTAGATGCTCCTCCCTTCTCCTCTGCATTCAGTTATTTACTCATTGTCAGCTCCTCTAATGGGCTGCTGGGTTGGATGACAAGATTCACACCTGGTCAGTGTTCATCCTCCCTCCACCTCCTGCACTGCTCAGCATGGCCCTCACACACAGGAAACCAAGACAGCTTCTCAGAATACAAAGAGCGGGGGCACTGGGGGTTTAAATGTCAGCTCTGTCACCTTCTCATTGTCTGGACTTAACATGTGGCTTACATGCTCTAAGCTTCAGCTTCCTCGTCTGAAAAAATGAGAGTAATAATGCCCACCTCAAAGGGTTGCAGTAGAAATCCAATAAGATAATGTATATGGAACACAGTGCATATTTTACCTTTCTTTCCATGAAACGTTCCGAGCTCAGAGAATGGATGACTGGGTGGATGGATGGCTAACCTAGTGGCAAAAATAGCAAGTGCTTCCCATATACACATTCCCCCTCTCCTACCCCCAAGTCCTTCCCCCACCACCAGAGGGACAGTCTAAACTGAAAGAATTTAATGAGAGGCAGCGGCATTCCCTGGGTTGCAGAGAAAGCAGCCCTCAAAAGCTAGAGTGCTTTTTGTGATGCCACAGGCCCGAGGAGGGACAAAAATCAATCCCACGTTCCTCAGCAAAACTGAGGAGATCTGTTGTATCTCAAATGGCAGGACCACAGACCAGCTAACAGAGGCAATGTTGGTTTTTAAATTCTTCTGTAGAGGTTTAGACTGTGCTTTGGAGGGAAAGAAGGAAGGAAGGAAAGAAAGAAGTGAGGGAGAAAGGGGGGAAAAAGAAGAAAAGAAGAGGAAAGAATTAAACAGTGGGCTCACTTCATAGTTCCTCACCTCATGAGGAAACCCGAAGCCCCACAGCTCACTCATGGGAAGAGAGAATAAATTGGTGATCCATGTTGTGTCTTTTCTTCATTGGCATGGAACTCATACCCAGCTACACATTAGTCTGCAAGGCTGGGCCAAGTCAGACACTGGATTAGTCAGGACTCCTTCAGTTGCAAGTGACAGGAATCTAGCTCAAAAAGGCTTCAGCAAAAATAAATAAATTTATGGTCTCCAGTAATATCCATGGTAGACCTGGCTTCAGCCAATATGGAATCTAGGAGCTCAGATCTTTTCTTCAGAGCTCTCTCCTTCTATCTCTCTCCCTGTCTCTGTCTCTTTCTCTGTTTCCTCCCCCACCCCCCACCCTCCTTCTTTCAGCTCTTCTCCCCTCTGTTTTGAATTCACTATCAGGGAGACCATCTCCCCATGATGTCTCTTGCATGACTCACCTCCCACCAGCTTAGCAGACACTAAAGAGAGAACATCTATACCAGCCACAAACAACTGGAAAATGAAATTTTTAAAAATACCTTTTATAATAGCATCACGAAATATAAAATACTTGGTACTGAACATAATAAAAGACTTCTACATTGAGAACAAAACATTGCTGAGAGGAATGAAAGAAAACCTAAAAAAAAAAAAAAAAAAAGGAGAGATATACCATATTCATGGTTTGGAAGATTCAATATGGATAAGATGTCAACTTTCTCCAAACTGATTTACAGATTCATTGAGATTCCAATCAAAATCCCAGCATGCCGTGTTGAACAATTGGAAGGGTAATTCTAAAATATATATGAAAATTCAAAGGACCCAACTAACAAAAACAGTCTTGAAAAAGAACAAAATTAAAACATTTATACTGCTTAACTCCAAGGCAATATATCAAGGTACTGTGACGTTGGATTAAGTATAGTCAAATAGATAAGCGGAACAGAATGAAAAACCCAAAATGAAAAGTTCTAGAACAGGAAAAGTAATCAATAATGATAAAAGTCAGAATAATGATTGCCTTTACTGTGTGTACTGGGAAGAGAGTGGTATTGACTAGAAAGGGACAAGAAGAGACTTTCTGGGATTGACTGGAAAAGGGCCTAGGGAACTTCTGAGGGTGATGGGAATGATCTATACCTTTATTTGGGTGCTAGTTACACAAATGTGTATACATTTGTCAAAGGTCTTTTTTTTTTTTAAGATTTTATTTATTTATTTGACAGAGAGAGACACAGCGAGAGAGGGAACACAAGCAGGGGGAGTGGGAGAAGGAGAAGCAGGCTTCCTGCCGAGCAGGGAGCCCGATGTGGGGCTCGATCCCAGGACCCTGGGATCATGACCTGAGCTGAAGGCAGCCGCTTAACTGACTGAGCCACCCAGGCGCCCCCACTTGTCAAAGCTCTTCACACTAAACACTAAAGATCAGTGCATTTCCCTCTATGTAAATTATATTTCATTGTTAAAATTTTTTAAAGGACTTCTCTGTTATAAGTTGTTTTGTTTTTAAAGGTTTCATTTATTTATTTGAGAGAGAGAGAAAGAGCACAAGCAGGGGAAGAGGGAGAAGCAGGCTTCCTGATGAGCACAGAGCCCGACATGGGGCTCAATCCCAGTACCCTGGGATCATGACCTGAGCCAAAGGCAGATGTTTAACTGACTGAGCCACCCAGGCAACCCTATTAGAAGCTTTTTTTTTTTTAAGATTTATTTATTTGAGAGAGAGCGAGAGAGCACACGGAGGGGCAGAGGGAGGGGGACAAGCAGACTCCCTGCTGAGCACGGAGCCCAAAGCAGGGCTCAATCTTACAACCCTGAGCTGAGATCATGAATTGGATGCTTAACTCTCTAAGCCATCCAGGCACTCCTCTGTTATAAGTTCTAATAAGTTCCCAGAGCTATCTCTCATTGCACAAATATGGTCACAAGTCCATCCCTGAACCAGTCACTGGCCAGGGGAAAGGAATGGTGTAGTTGTCCAGGCCTTAGTTATCTGTCTGTCCCTGGAGTTTAGCATGGAGTCAGTACCCTTAAACCACATGACTTGTGGTGCCATATTTCCCCAAAGTAGAAGTCAGGATGTTCATCCCTTCACATTCACAAAGCTGTGAGAACAAAAGATGGAGGGAGGGAGGGAGGGAGTGGGGGAGGGGAGCTCAGGCCATTGTGTTACCCCTTCCCCCCCTAACTGCAGTCTCAGGTTGAAGAGATAAATTAGATAGGTCGAGGGGAAAGCCAAAGCCATCCAAACAATTAAAGGCCCACTCACTTCCCATGTCTACCAGCAAGAGTTTTTCTTTAAGAAAAGCCACTCAGAAGCTTTCCAACATGGCAGAGGGTGACGGCACAGCAGCAACTGTAGGAAGTGGCCAGAGGAATGAGCCTGAGGCAGAACCCCTGACCCTCCACCAAAGAGGCGATCAAAGGAGGGTACACAAAGGTACTGAGAGGGCAGAGGCCTAGGATCAAGAGAAAGAGGCCATCGTGGACAGGAACTTCTTTGTGACCTGAGGACAAATGGCCAAAACCACAGCCTCCACCAGCACATCACCCAGAAGGCCGGAAGAGGTCAGCCTCACCTTAGTGGCCACCAGTCCAGGGAGCAGACCAGACTAGCTCCTGGATATAGAAGACACCATGCAAATCCAAGGCCCGTCCCTCCGTAACCTGGAGAATGCAGTGAAGCCCTCAAATACCCAGGTGCCGTCTTGGACAGAAGAAGGGAAAGAAGTGAAAACTCTGAAAGAGCAGACATTTACTTAAAGAAAAGAGTTATTCATTAATCCCAAAGGAACTATTTAAGCCAGCTCTGAGAGAAAGACAGAAATGAAGAGTGGGAACATTTTCACTGAAAGGTGACTGAATAGGCTAGTGGAGCCTGTCAGTAGACATGTGAGGTTTCCCTGTTCCCCTGTAGGAAAGGGGCTCCTCAAGAAGGTCAGACACAGATACTAAAGGGGCTACATTTTGAAGCATGTTAAAGTGAGGAAATCTGCGGGTTCTCTCACACAGAGCTCATTTAATTTCAATGTCATCAAAGCAAATTATGTGTCCAGGTTCACAGAGCTGAGACCTGAAAGAGGTCTGTCATGTGCCAAAGCCACAATCTTTCCTCTGCCTTATGCCCCTCCGTACTTCAGTGCCTTCTGTTGCCCTGTCCTGCTGGATCTGAAATCCCCCTCCCCCACCCCTGACCATACTTCGTCTTGAGGGACATTTCTGCCTAAACTAGCCCTTTCCAGTTTTCCACCTGCTGGGGGGGGGGGGGGATGGCAGAAAGCCCCAGAAACCCCACACTCCAGGCTTCCTGTTCCTCTTCCAAAGGCACACTAGACCTTACTGCAAATGGTCTCCCGTGGCCCGAGGAAACAAAGCCAAACTCCTCAACCTGACATTCCCAACAACTCCCCACCTGGCTCCAAACTGCTTTTCTTCCTGCCCCCACTGTTCTCACACACTCTCTGTGCCAGTCAGACCTGCCTACTCCTGGCCCCAAGCTCTGGTCTGTGCACCTTCACTTGTCACCCTCCCTGTTTCTATTATGTCCTCTTGGCCTGGAGGCCTTCCTCAAGACTGTCCCCCCAGACAGCGGCCTCCTCCAAAACTCATTCACTGGGAGATTGTTGCTGGATGGAAAGAGTTTCGAAAATCAGGCAGAATTGGATTCAAATCTTGCCTATTACTTGTGTGACACTGGACAAGTCAAGTCATCTCTTTATGGCTCGGTTTGACTCATCTGCAAAACTGGAATGGAATGGCCCTGGGAGTTAAATTGAGATAATGTATGCCAAGTATGTGGCAGGGCCTGGCACATGGTAGGTGTCCCAGAAACGTCCGTTCTCTCTGGCTACATCCTGAGGATCTTTCTAATTTTACCCCTCTACCCACAAAGGGCTAACTCACAGCGTGAGCGTGTCTCTCTTTGTCTACTCCAGAAGTAGTAGTACTCCACTTACATCAGAGTAGTATGACACAGCACAGCAAGTATGGCTTTTTAAAGTGTACTTGGGGGGCGCCTGGGGGGCTCAGTCAGTTAAACGGCTGCCTTCGGCTCGGGTCATGATCCCAGGGTCCTGGGATCGAGCCCCGCATCTGGCTCCCTGCTCGGCGGGGAGCCTGCTTCTCCCTCTCCCTCTGCTGCTCCCCCTGCTTGTGCTCGCTCTCTCTCTCTAAAAAAAAAAAAAAAAAAAGTGTACTTGGAGTCAGACAAGTCTGAGTTTTGGAGTTTTGGCTAGCTGCTGGAGCTGTGTGCCACTGGCCACGTTACTTACCCTCTCTGAGCCTCAGTTTTATGCTATGTAAAATGAAGGTAAAAGGGACTGACTCAAAGGATCATTCTGAGGATTTAATGCATGCGTAGTTGGGACTCAGTAGAGTCTGAAACTAGCCAGACATAAAAAAACGGCTTTCAAAGTACTGCCTTCATTCATGCCCTGATGAATCTCACATTCCTGTTTTATAATGACATCACAGGAAGACCCCTCAGTCTCCTTTCATTTTCAGTATCTAAGTGGAAATTCCAGTCTGGTTTAAAATCTCATTCACCAGGGTGCCTGGGTGGCTCAGTCGGTTAAGCATCTGCCTTCGGCTCGGGTTGTGATCTCGGAGTCCTGGGATTGAGCCCCATTGGGCTCCCTCCTCAGCAGGGAGTCTGCCTCTCCCTCTGCCTCTGCCCCTCACTCATGCTTGTCCTTTCTCTCTCTCTCTCTCAAGTAAATATATAAAATCTAAAAAAAAAAAAAAAATCTCAATCGCCTATCTCATTTAGCACTCACACCCTTCCCATACCAGCCAGGTATCAACCTGAGAGTCTTGCCATGAGAAAACGCATATGCTCTGCTCTTCCATCCTCCTCCCCCTTCCTCTCCTGGGGCCCTTTCTCCTTGGGAGCTTTTGGGCCTGGAAAGGATAAAAAAGAAAAGGGGACTGGTATACATTAGTGCTGATCAATAAATATCCCCAGCTCTAACCCCAGCACACGGTTGGATTACCCTTTTCTGTCCCCTTGAAATTAGGTGCAGCCACATGGCTTGCTTTAGCAAATGACACGTGAAGACAGATCCCACTAGGATGAGTAGAGATAGACATGGGAAGGAACAGGGAATATATCTCCATTGTCATAAAGCTCTAAGATTTGGGGGCTGTGTGTTTACTTAGCATAACCTAGCCTGTCTAAATGATGTAGGTGGCTAATGGCTCTTCCATGGAATTCTTCAGTCTCTATGTGGTAGATCCCAAACTGATCCTGGAATACATGAATGAGCTCTTCAGGAGGCCCTACAGGAAAGAGAACTCTCCACCACACATCCCCAAGGGGGGTATACCTGAAAGCCTCTGGCTGCTAAGCTTCTTTCCCCTGCATCCAGGGTCTTAGCAGAATGGCTTAAGTCTGACTGTGTTCCAAGAGGTCCACTCAACTCATGAGCAACTCATGCAGTTTTATTTTGCCAAAACGCTGTACTCTCTCCAAGCCGGTGTCTCTGTATTTGTTTCCTATTGCTGCCATAATAAATTACCACAAACAGTGGCTTAACACAACACAGATGGACTGCCTTACACTTCTGTAGGTCAGACATCTAGCACAGATCTCCCGGGCCAAAATCAAGGTATCAGCAGGGCTGTGTCCCTTTCTAGAGGCTTTAGGGGAGAATCTGCTTCCTTGCTATTCCCAGCATCTAGAGGCCACCTGCACTGCTCAGATCATGGCCCCTTCCTCCATATTCCAAGCTAGCAATGGCAAACCAATCCCCTTTCACACCTCTCATTTTTCCTGCCTCTTCTTCCATCATCCTAGTCATCCCATCTCTCTCTGATGGCAGCCCGGAAAGGCTCTCCACCTTCAAGAACTCATGTGATTAGATTAGGCCCAACTGGATAATCCAGAATAATTTCCCTATCTCAAGGTCTTTACTTAACCTTCATCACATCTGCAAAGTCCCTTTCACCATATAGGGTAATTCACAGGTTGCTGGGATGAGGACATAGACATCTTAGGACAAGGTGGGGGGCATTTTTCTGCCTACTACACTCTCCGATGATCTTTTCCCCCTGTTCAAATAAGCACCAGGAACAGATCAGCAATTCCCCTGCTAAAGAGAAGCTAAACCAAGAACTAAAATGTCAATCTTCCTTTATCCAGGACCCTTCCATCTCTGTGAGTGATTCTCTTAGAATCCCTTACATGGAGTGAGGACAAATGCCCCTCTAGCCTCCCACATGAGAAATGGGAGGGAGAAAGCCACATCACTACCCTCCTAGTACTCCCTACTCCCATCAGAAAAATTATTTGAATATTTAAATATTCTTTGAAATAATTTAAATATTTCTATTTCCAATAGAAATATAATGTAAGACATATATAACTTTAAATTTCCTACTATTCACATCAAAATAAGCCAAAAGAGGGGTGCCTGGCTGGCTCAGTCAGAAGAGTGGGCAACTCTTGATCTCGGGGTTGTGAGTCTGAGCCCCACGGTGGGTACAGAGATTACTTAAATAAATAAAACTTCAAAATGAGCTGAAAGAAACAGGTAAAATTAATTTTAATATTCTATTTCATTTAACTCAATATATCCAAAATATTACTTCAACATGTAATCATATAAAAAATTATTGAGATACTTTATGTCCTTTTATTGTGCTAAAAATCTTTGCAATCCAGTGTGTATTTTACACTTAACAGCACATCTCAATCTGGACTAGGCACATTCCAAGTGTTTAATAGCCATGTGAGGCTAGCGGCTACCATGCTGAAGAGTGCCATATCTGGACTTTCATCTGTCTAGGCTGGGACAGTGTGGGGCCAGGGTCCGGGCTGCAGTAACGGATGGAGGTAGAAGAGCCCATGCAGTAGCTTCTGGGGGCGTATCTATACCTCTTTGCTTTTGGTGTTCTTTATAACACAGGTGTTCTCTGCCTCTTATTCCTACCTTTGCTTCATGGTGGCCCATTCCCAAGCAATGGGAAAGTCTCATTCACCATGCTCTTAAACACTGAAGTGCTTAGTACATAGTCTGTATTCGTATATGTTACTATTATCCTATATAATGCTGAGTACCCCAAAAGAAGCTGTTGAATGAATCAGCTTTCATTCATTCCCCAAATATTATTTCCCAAGTTCCATGAAGTCATGCCAATACCAGGCCCAGGACCAGGCTCAAAGTGGACTCAATTAAGTATATTCCACACACACCTCCCAACAGGGCCCAGACCTGGGCACTGACCACAGCAGATGCTCAATAAGAGCGTACTTTCACCATAAAGAAGTTCGAAGAAAGGGTTACAGTCTGGAAACCAAAGCTAGACCTCCTTTCTCAAAATATAAGCCATAGCCAGTTGAGGAACTTAGAAAGTGGATGTTGATGTGGAATGTCAAAGCAAAAATAAGGGAGGTTCTGAAAGGTCATCTCATCCAGCCCCTTTGTTGTACAGACAAGGAAGCTGAGGCTTGGAAATGGAAAGGGACTTGCAAAGCCAGGAGGGCAACCTAAGTCCCCCCCACGGAACCTAGGGCTCAGTTCTGGACTAAAGACTCTGAAATGCTCCCCGTGGCTTTTAGTGCAGATGAAAAGTAATGTTCTGATTTGGGGGATAGAGGAGTCATGAGAAGTGGGTCTGAAAGTTACATTGACTCTGCCTCCAATTTCCCATTTGGTTTTGAGAAAGCCCCTTCCCTCTGGGGTCCCTATCTAGAAGGCAAGGAGCAAAATCCAAGCAAATGACACGCTGCTGAACTTCTACCAAGATTTCATAAAATGACACAGACCACCCAACTCAAGACCCATTTTTCAGATGGGAAAACTAAGGCCCAGAGATGGGAAGAGGCTTGTGTAAGATCAGCTAAATAGCGGCAGATCTTCACTTAGGGCTCTTTCTTCTATGCCAAGAAGTGTCTACCCCGATGATGGCACTCACCCCGTCTCCTCCTACTGCTTTACTCCTGACTTCCATAGCAGGGGCAACCACCACTCCTTTGAAAGGCAAGAGAAAGAGGCATCTGGAGGAAAGGCAGGCAGTCAGCTGACTTTTCTAAGCAGGGCTCCGACTCTGGGGGAAGAAAAGAGAGTTTAAGAGCCAGGCTGAGGTGAAAGCTGGCAGCCAACAATCAGGCCTAGAGAAAAATGCAAATGAAACGCAGCCAAGAAGGAGAAATGCAGAGACCTGAGGCTGGTTACACCAAGCGTGCTTGCGCGTGCACATACATACACATAGACACACACACACACACACACACACACACACGCTCAGTCTCGCATCCCGCGTCATTCAATTCCCCTGCGTGTTCTAAACCTAGATGATCAGATAATAAGAGGTTGAGTGGTATGCATAACATCAAGTTGATTAAATTTGTTTACTGATAATTCTTTCAGGTTCCCATGAATATCGTGTAATTTCCTTGCTGTATTTCAAACAGATTTGGGCTAATGCATTATTGACAGCACCCTTGCAGACCATCTCGACAATGTCATTCAGGATAATTATTTCACAACAGATTTCCAGAGCCCCTGGTTCCTGTTGGGATTCACTTGGGCATAAATTACAGAGCCGAATATTTAATCAGTGTCCCCATTAGAACCCCGCGGCTTATTTTTAGGAATGGAGGAGGGAGAGCGGGTGGGGGAGAGGGTATTTGTCTTATTACAGCATGAATACATTTCTTCTGTTCTGGGTGGGTTGGTTTTTTTTTTCCCCAAAGCTCAACCAAGCTGAAAAGCAGCCTGAAGCATCCTTGCCTTTTTTAGAAATAAACACAAGCATTAATCTTTTGACTGCATTAAATTAAATATTAATGTTAACGGATCACATAATGTGAAGTTAAAAAAGCGATTAACATTTATACCACATTCTCTCTCTGTGACTTTTCCATTACACAAATTAGTCCCTCTCTTAACTAATACTTAACTAATAACACCTAAGCAATGGTACCTCAGAAAGGTAGGACCAGGAGGCAGGGGCTGGGTGACTGTTTCTGACATTTCTTAAAGAGGACGGCGTGGGGGGTTGGGGGGGGGGGGGGCAATGGGCAGCCACTGACCAGACCTGCCTCCCTGCTCCGCTTGTTCAGCCAGAACCAAGGTGTGATGTAGTTGCTCCCTTGCAAGGAGTAATCTCAGGGCTAATTAGCAATGCCAAGGGGCGCTGTGCCGGATCCAGCAGTGTTTACATTTCCGGCTATTTGTGTTGTTCAAGCAGCAGAATCAATCAAGCAGGGAGCCTGTGCTGAGCGCCCACTCCTAGCCCGTGCTCCATGCCCCCGCTGCCGGCCTCCCACTGCAGTCTGGCTTTGCTACCATCACACCCCAGAAAGCAGTCACGCGGGACCGCCAGTGGCCTCCCACCTGCCGGCTCCAGCCACCTCTCCCCCAGCCCTCCACAGACTGACTTCTGAAGCCTGTGAAGTTGGCCATCGCCCCTCCTTTGGAAAAGAGCGTGCCCCTCCGCTGTTGAGACTTCCTCTGACCCCTCTTTTTACTTGAAATTCTGTCTTACCCACCGCGAAGCCCATTAGAAGCCACCAGGCACTGGGAGTCCCCCTCCCCTGCCCCCGTTCCCTTTCTTCCTTCCTCCTCCTCTCCCCAACTGCTGACCCCAGGTCTGGCTGCCCTCCACCAGCAGCCCCCACCCCCCACTGCCTAATTCAGATCCATGCAGGGGTCTTAGGCCTGCTGAGTCCCTCCTGATCATCTACATCCAGGCTCTCCCCCATAGCCCCAGGCTTCCCACCTTACCGCTGCCAGAGAGGCTGCACCCCTGATGGCTCCCCAGGCCTCCAGGATGAAGTCTGCCTGCAGCCTGCAGGATAAAAGGCATTCACAACCAGCCCCAACTCCGAACACTAGTCCCTGGCCACTCCCTGCCACACACCCTCTGTTCTAACCATATGAGACTCATCATCATAAATGATTTCTATCTGGAGAGTGGAGAAATGAGGGCAGAAGACCTTTCAGCCTTCACAAAACATGGGCACCTATAATTTGGGCACCTATCTGGGCACCTATAATTTGCCATAGGGTGGGAAACCTCAAGGAATCCAATCCTGGCTCTCTGCTCGGAGGAGGGCTCTGAGGGGACTGCTCACTCTGCCTGGGGTTCCCGCAAGGTCAGAATAGAGTGATCCAGGCCACTGGGGCTGATCAGAGAATCTTCATGGAGGACAGGCATTTGAGCTGGACCTTAAAGGAATAACAGGATTTCAACAGGCAGAGCATGTTCATCTTATTCATTTATCAGGTCTGACTGGCACTGCAGTGAGAGGAGGATAACGGGACCAGGCCGCGGGAGAACCTCTCACAGGGTCCCAAGACCATCTTCATCCTCCCTGTGAGGAAGCAGCCGAGCCCCAGCCCAAGGGAGTTCCTCTGGGTCGGCAGCTGCCCGTGAACTGCCTGCTCTACCAAATCCACTTCTCAAATCTGGGACTCTGAGTTCTTTCCTATTTCTACACTCAGTAACCTAAGTTCCAATCCCAGCTCAGCCATTAACCAGCAATGCAAGCTTGGGCAGGTCCTTGGAAAAAAATGAGAAAGGGGTTAACAATAATGCCTCTCGTGGGCATGCAGGAGATCAGGTAGAGCGAAGGGCACCGTGATCAGGAAGCCCTGTCAGGATGGCCTGTCTGTGAGCCACCATGCTCCAGCCCAGCCTCACACCCCGCCCTCTGGCACCTCTGGGGTCCTGGACTCCATCATGCGAGTGCCCCGCTGGGGTCCACTGTGAGGTCAGTGCCCTGACTCTGCCCTCCAGAGCTTTGGTGCGCGGCCCAGCCCACAGCCTATGCGCAGAGGCCCTCTGCACGTCCACGTCTCCCTGTCCTTGCACGGTGCAGACAGGTGCCTGGACAGGGGGCCGTTCGTGAGCGTGTCACAGTGAACTCCACCGACCCCCGCTGCCCTACTTTCCTCTCCTTCTCGCTCTCGGGCCACCACATGAGCCTCGTTCATCTTTGACTTGCAGACTTGGCTGCCACTGCTCCAAGATCAAAACATCAGAGAGCCAGACAGGACTGTGGTTCTCTATTGCGGGCGCTTTTTTGTTGCATTTTCATTTTTTGACTAGTACGTGTACAGTTGGTCCTTGAACAACGCAGGGGGTTAGGGCGACCGACCCCCTGCGCAGTTGAAACTGCACATGTAACTTTTGGCTCCCCAAAAACTTAACTACTAATAGCCTGCTATTGTCTTACCAAAAACTTAAACAGTCAATTAACGCATATTTTATATGTTATATGTATTATATACTGTATTCTTACAACAAAGGAAGCTAGAGAAAAAAAAATGTTACTAAGAAAACGATAAAATACATTGACAGTATTGTACTCTATCCAAAAAAAAAAAAAAACCACATATAAGTAGACCCATACAGTTCAAACCCATGTTGTTCAAGGGTCAACTGTATATGGTTTAAAAATTCGAACAGTACCAAAGGGAATTTGGTGACAAGTGAGTCTCACTCCTATCACCTCCAACCCCAGTCCCTAAAGGGCCCTTTCCAAGAGGGATCTGCTATTGCCAGAGATATCTTATGTAAATTCAAACATATATCTTTTCACACAAATTTTAGCTTATTATACATATTGTTCTCCACCTTGGTTTTTTTCACTTACTGTATCTGAGAGATGAGCCCAAATCAGTACAGATACATTCTCCTCACTCTCTTTGACACTGCAGGATATTTTATGACATGGATGCACCACCATTTTGTGTCCTCCTTGTTGACCCGGGGCTGCTCCCAGTCTAGTGCTGATGCTGCAGCAAACCACTTCGCAAACATATCATGGCACCAGGGGCCACAGGTGGCCGGCAAAGTCACCCAATCCTGTCCATGCCCCCAAGGTGCTGCCTCCTCCATGAAGCCATCTGAACACCTTCCCTTTGATGAGAAAGTAAACTCTGCCCAGAGAGGTTTTGTGACTCACCCAAGGATGCTCAGCTAATTGATAACAGAATCAAGTGAGGAACCGGGCTTTTCCATTCCATGGAATTATTTCAATCTGTATTTTAAAAAATCATTCAAACTCTCCACTTTACAGAGGGGGAAAGTTGAGGCCCTTCGAGAAGGAGAGCATCTCCTCAAAATCCTAAAGCAGTGGTTCTCAAACTCAAGCACCAGCATCCCTTGGAGGGTTTATTAAAACAGAGGGCTGAGCCCCCCGCCAGTTTCTCACTCAGTGATTCGGCCACGGGGCCTGAGAACTTGCATTTGTTACCCGGTGATGTTAACGCTGTTGATACAGAGACCATACTTTGAGAACCAATGTCCTAAGGGTTCCTGGTATTCGGGTGAGGCAAGGGAGGCCATGTGGGTTCCGACTCCCCATCCAGCCAGCCACCCACCCACGATTTGAATGCAACAGCACTACTTTTTTCTGCTGTGTGGATAAGATTAGCTTTCGTTTTTTTACTGGTGTTTGACTGCTTCAGTGCTGTTGTGGGGAAGCGACTGGAATATATCAGAGTCCTTATCATTTGGCAATGGGAATCTACCTTTCATTTCCCTGGAGCTCAGTGGTCACGCCCACCATGGGGGGCGGGGGTGGGGCGAAGACCCTGGGACACGAGGTGAGCTGTCAGAGCAGGAAAAGGGCCTTTCCAGCCAGTCTCCTCCCCGCTGAACACACCATCCCATAGAGTGGAGCCTGGTGAGGAGGGGCATCACAGCCCAAGTGTGCCCCCCACCTTGGCCGCACTGCTGGCTCTCCCTCTGTAACCGCGGCTCTGATTCACTGGGTCTCTGGACAGCTGGACTCTGCCCTTGGCCTGAACGTTTTGACCAGCTGCCTTCGAAGGCAGGGAAAAGTCCAGCCATCACTGGTTCCCTCACTCTCCTCCCCCACCCCAGAGTTCCCAAGCAGCCTGTTGATGCCATTGCAAGATCTGGGCCTCAACTTCCAGGAGCACAAGTCCCTTTCTCAACACAATAGAAAACACAGAAGTACCAGTCAATGCAGAAATATGCCAGAAATGTGCCAGGGAAGGCTTCAACGTCCTCGTGGTCCACTGGATGGGGATTTGGAAGACTGCTGGTATTTGTCACTGACATATGTCACTTTATGGCTGAGTCTTCCTACTATGGAATACCCTACTGTGTGAGTCTTCGGGAGGCACAGCCCTCCTCCTAAGCCAGAAAACAATACAGGCCTGATAGTTGTTTCATATTTCCATTCTCTTTGCAGCTGAAGCCCAGTGTGTCATCAAAGAAGAGTGGACCAGATGCCCATGACTTGAAGAGGCATGGTCAGGAGAAAATGCGTCCCAGAAATAGAGGCAGCTCCCAGGTCCTTAGGGCATCCGAGTGGGGACAGAAGTAGCACCAGCTCCACACCAAGCCTACCCTGCAGCTCAGCTCAGACTGTGGTCCTGGTGTCCGGCCACCCTTATCCTGCTTCCCTAGCTATCCTGCTGATGCTCTGATAGGTCATATTCTCTTTCAACAAATTCTTTTCCTACTTAAACCAGCCTGAAGTCATTTCTGTTACTGACACTCACGCCAGCATCAGAATCCTCTAAAACCGAGAGGAACTTTTGTCCTGAACTACCCTCCCCCCCGCCCCCGCCATGTCACCAGAGCAAGCCAGCCATCCCTGCAGGAATCTGCAGCCTTCCACTTAGCTTGTTGGTAACAATAATCCCTTTTGCTTAAGCATCAATTATGTCCTTTTCAAAGCTTTCCTTTCCACTATCCTGCTATCACGAAGCACAGGTGAGGTTGAAAGAAGCAAGCAGAGAGAGACTGGGACTCGGGGTATTTTTTTTTTATCACTACTATTAACAACAATAATAAAAGCCGCTATTTGTTAAGAGTTGGCTATTTGCAAGCACTGGGCTAAACACTTCATTATATGCTGTGCAACCCTGCAAGGTAGATGTTTTGCCACGCATTCTAGTAATACAGAAACAAGCTCAGAGAAGTTAGTTAATTTGCCTAAAAGCATCCAGTTGCTAAGTAGAGAACTTGGACTTGAATCTGGGTTCAAAGCCAGAATTCTTAGTCATTATATTAAGTGGCTTCCCACTGTTCTGCCTTTGCCTACCTTTCTGACAAACCACTTAATCCCCTCTGAACTCCAGGGTCACCAGCTACAGTAACTGCTCTGACTTACAACACTGAAGTTTACATTCTCCAGGAAGAAACCGAGTGCCCTTGAGACAAGGTTCTCTTCAGCTAAGCTGTGCTGGGGGAAGGAATTTAATTAGAACCCAGGTGTCTCAAACCCCAGCATCAAAGCCTACCGGACAGGCTCACATCCAGCCAACCATGGAGCCCTAATTTTGCAGTCTCAGCATTAGTATATCTTCTCTCGGGCTCTTTGGTAGTCTTGCGCAAGGTGGCTGGCTGGACAGGTGGGCCTTGCCACATTATTAATTTGGTTGCTGATTCACCCCACCTCCTAATTGAGAAGGATTCTAATTACAAAACCCTGGAAAGTGGCAGGTCTTGGGAGCTGATGCAATCAGCCCATCACTGCTCCTTCCCTTGCCTTGCCCCGGGGGGGGCAGGATGGAGAGGGAGCACAGAGCAGAAGGAGTGCTGGTCAGAGGGCAGGTCTCTGCCAGCTGAGGGAGGGGGTGGTGGGGTCTGCTGCCTAGCAGAGGAGGGGTGCTGAGTTCTGGGCAGCTCAGCTGGGGACCCAAATCGCTGACTCTGCCTTTTCACTGTGCTTGGAGGGGCCACACCCCACCCTCAGCCCAGTGGGACCAATTAAAGCATTTACAGTAAAACACAGGAGGGGATGTACCTCCCCGTCTCCATCTTGCCACGTTTGTTGAAGGAGCGCCTATGACATTACACAGATTAATACTCCACTGAGCAAATTAATCCTTGGGATTTCACTCACTACCTGTGGCTTATAAATTTTAATTGGCTCTAAACCGCCACCTGAATTGATGTGGGAGTGTAGTGATGCAAGTCAAGACATCAGAAACAGTGCCAGCCACACGTGTAGCTTCAGGAAAGAGGAAGGAGGGGGGGCGCCATATTCCAGGTGCCAAAGGGGTGCGGGAAGGAGGACATCTTTCAATGCCTGCCAGCAGTATTTCCTTGTGCATTCAAGGGGGTAGGCAGAAGGATGAAGAGGCAGCCCTTGGCCTCCTCCTTCCCTCTGCTTGTCTCAATCTTGCCCATCGTTCAAATTTCACATGAATTCGACAGTTCAACAAGCACTGATTGAGCAATCGGTATGTGCCACGTCCTGGGCTGGGCAGTAGGGAGTCGATGTGCTTAGAGATCGCTGGGTGGTAAGAAAGGGAAATTCACTGAACTCGCCCCACCTCCCCCAACCCCCGCCCTTGGTTAGAAGTAGAGACAGCACCGCTGTGAAGATGCGCAGGTGTCAACAGGGAGAGGTGAGGGCCTCGAGGCAACTGGAAGGTGATCAAGCCATCCTCTGCCTCGGTCCCTTTCAGGGGCGTGGGCCTCTTTCTTTCTGTCCGCACACCGACAGGCTGCGCATCTTCCTGCACAAAGCCTTCATAGCCTCCCATAGAGCAGCCTCAGCTGCCACAGTTAAGGCGCTCAGTCACTGTGTCCCGATTCAAATTTCCAGGAGAAAGATGCTGACTGGCCCAGGCTGCATCTCTCCTCACCGTTCCTGCCCTTTGCTAGGCTCACCAGTGGTTTCTACTTACTGAAACTTCCTTCTTGGCTTCTAGGACTCAGCTGGTGCCATCTTTCCTCTAACCTCGGATTAGGCCTTTTCCGGCCACTCCCATCATTTTGACCCTGTTAAGGGCCTCTGAGCACGGCTTCAACTCCACCCACAGGCTGTCCTTGAATGTGGCTCCACTCGGGCCCCTCCTGCCACACCCATCTCTCCCTGCAGCGAGAAGTGCATGCACCCATCCAGGCGCCATGGTTCCGTTCTATACTAGCGCTGTCCAATAGAACATTCTGTGATGATGAACTCTACATGCACCGTCTAGGAGGGGCGCCTGGTGGCTCAGTCGTTAAGCGTCTGCCTTCGGCTCAGGTCATGGTCCCGGGGTGCTGGGATCGGGCCCACGTTGGGCTCCCTGCTCGGCGGGAAACCCGCTTCTCCCTCTCCCACTCCCCCTGCTTGTGTTCCCTCTCTCGCTGTGTCTCTGTCAAATAAATAAATAAAATCTTTAAAAAAAAAAAAAAGTCTACATGCACCGTCCCGCGGCAACCACTAGCTACGAGTGGCAAACGAGTCCCGGAAACATGGCGACTACTGCTGAGGAACTGAAGCTTTATTCATTTACCGATTATTTTTTATCTTATTTTCATTAACTTCGCCTCCCACAAGCCTCCTAGCCCTGCCAGACTTCTCTTCTAATCCCACCCCCGCCTTACAGCAGTCCTGAGTCACTCTCCCTGACTCTGTCACCTGTATTTCAGAACAAAGTCCGTCTTTGCAGCCTCATAGTCAAGGTTTTCGTAATACTAAAATTGGAACATAATCCTGCTTCATCTCCCAGCCTTCCTCTTTCCTCTCCTCCTGCACATACAGCAATATCTTTACCCCTTCAACAAGCCCTGCCTTTTCTCACTTCTGTGCCTGGCAGACTATTCTTTCTGCCCAAAATGTTCTCCCCCCCCACCTTCCCTCCAGTGCTAGCAAACTCCTATTCATCCTTCGAGCCCCAGGTGGACTGACCTTCCCTGATCCTCTTCTCTCTCCAGGTTAACATGCCTTCTTCCGTACCCACGTATCAAGGTCAGGCCTACCTAAGCTTTGGGTAGACCGGCAGGGCATGTGTAGATTTAACACTGAGATGACATTCGTATCACTGCTATTTAAATATTAATTCCACCCAGGGTCCCCTGTACACGTGAGCATCCCTGGAGGCCTCTGCAAAGGGGTAATTTGTCATTTTGCACAAGTGTGGACTCGAATCTCATTCTGGAAGGCTAGTGTGCAGGGGCGTGTGCAGCTGTTTCCTGAGCCTGACTAGCCACGCGACATCCATTTCTCGACACATATTGCTTATTTTCCATTCATTATTTATGAGATGAAAGTGATTTTTTAATGGAAAAAACTTTGTGAAAAAAATGCCTCTCTCATCTGCCAGCCAAAAACAAGCTCTGTGATAGTGTATAAATAAATTTAGATACAAATCTTGTTTTATTTTTTATTGAAATATAATTAACCTACAGTGTTAGTTTCAGGTGTACAATATGATTCAACAATTCCGTACATTTCTCAGTGCTCAAGACAAATGTACTCTTAATCCCCATCACCTGTTTCACCCATCCCCCCACCCACCTCCCCTCTGGTAGCCATCAATCTGTTCTCTGTATTTAAGAGTCTGTTTTTTATTTGTCTCTTTGTTTTGTTTCTTAGAGTACATATGAGTGAAATCATATGGTATTTGGCTTTCTCTGGCTGATTTAGTTCACTTAGCATAATACTCTCTAGCTCCATCCATGGTGTTGAAAATGGCAAATTTTCTTTTTTTTTTTTTTTTTTGGCTAATATTCCAGCGTGTGTGCATGTGTGTGTGTGTGTATTCTTTATCCATTCATCTATCGATGGACACCTGGGCTGCTTCCATATCTTGGCTATTGTCAACAATGCTGCAATAAACATAAGGGTGCATATATCTTCTCAAATTAGTGTTTTCATTTTCTTTGGGTAAACAACCAGTAGCATAATAACTGGATCATATGGCAATTCCATTTTTAATTTCTGGAGGAACCTCCATACTGTTTTCCACAGTGGCTGCACCAATCTGCATTCCCAGCAACAGTGCCGGAGGGTAGCTTTTTCTCCACATCCTCGTCACCATTTATTTCTTGTGTTTTTTATTTTGGCCAATCTGACATGTGTAAAGTGATATCTCATTGTGGTTTAAATTTGCATTTCCCTGATGATGTCTGTTGGCCATCTGTATGTCTTCTTTGGAAAAATCAAGATGGTCTTGGGATATAATTTCTAAATCCCATGACCCTTCCAGTGTTTCTCAGAGGGTGACCCCTGGACTAGAGCATCAGCGTCACCTGGGTGCCGTTTCAATATGTAAATCATGAGCCCTCCCTAGTTCCTAATCAGAAACTCTGGGGTGGGGCCCAGCACCCTGTGCTTTAACAAGCTTTCCAGGTGGTTCTGAGGCCCTGGCCTATTTCTGTATTATGAGAGCTCCTGAGTGGGGTGAGTGGGGTGAGTGGAGTGAACTCTGCCACCCTCAGCTCTCCATGCCCAGCCCCTAGTCCAGTGTTCTCGTGTGATAGGCCTTCATAGCTCAATATGTGTGTACTGAATGAGAAAATGAATGCATGCATGAGTGGATGAACAAAAAGTTAAAAACAAATAGAAAAGAAATTGAGCAACAGATGCAAAAGAAACTAGAATATAACTTCTTGTTAGGCATTCACATTCAGACCTTCTGGTCCAATGAGTAGGAAGAGTAGTGTGAATAGACGATACAGGCATTGTAGACCCCCCAGACCTGCTCCTCTCCCATCCCCCCATCCCCTCGCCTTGTACTGAGACCTGAGAGGCAGTGCTTGGTCACTCACCCTCTCCAACCCAAGTCCCAGAAGAAAACTCCTAAGTTCCTCAAAAAAGAACCCAGGAGTAAAGGAGCACTGGGTCCTAAATGGCCTGTGCAGGACCCATAAATTAATTACTTAATATCATTTACAAAAGGCCAGTTGGTCTCGAGATGAATGGAGCTAATGCTGTTCCTGGCATCCAACTTAAAGATTCAAGGCGCCAGAAATACAAAGGAAGGCTTCTTTCAACTTCCAGACTAGGCTGCTGAATAAAGCTGGAAGGATGGGTTGGGGGGAGGGGGGCTATTCAAAGAAGGAAGAAAGGTTTCTTTGGTGAAGAAATATTAATCTCAATATTCACATGGCGTTAAAATATATGTTTGAGATCTCCAGAATGAGATGTTCATAAATAGATAAGCTCTAAGTGGATGATTTTTTAGCCTTGATTTTCCTTTACTGAAATATAATTAACACTTCCTGAAACCAGCTAGCTTGGAATAATTTAGTTCAATTGTAAGTATGCAAAACACTTAACAATTAGCTCCATGAAATGAGACCAGCCAGCACTGAGCCGACTTCATTAATGCCCTAAGTGCATATGCCCTATTATAAGAGCTTTCAGAAATATTGTATAAATCTGAAATGCCCCCATAGAATGAAACGGGGAGGGAGTTTCCGATTATTTCCATTCATTTGAAAGCTACATCTCATAAACGCAGCGGTCTGAAAGATGACGGCAATTGGTTTTAATATTTTTACAGCCGCTTCGAGGTGGTAAAAAGAAAAGAAACTAAGGTATTGTAATGGGGTCTTTAAAGCCAGCGTGATTTAACCTCCCATAAAGAGGAGCAGCTTGGGCGGGAAAAGCTCATGGGTTCTCAGAGTCAAGGGCCTTAGGTTCAGCTGCAATGCCTGGCACATGTCCTTCACCTACGGGGGTTTTCTCATCTGTAAAATGGGGATGACCAGGGATACTATTCAAATAAGTAGCCATCAGTGTGGCACAAGCCCAGAGGAATCGGAATGAATGCTGGCGTGAAACGACCAGGACCACGCGCACAGTGGTATGGTCTGCGCCTATTCGTCCTGCTTGAACATCAGAGCAGCAGAATGAGAATACAGCCCTCAGAATACAATAATGCTGCTGAGAGCATTACAGGAGATACTGAATGGGACAGGGCTTCAAAGAGGGAATCCGCCTCTTCAAATACAGATAGATACTGGCTGGAGGCAACACCAACTCAGGCTACTTCTATCTTGGAGCTCTGAGTGGAGTGAAAAATGAAGAACTGCCAAAGCAGAATGAAAAAAAAAAAAAAGTGGGCAATTTTCAGTGTGTACATTTACCAAAATATTGTTCTACCCACCAACCCAAAACAAGTGCAATCCATGTGATTTTGCTAGTCCTGAAATAAAGCCTGTATTCCTGAAGAGTGTGGAGCCCTACAGGAGTGGAAGGCCAGGACGGAGACACAAATTCCAGACTGCAAGATGCCCATCTTTCTTTCAGTCCCACCAGTAAGCTCTGGGACAACATAAGACTGCACGGGGTGCCAACATCAAAGATCCACACCTGAAGTCCTAGGGGCGGGCAGCCATAACACCTGGGTCCCCTGAAAACAAGGGGGGCAAGTTGCTGGTTCCACCTCTGGAGAGCGCTGACTGAAAGTGAGTTCTTCCCCACATCTGGCCCTAACTCTGTCCTGGGCACTGCTGGGCATGCTGGCTGCCCATTCCCCAGGAGAGCCCCAGGGACAAGAGGCACTGAACACAAACCCACAAGTCTGCTTTCACCGGACAAGGGCTCTCCTGGGGAAGCATGGTGCGATGCATCTGAGTTTGGGGGAAGTAGGTAGCAACGTGAATTAGGTTAGAAGCTACTGAGTACCTGGCCATGTCAGGTATTTTTCATGTGTAAAACTCTCTCCTTTACAGACATGAAAACTGAGGCTCAGAGAGGTCAGGTGACTGGCCCAAGATCACACCACTAATGAGCAGTAAAACTGGGATTCCTGCTTTCCTCTTCTGCATTGAAGCTCCTGCTCTCTGCACCCACTCATCACACTGTTTATAGAGATGCATTTAGGTGAGGTACCTAGCACCGTGCTGGCCTGGAGGGGGTGCTTATAAATGCCTATTGGATGTGAATAGAAAATACTAAACATGGATCTTGTATTGATTTCCTACTGCTCCATAAACAAATTAACACAAACTTCATGGCTTAAAACAACACAAATCTATTACCTTACAGTTCTACAGAAGTCCAGAATGGGTTGGTTGGCAGGGCTGCATTCTTTATGGAAGCCCTAGGAGAGAATCTGCTTCCTGGCCTTTTCCAGCTTCTAGAAGCTGCCCACACTTCTTAGTTTGTGGCCTTTTCTTCCAACTTCAGAGCTAGCAGCAAACCATCTTTAAATCTCTCTCTCTCTCAGCTTTATTGCTTCCATCATCCTATCTGCTTCTCTAACTCTGACCTTCCTGTTGCCTTCATATAAGGACCCAGTGGGCCCACCCAGGCAATCTCGGATAATCTGCCCATCTCCAGAGCCTTCATTTAACCACATCTGCAAAGTCCCTTTTGCCATGTAAGGTAACATATTCACAGGGTCCAGAATTAGGACATGGACTTTTGGGGGCCCACTATTCAGCCTATCACAGACCTTAATAAATGAAATCATAATAGCCATTCCCTCTTTGAAATTAGCCAAAGGCTTTAGCAGATCATTACAATGAGCTCAATTCCAGATTTTTAGGATAAGATTCAATATCAAATATTGGTACTCCTTACCGATAATAATAATTTAGTGGCTTTCACCTGCATACTTGTTGTCATAATAAATGCCTTCTAAGGATTTCATTTCATCCTAAAAAATTCCCTGTAATTTAGCCATTATTACCTCCAATTTACAAAGTAGGAACCAGGGCTTCAACAATTACACGATTTGCTCAAGTTAGTACATGGTAGAGCTGGTATTTGAACTTGGACTAGCAGAGGAGGAACTGGCCATCCTGATTGTTGGTTCAGGAATTATTTCTACCAGACGGCCTATGAATGGAAGAGAAAGAGCTATGGAAAATATAAAGAGGTCTTAATATTAAAGGACACACAAGGAATATAAGTAAGAAAGCATTTGGAGCCAAATTCCGGTTCTGCCACTTGGGCCTCAGTTTCCTTATCTGTAAACAGTCTTAAGCTCCTTGGGTTGGTGTGGACAGTAAGTGGAGACAATGCAGGCGAAGCTTGGTAACAGTGTTCTATCTATGTTAGCTGGGCAGGCAGGAAGGCCAGGCGTAGCCCTAAGGGTCCCAATGCTGGAACTAATGCTGGTCAACCTCAAGCCACTCCTTCCCCTGTCTGGACCTGAGGCCCCCTGCCCACCCACCCCCAATGTGCAGTGAAAAAGATGGGTGCAGCAAGCAAGCTCTCCCTCTCCAATTTCCATTGAGAAGACAGTACAGGCTTCCTGACTCTAGACCAAAGGCCTTCCTGGTACTGTGAGTATTCTCCTTTCTCAGTCCCAGGGCAGCCTCAAAATGGATAAGAATGTATAAAATGGTCTTAAAGAATCTTGCTCAGAACCACTTCCCACAGATGCCCTTCACACCTCTTCCAGCAGAATCGTTTATCAGGCACATGAAAACATGAGAGCAACTACTGGGTCTGGAGCCTGGTCCCAAACTGTGTTTTACATGGGGATTAATGACTAGTGTGATCAACGGAGAAAGGCTGGCTCTGGAGGCTTCACGATGACATCATCTGGGCAGTTCCTTTGTCCCTGGGAAGAGAGCTCCACCCCTCGCCATCTCACACCCTCGGGAGAGTCCACCGCCAGACTGCCGTGTCCAAATGTAGCAGACAACAACAAGCAGGGTGCTACAAGACAAGCTACCCTGTGGGAAGAGGCCCAGAGGCCTGCCCTGGGTCGCACAGCCAGCAAACACAGCCCCTGACTGTCTGCTCAGCCACTAAGGGGCTACTGTGACCTTGGGCAAGTCACTTACCCTCTCTGTGACTCAATTTCATCAACTCTAAAAGAGAAGCAAAAATTAACCTATTTAATAAGGTTGTCATGAACACTAAATGAATTAAAATATGTAAGGCGCTTATGTAAGGTACCCAGCCCAAAATAAGACTGTTATTATTAACAGCTACCTTCCCACAACTTGGCTCTAAGCCTCCTGGATCCTGTACTCATACTCTTCCCATGACATGAAAGCACGTCCTTCTGCCAGGTCAGGGCTCTGACATTGCCATGTCTTCTCTCCACAGCTAACATGGGAGTCCTGGGCCAGAAGGGACCTCAAGGTCTCCCATTCTCCCAACTTAGCCAAATAAGACTGTTGCTTCATCAACACTCTCCCTGGCAGTTTCTGGGATCATTAGAACATAAGGAGTTATTAGAAGAGCCTAGGAGTTACACACTCTCGGCCAGAATTTCCTTCTCTAAGTAGTGATGAAGGCCGTCAGGCAGAAGGGAGAAGGCCCTCACCCCAGTTCCAGAAAGCTGGATTCTCAAAGCCAGAGGGAAGGCTGTCCCTTGTTCTCCCGCCCCGCCTGATTCTGGCTGAGCTCTGAGAGCTCGCTGCCACATAGCCACCAAGACAGCTGCCCTTCAGGGAAGCAGGAGGACTGTATGGATGTAGCAGGACCCTGGTTGGCTGTTGTGCTGGCCAATTAAGGACCGTCACCTTGTCACTTTGCCCATTAAAAGCCCTAATGCTAAGGCCTGCTTTGATGTCTAACCGTCTCTCCCTCACAGATACAGTTTGTCTCCTCAGTGAACACAGGACCCCAGCGGAGGGGAGGCCCACAGGAGCACAGAGGAGCTGGCTGGCAGGGGCAGCCACAAACACGGCCCCACTCAGCCAGCGGGGTCAGCAAGGGCTCTCACACGCACACGGCGTCCTAGTCCGCTCAAGCTACTATAACACAACACAATACAGGCTAGCTGGCTTATAAATACCAGAAATTTATTTCTCGCCTTTCTGGAGCCTGGAAATCTCAGATCATGGTAGCAGCACTGTCAGGTGAGGACCCGCCTCTGGGTCACAGACTTCTCACTGGGTCCTCACCTGGTGGAAAGGATGAGGGAGCTCTCTCTGGCTTCCTTCATGAGGACATTAATCCCACTCTTGAGGGTTCCACCCTCATGTCCTAAACATCTTGCAAAGGCCCCACCTCCTACAACACCACCTGAGAGATTGCAATTTCAATACACGAATTTTGGGAGCCACAGACATTCAGACCACAGCACACGATGTGACGACGTGGCCTACAAGAAAGCCAAGAGTCTTTGTGACCTTCGGATGGGGAAAGCCACACAAGGAGGATTAGGAATGTAGGGAGAAAGCAGAATGAAGCTCTAGATTTGAAGGGGCAAGGGGGGAGGGGCATGCCCAGGACCCCTACTCCCCACCGCTCCTTCAGGAATGGAAGGAGCCAGCTGAGACAAAGGCCATGAGAACACTACTTCCCAAGCACCCCTTGGCCAGCAAAATCTATCTCTACCCAGAATTCCTGGATTAAATGACAAGAGGCCAGCAGGCCTGGGTTCATATTCAGACTGTGCCACTTATGAGCTGTGTGACCTTCTACAAAAAGTTAACCTCTCTGGATTTCATTTTCCCTATCTGTACAATGAGTTAAAAACACAAATTCTCTCATTGGGTTGTTCTGAGGCTTGAAGGGGATAAATACATATCATCCTCTCCCTTCCCATGGTCTCTGCTCTACAGTGCACTCGCAATAATGTTAACCACTGCACACCGCCGTATCTCCGACAGCCAGCACAGCCTCGGCCCCCGCTAAGCACTCAGTCAATACCGAACCAACAAATGAACATGCCATCATTTGTGTGATAGTTAGCAGGCCCATTTTTCCCGGCAGGGTTATGAGAATTAAATGGGATTCCAGGTGGATATGTGTCTCTCCCAATGCCCTCCCTCCCTTATAGGCTCAAAGTGATCTGAGTTCAGGAAGAACCCACCAGCAAACTGTGCTCTTTAAGGCCTCCCTAATGGTACAGCCTTCCTGCCCAGAGCCTTGAGGAGGCAGCCAGCTGCCCATCAGGAGAAAATCAGATCCCGAGAAACTGGCCAGTTCTGCTCTCCTGCTCATGGTCTGGAGGGAGACAAAGAGCTTCAGCTGACCCTTGGCCTGTGGCAGAGGCGAGGGTGTATTTGCCCTGCCCGCAGCCCCAGCTGAAGGGGCAGCCCTACGTGGCCCTGCTTGTAACACGTGTTCTCCTCTGACTCGATCAGAGATGGATACCCGGCCTAAAAACATCAAGGTCCTTAAGACACCTGTTGGCTAACCAGTAATCCATCAGGTTTTTTCCTCTCAAGAATTTGGACCAAGTTAGACAGGGATAGGCGTGTGGGTTGTATAGTCATGCCTACAGTTGGCCCCATAGCAAACCAAGCCATCTGCAAACAAGCTGGGGGGGGGGGTGCAGAGCAGAGAAGCCATGAGTAAGCAATGAGTCCTGCCTGCCGAGCAGAAAATAGCAGAGAGGCTGCTCAGAGACGGGCAAAGGACAAAGGCCATAGAGCCCAAGAGAGATGGGAGACTAGAGACAGAGACAGAGGGAACCTGCCTCCCTCTCTGGTGGCCTCCTTGGCCCCGCCACCATAAGCCCCACTGGCCTCACTTTCCATCCACAGATCCCTGTCCTGTTCCAACCACCATGTCCTGCCCAGCACACAAGTGGGCTCATATGGACTGTAGTCTGTGCAACCCAATGATCCCCACCTACAACAATGGGCGTGGTGCTTCCCAAGGGGCAGGGGTGCCTCTTGGCCCCTCTTGTCCTAATGTCCTTCTTTCCATCCTTCCTAGGGGCCCAAGCCCCTCGTCTTACAAGGACTTCCCTGAGTTCCTGCTTAGTATGTGGATTAGGCTGCCAGAGAATTCAGGGCATCATGGCTCAGCTGTCTAGAGATAAGAGGAGGCATCTGTAAAATATTCCTAGAGTTCCTGTCTTTCAATGAGGAAGGTTCAGTGCAGGCATGACATGATAGATTATTTGTTTGGGTCCCCTAGAACTGAAAGTCTCCTCCATCAAATGACATAAAAATATAACTCCTCAAGGCACTGCATCATTAGCCAAGCAATCGTCTGGAGTCAAAAGACCTGGGTTCAAGTTCTGGTTCCACTACTTACTAGCCCTATGACCAGGGCAATAACTTAACCTCTCTGTTGTTCAAATTTCTCATCTCCTATGGAAACGGTTTCTGACTGGTATGGTTTGGAAAAGACTCAGTGAGATAATGCATCTAATTTTAAATACTGGAAGAGGTTGTCTATCCATCTGCCTGCCTTTCCTTCATCATAAGTGACTGGCGACAAGTAGATACTAAATAAGTGTATTGTGATGGCTGAGCCCTCCTCATCCTATGGCAGTGGCTGGCTGTGATGCCCAGTGCCATCAAACACAAGCCACAGAATCCATTCCCAGCTGCACTAGACCATGAACCCCTGGATAAGAGAAGCTATATCTTATTCATCCCGTCATCCCCCAATTCTCAGCACCAGCTTTAGTACAGATTGGAAGAGTGAAGAAACAAAGGAATGGGTTCCTTACAACATGTCCAGCTCTGGAATGGTTCAGCTATGGTTATCATGGAAATGCATCCTCTGAGTCTGTACCTGTCACCTAGGAGAGTTACGCCTAGGCATGGACTTGGACCAGGCCTTCTATCCACCTAAGATGGAACACTCCCACCGTGGATAATGCATGTGTGTGTGATTAAGAGCCAGCGCCAAGGATGTCCAGCTTCCTGTGAGCCCCAGAAACAGATTCTCAGCTGGGACACTGGCTCCCTACCAATCTCCTTCCACACACACACAAACACACACACATATACAGGCATGCCAGGGAAGAACATGTCCAAGCTGGCCTCACCTAGACAGTTGGGTGGAGGCCAGGAGTTGGGGGACCTGGGCCAGGTCCTGTAGGGATACCTTGGGGTCCACAGGTGGGTGCTTTTCCCTGAGGGTATATCCTATCATGTGCAAAATGCCAACACCAACAGAGATGGATCCAACTAGGCTGCCTATTCAAGCGACCAGATGGAATCTGGGAGCCAGATTCTAGAACAAACTCAGAGACCAAGAAAGCAAAGGATCAAGGAGATTCAGAATTCAGACCAAGAGCTGAACCCAGAGGAAGGTCAGGGTCAGGGCACAGGGGCTGGCCGTGGGGTAGCAGCCTTACTCCAAATAGCCTCCCATCTTCATATGGTTCCCCCAGCCCACCTCCCCTAGGAGACACATCATTATACTCACCTACAGATGACAGGATGGGAAAGTGGGAAGTGGGAGGATACCATGTGATCAGCCACCTCAACCTCTCATTCATCCTCTGGTGGGATGGATGGCAGGGGTGACGTCCTGCTAAAGAGGAGTCAGCCACAACTCCTTGCACATGGGGGACTTGGAGGACAGAGGCCCAGGAATGGAGACAGGAGACCAGCCCATCTCTTACCATTTCCTCCCCTGCAAATTAGACCCCAGGAATATGGAAGTGCTTCAATTTCTCAGCGCACCCCATGCTATTCCATGCATCCATGCCTTTGTTCTCACTCTTCCCTTTCCAAAGGATACCCTTCAAATATTTCTTAGCCTGGGCACCTGGGTGGCTCAGTCGTTAAGTGTCTGCCTTCGGCTCAGGTCATGATCCCAGGGTCCTGGGATCGAGCCCCACATCGGGCTTCCTGCTCAGCAGGAAGCCTGCTTCTCCCTCTCCCTCTGCCCCTGCTTGTGTTCCTGCTCTCGCGCTCTCTCTCTCTCTGTCAAATAAATAAATAAAATCTTTAAAAAATATATATATATATATTTCTTAGCCTGCCAGCTACTACAATTCAGGACTGGGCCCACAGGTCATCCCCTCCAGGAAGCTCTTCCTGAGTGCCCAGGAGCTTAGAGGTTAGTGAGCTAACCCATGACAGCCCTCCACCCCTATACTTGCCTTAGCTCTTTCCATTTCATACCAAGAGTCTCTCCTTGGGTGGATGGCCCCCACTGGGCCAAGAGCTCCTTGAGGGCAAGCACTATTCTTTGTCATCACTGGATCCCCAGCAGCTATCACACGGCTTGGTGCTATAGTGAGTACTCCATCCGGGCCTGCTGAGCAAGTTCTTAATACATAGAAAATGGTGATTCGGATTTGTGGAGAAGAGAGGGGAAGGAGAGATAAAGAGGCTGGATATGAGCATATTGAAATTTGGTGGGGGGCCCCTGGGTGGCTCAGTCATTAAGCGTCCGCCTTCGGCTCAGGTCATGATCCCAGAGTGCTGGGATCGAGCCCCATATAGGGCTCCCTGCTTGGTGGGAAGCCCGCTAAAAAAAAAAAAAAAAAGAAATTTGGCAGGATGTCCAAGTGGAGACAGAGCCACAGAGAGAGCTCAGGGCTGGTGACAGGTGTGGGGGTCTCCCACGCAGAGGTGATAACTAAAGGCATGGGAGCAATCTGAGCTCTTTGGGTTGAGAAGTAGCTTGGAGGGGAGGATAGAAACCCTCATGATGCTCCTAAACTTGTTCCCGTCATACACAAATCCTCATTCTCAGTGTGTGTGCAGGACGTCAGCTGGGATTTTGACCATTGCCCAAGACTGGTCACGGGGACAAAGCTAAAAGCAAAGAAGTGTCACTATCACAATGAGAAAGCCACTAGCAGCAGGCACCTCCCCAAAGGTTTTACCAAGAAACTGAAATAGCCCCTCTAACACCAGGCTCCAGTACCAACCATGCCAGACAGACATGCACACACAGTCTACGTAAGAAACAGGGGAGGGAAAAAAGAGGATCACTGGAGAAACTGGCAGAGAGAACATACTGTTTCAAGAGGACCACTCATAGAAATGGGGGGAGGGGGTTGCCCACAAGAGGGGAAGCTGGCACTTCCCTCCCCAGCTGGGTGCTTGCTGAGCTGCTTTATCTATAGCCCCACCTTGTACTGCCAGGAGAGAGGAACCAAATCTAGGGAGGTAGTAATGCCAGATGAAGCTGACATGGGTCCCCTGGAGTTTGGGGATTTACATGAGCGTGGAGCATGGCGTCCAGTTTCCCCAGGGGATCTCTCAAGACAGTAGTCTTGGAGGAGCCCATAAGGAGGGCAGTGGGGTAGAGTGCTCAGGAAAAAAAGAGGGTACCCACACCCCTGATCCCATGGGGACCCTGAAGGCACAGTAGGGCCTCAGCTGCTCCTGTGCAGCCACATGGGGGTATAGAGAAGAGGGGATGGGCCAGAGCCACAGGACAGCTCAAGAAGCAGCACCCCTCGACCCCCCACAGAAAGGAGGCAAGTGTGCACCCTTCATGGGGCTGAAGATACCTGCCGCCTCTAAGGGCATCCTCAGGGATGGATGGTGCTGGCATGAGCTAGATTCTGCCCCAAGGATACCAGCTTGCCATCTAGACAGAGACCACCCGGTCAGCCATGGCAGCAAGCCAAAGTAGAGCTGCCTCCCCTCACACACGGGGACCACCTCTCTAGGATGCCTACCTCCACAGCCCACTGTCCCTGCACCTGTCCCCAGAGGGTGGGCCCCAAAGCTCTGGAGAAGGAAGAGGACCGAGAGAGCAAACACTGCCCCCTCCCCACCTCCATCATCTGAGTACAGGCCCAGCCTCCAGCGGGCCGAGAGGAGAGTTTCAGTTCAGAGAGACACTGGTAGTTCTGACCATTAAGCTATGGACTCCACTCCAGCTAATGTTAAGGGTAATTTGACAGAGTTCAGCAGAAAGCAGTGACTAGAGAAACATCAAACCATTTCACGTCTCTATGCCACCAAGTTGACACTTGTCAATAAACCAGTTACACAGAGGCCAATGTGAAAGCCCCTCCGTAAACTGACGAATAAAGGAAAGTGGGAAGAGGTGGGAGCTCTCGGCCCCCCACCTCGGTTTCTCAATAAGATATAACTTAAGTCAAAACCTCCTCAGTCTTAATTACCAAACAAAAAAATAACCAGACGAGCTTCTCACTGTATGTCTTTATTTATACTGTCATCTGCTCCAGCATTTTAATATCCAACTTTCCGTTGGAAGACAGATGCCTGGATGTTCACACCCCGTTCTAATGGCTTAATACCCTGGGTACTGGAGCAGGGAGGGGGCTGCAAGGAAGGAGGGGGGATGAAAGCCGCCGCCACATTGAGCACAACTTTGGAGCAAATGGGTTTGAATATTCATTAAACAACATTTAATTTAAACACCCAAACTCTGAAAGCAGCAACATATGGCCTGTTTTATTTTACATAAACTGAATAGGAGGTTGGGCCATTCGTTTCTGCAGACATAATGTTCATTACCGATGAAGAATGCTTCCCTTTGAGGACACCCCTGCACCGTACCGGGCCCACTGCTCCACGGCCCCCACAGGCTCAGACGAGCCCACTCATGGTGGCACGGCAACATCAACCGAATCCCCCACACCCTTTGGGGGCAGATTAGGATTTCATTAAGGAAAAGAGAAGACTCTGAAGGCCTCCTGGCCCCTTGGTTTGTACCTTGGGAAAGAGGATTGGCAGAATTCTCATCCTCCTAGATTGGGCCTCCTTGGTGCCTGGGGGCTAGGTGGCAGCATCCAGATGGCATGAGCCTGACCTCCTCTGCCTGTGCATGCTGCCATGCAGCAGTCACAGCAGGCCCCAAGGCTCTGCCCACTCAGCCTGGAATTTAGGATTGTGCACATTTCTACAGAAGGCTCCAGGTACAATGAGCTGTGTGTGAGCCTAGGTGTGAGCCTGGGTGCACACTTTAGTGGGGGGAGGCATACACATAGCCCCGTGTACTGGATATGCATGTGCACATATATGCAGTGTCTCTCTGGGTGTGCTACAGCTGTGTACGTGCGTGCATGTGCACATATATGCAGTGTCTCTCGGTGTGCTGCGGCTGCATGTGTGCGTGCATGTGCACATATATGCAGTGTCTCTCGGTGTGCTGCAGCTGTGTACGTGCGTGCATGTGCACACGTATGCAGTGTCTCTCTGGGTGTGCTGCGGCTGTGTACGTGCGTGCATGTGCACACATATGCACTGTCTCTCTGGGTGTGCTGCGGCTGTGTACGTGCGTGCATGTGCACACATATGCAGTGTCTCTCTGGGTGTGCTGCGGCTGTGTACGTGCGTGCATGTGCACACATATGCAGTGTCTCTCTGGGTGTGCTACAGCTGTGTACGTGCGTGCATGTGCACATATATGCAGTGTCTCTCGGTGTGCTGCGGCTGCATGTGTGCGTGCATGTGCACATATATGCAGTGTCTCTCGGTGTGCTGCAGCTGTGTACGTGCGTGCATGTGCACACGTATGCAGTGTCTCTCTGGGTGTGCTGCGGCTGTGTACGTGCGTGCATGTGCACACATATGCAGTGTCTCTCTGGGTGTGCTGCGGCTGTGTACGTGCGTGCATGTGCACACATATGCACTGTCTCTCTGGGTGTGCTGCGGCTGTGTACGTGCGTGCATGTGCACACATATGCAGTGTCTCTCTGGGTGTGCTGCGGCTGTGTACGTGCGTGCATGTGCACACATATGCAGTGTCTCTCTGGGTGTGCTGCGGCTGTGTACGTGCGTGCATGTGCACATATATGCAGTGTCTCTCTGGGTGTGCTGCGGCTGTGTACGTGCGTGCATGTGCACATATATGCAGTGTCTCTCTGGGTGCTGCAGCTGTGTATGTGTGTGTACATGTGCACATATATGCAGTGTCTCTCTGGGTGTGCTGTGGCTGTGTACGTGCGTGCATGTGCACACATATGCAGGGTCTCTCTGGGTGTGCTGCAACTGTGTATGTGCGTGCATGCACACATACACAGCTGTCATGCACGTATATGCAGTGTCTCTCTGGGTGTGCTGCGGCTGTGTACGTGCGTGCATGTGCGTGCATGCACACATACGCAGCTGTCATGCACGTATATGCAGTGTCTCTCTGGGTGTGCTGCGGCTGTGTACGTGCGTGCATGCGCACATATATGCAGTATCTCTCTGGGTGTGCTGCAGCTGTGTACGTGCGTGCATGTGCACATATATGCAGTGTCTCTCGGTGTGCTGCGGCTGTGTACGTGCGTGCATGTGCACATATATGCAGTGTCTCTCTGGGTGCTGCAGCTGTGTATGTGTGTGTACATGTGCACATATATGCAGTGTCTCTCTGGGTGTGCTGTGGCTGTGTACGTGCGTGCATGTGCACACATATGCAGGGTCTCTCTGGGTGTGCTGCAACTGTGTATGTGCGTGCATGTGCACACATACGCAGCTGTCATGCACGTATATGCAGTGTCTCTCTGGGTGTGCTGCGGCTGTGTACGTGCGTGCATGTGCACACATATGCAGTATCTCTCTGGGTGTGCTGCGGCTGTGTACGTGCGTGCATGTGCGCATATATGCAGTGTCTCTCTGGGTGTGCTGCGGCTGTGTACGTGCGTGCATGCGCACATATATGCAGTATCTCTCTGGTGTGCTGCGGCTGTGTACGTGCGTGCATGTGCACACATATGCAGTGTCTCTCTGGGTGTGCTGCGGCTGTGTACGTGCGTGCATGTGCACATATATGCAGTGTCTCTCTGGGTGTGCTGCAGCTGTGTACGTGCGTGCATGTGCACACCAGGTCCATCTGGAGAGGTACGACTCTGTGCAGGTATAAAAATCCCAGTACGTATGCAAGTGCAGACACCTACAATGCGTGTGTGTGACTGTGAGACTATGTGTGTGTAAGGGGTTTTGCTTTTTTTTTTTTTAAACAACTGTCACTCAGGGGTTCTTAACTTGGGGCCCACAGACATCTCCCATGGCATCCATGGACAGAGTGCAGGGGCGGGGAACATGAACTTGGATGGGGAAAAAAATGGTATCTTTATTTCACTAAATTCTAACTTTTTTCCATCATAAATATAGACAACAAACCCCGGCAGCCTGATCAGTTCCAATAACTGTGTCACCAACAGAAATCAGAGATATTTTCATATAACACCACAGATGTTACAGATTTCAAAATGTCCTTTATGCTCTCAATCACTACTTTGAATTAAAAGTTATTAGACCTGCCACAAGATACTATTTTCGCATTAATAAAGAAGCATATGATACTTCATTACAAATTATTTAATATTTTGCTAAGTGTACTTGAACCGAATTGGTTTTCTTTATAAGCTGATGTTTTTCATGCATTTAGAAATATTCCAGGAAGGAGCCCGTTGGTCAACAGCCCACCCAGGGGCGAAGAAAAGGTAAAGGACCCTGTGTGGGGGGATGGAAGGAGCCACCTGTGGTCCAGCAAGCATTCCCAAGACATCACGTGGACAGGTGTGCAGAACCCTGGCAGGCGGGGAACCAGTACCTTCCCTCTGAGGGAGACCCTCCCCAAGTGGCATGTGTCCACAAGGGAAGAGGGGCTAAAAAGCCAGGAACCCTCTAAAAAGATAGCATGGTCCCAATTGTGCTAGAAACTATGCAGACAGCCCAAGCTGGCATCTCCTTGGCACTTACCCTCCAGGACTATGGGATGGGCTTCTTACAGGAGCAGGGACTTGGACAGGGCTGTGGAGCATGCTCCCAGCAAAAACCACAGCAGGCTCACCATCCCCACCCACGGCTCCTCGTCACTGCCTATCCACCCAAATATCAGTTAGGCTTTCTTCAATGACCAAGACAGAAAAGCTAACTCAAACTCCCTTAAGAGACAGCATTCATGAGCCTCCCTAACTAGAGTCCAGGACAATGGGTGCTTCAGGTAGGTTTGAGCAGGGCTCTGGCTGCTTCTCTGCTATTCTTTCGGCTCTGCCCTGCTCCAAATCTCAACTTTGTCCTCAGGCTGGCTTTCCTCCTGGTAACAAAATGTGTAGAGTGGTTCTAAGCCTCATATCTGCGTATCACCCACCTGGAGCAGGAGACATCTCTTCCCAGCCATCAAGGGGAAGCCTTCCCACCAATTGCAATTGGCCTAACCTCCATCAGTTGCTTTAGCCAGGGGCAATTCCATGCACGGACCGGTTTAGGTCTGGGTCACTGCGCATCACCAAGCCGTTACTATGCCAGGAGCCAATGCCACACTTTTATTAGCTTAGGCCAGTGAAGGCCCTCCCCCCCTCCAAGAAAAACAGGTGGGGAGAGTGGTAAAGGGATAAAATGGATGCCTGGAGAGGCGACTGGAAGATTCTCCAACGTCTGTCTTTCCATGAACTGCTAGCAGGCATCTCAGCTTCCAACCGAACTGGCAGTGCTAGGACAGGGGCGATCTTATGCCTATTCACCAACCCCAAGGTGACCACTGAGAAAAGCACTTCGTATGTGTCAAGTCACCATGACAGGCCCTCAACCTGCCACTGAGTACACTAACAGAGCCTCTCAGTCACTGCCACACAATCTGAGGGGGCTCCCCTCTCCCAGAGACCAGAGTTCTTCAATAAGATACTGTCTGGAAGACAGGAAGGCTGGGGAATTCCTTTTGCGGGCCTCAGTTTCCCCACATGGTCAAAGAGGGAACTGGACAAACTAAACCTAAAAGTGCTTCTCAATTGACAGTTCGTGCATTACAGCAAGGGGAAGAGCATTTAAACCTTGGTGTTTTGTGGACCCAAGAGCCTTCATCATCTCCTGTCAGAGATTCTGCCACAACCTCCTGGTTGGTTTCCCCACTCCACTCCAGCCCCGCCCCCGAGACCAATGTGCTCCCCACACAGCCACCATTCGGTTGGTCAGTCAGTCAATCAGCAAATATTTACTTCTCCTGCTGGCTACCAGGCATTGTTCTAGTCACGGGGGATACAGCAATGATGTACATACAGAAAAAAAAAATTGTTTTATGAAGACACACACACACACACACACACACACAAAACCCCTGCCTTCATGAAGAAGCTTCCTTTCTAGAAAGAATATAGTCAAGAAGTGAGAAAACAATAGAAGTGAATGCTGAGGAGAAAACATCAAACCCAGGAAGAAAACTTGAGGAAGGTTACAATCTTTGATAAAGTTGTGGGAGAAGGCATCTCTGAGAAGGGAACACTTGAATGAAGACCAGATGAAAAGGAGAGCATGACCCACAAGGTTAGCTAGGGCAAGAGTGGGCCAGGCTGAGGGGATAACACGTGCAAAGGCCCTGGAGCAGGAACAGGGCTGACAGGCTGGAAGAGCAGAGCTAGCGGCTGGGAGGGTGATGGGAGGCCAGGTCAAAGGCCGTGTGGATCATGGAGAGACTTTGGCATCTCTGTAAGTGACATGGACAGCCCCTGGGGGGCTTCCGAACAGAATGATTTCATGTGGCTCTCATTCTCACAGCGCACTCCGGTTGCTGCATGGAGAATAAATCTAAGGGGTGAAGGTGTAATCAGGAGTGCAGTGAAGGGGCCACAGTAGAACAGGGTGAGAAATGTGCAGGCTTGGACCAGAGGAGCCACAGAAGTGGTGAGAAACAATCGGGTTCTGGATAGATCATTTGAAGGAAAAGCCAGAAGATGTGTAGATGAACTGGCCATGGGAGTGAAAGTGGAGGCTATGTGCCAGCCATGGGTGGGGATGGCCAGTGGGGACTAGGAGAAGCAGGAATACCAGGGGCTCGATTTCTGGCCAGTGCCCTTGGTAAGAGGCACATCTGATGCACCATTCCTCTGAGAAAATCTTCCAGGGGCTTCCCCCTGCCCTCTAGGTAAAGTCCAACCTGGAAACACCTGCTACAGCCCCTGAGTGAGCCGACCCCTCCCACCCTTTTGGCCACATTTCTATATGCTCCCCAGTCCTGGCTCTTCTACCTTCTACAAACCCACCCACCTTCTCTTGCCTCAAAGTCTTGGCATCTGCTCATCTCTCTTCCTGAAAAATTCCTCGCCTGCTTACAACTCCAAGCCCCAATCGCCTCATCTGCAAAAGGGGGAAGGAGAGTATAATACCTGATGACTTGCAAGGGACCTTCCAGCTGCAACAATCTGCAGTCTGTGGCCTTGAGTTTCCGTGCCCTCGCTTGCCTGGGCCCAGGAAGATCAGCAGCAGAGGCCAGCCCAGAGTGTCCCCAGTGCAGGCTGAGGTACTCACCAAGGGCCAGCCTGGAGTACAGACACCAAGGCTTTAAGGGAAGAGCATGGAAAGGATGTGGAAGAGCCTGAGTAGAGGTAAGAGTGACAAACAGCATGGTCTGGAGTAGACAAGAACCCCAAAGCCAATCTGCCTTGGCACAAGCAGAGCCCTCCAGCTGGGGCACCCTTCCCTCCTCATCCCTGCTCATCCTTGACAGCCCCTGGTATAACTCAGCTCAAATCCCCTCTCCCTGAGGAAACCTTCCTGCCGCCTCTGGACCCTCCCCTCCACAAGCCAGTTAGTGGTGGACACATCAGTCTTCCCTCTCACCTCTATGCCCACCCACCCCCATTCCTGACAGAGCCCACTTGGAGCCTCACACGCCACAGGTGTATCAAACTTTTCTTGTAATCAGATCACCAATATTACTCTGCGCAAGATGTGAGCTTCCTGCCAGGACAACACATCCTTTGCCCAGTGGGTAACCTGGTCTTTGTGTGGCGAACAAGCCAGAGGGCCTGTGATTCAGACCACGCCCCCAGCCCCTGGCCTGCACCTAACCCAGCCATCTCCTCTCACCTTCAGGATGTTGAGAAGCCAGAGACTCCTCTCTCGCCCTCCCTCACCTTCCGCCCAGGGACGTTATGAGAATTAATGGGATAACAGATGAAGTGCCTCCAAGGAAACGGGCTACATAAATCCAAAGTGTTGTTATTAAATTCCAAATTTAGCCCTCGGGATCAGTGAGACATGACAGATCTGGGCTGGGAGCAATCCCAGCTGGTGGACAGGAAGTCCCCATAAAATCAGAAGCCACAATATACAGGCTCTGGGGGTCAAAAAAAAAAAACCCTAAAAAAATCCCCCAGGCTTACACCTTGCAGAAGGCCCAAAGAGCCTCTATAGCAATCCCACAAAGTAAGCAGATAGACTCTGCTTTTACACCAGCAGTGATAGGAAGCTCACTACTCCCCAAGTCAGCTCCTGTCCTCTTCCATTAGCTCTGGGTTTCAAAAACTTCCTCCCGTCCAGCCACACCAGTGTGCCATATTTTCCACACTCTGAGACAAATCTCACCCTTTTCCCACATGATAGCCCTTGACCAATAATACCTATCTCTGCTCGTTTCCAGCTAAATACCTCCAGACCTTTCAAACAGGCCTCATAAGCCATCACTGGAAGGCAGGCTAACTACCATTCTGATACTCTTTTCTGAACAAGCTCCACTTCACGGCTACCAAAAATAACATAACCCCAAGGAGAGGTCCAACAGGACAGGGCAAAAGAGGACTCACTGTTCCTTCACTCTAGGTGCCCACTTCCTATGGAGCAGCTGGAGGCAACAATTTGTGCTTTTTTTAGCATCCAAATCACACCATGAAATCATGTAATCTCCACTTAAGTTTCAGGCCATAATCCCTGCCACACATCTATCTAGCTAGTTATGGCCCCGAAGGACCCCAGAAATGACACCCAAGCTGGGTGGGTGGGCCTCTGGGGAGCAGAGAACCACAGCACAGAAATGAATGCAGCCCTTGGAGCCAACACTGACCTAAATTCAAGGCCCAGCTCTGCCACTTACTGAACAACCTTCAGCAAACGACTAAAATCCTGAGTTTCAATTTGTTTCTGAGATGAGGACAATAATGTTCCCCTTGCAGAAGTCTGGTGAGGACACAAGAGAATATATACAACGTGCCTAGCACACTGAGTAGTAGGTACTCAATAAAAGGCATGGTTGTTATATTCAAAGTCTCACGGGAGCCCTGACAAAAGTTTCCAAGGACAGAAAACCCAGGAAGTGACAACATAGTCCACTGAGTTTCAGTGGGTGCCAGTACAATTCAATAAGGAAAGAATAATCTTTTCAACAAGTGGTGCTAGAACAAATGAGTAGTCACATGAAAAAGAATGAAGTCAGACCCCTTCCTCACACCATCTATAAAAATTAACTCCAAATAGATCATAGACCTAAATGTAAAAGCTAAAACTATTAAACCTGTAGAAGAAACCATAGGAGTAAATCTTCATGACCTCTTGGTTAAGCAATGGTTTGTTAGATTTAACATCAAAAACACAAGCGACAAAAGAAAAAACAGATAACCATCAAAATTTAAAACATTTGCCTTTTAAAGGGCACCATCAGGAGTGCCTGGCTGGCACAGTTGGTAGACTGTGTGTGTGGCTTTTGATCTCAGGGCTGTGAGTTTGAGCCCCACGTTGGGAATAGGGTTTACTTAAAAATAAAATATTTTAATTTTAAAAAAAGATAATAATACAGAACACCATTAGAAAGTGAAAAGACAACCCACAGAATGGGAAAAAATATTTGCAAACCATTTACCGGATAAGACTTGTATCTAGAATACATGAACACTTACAGCAATAAAAAGACAATCCAATTTTAAAATGAGCGAAAGACTTTCTAAAGACATATAAACAGCCAATAAGCACATGAAAAGATGCTCAACACCACTAGTTACTAGGAAATGCAAATCAGAACCATACTGAGTTACCACTTCACACCTACTTACATGGCTAAAACCAAAGGTACAGATAATAGGTAAGTGTTGACAAGGATGTAGAGAAATTAGAACTCTCATACACTGCTGGCAGGAATATAAAATGGTGCTGCCTCCGTGGAAAATAGTTGGGGAGTACCTCAAATGTTAAACAGAGTTACCATGTGATCCAGCAATCCACTCCTAGGTATATATCCAGAGAAATGAAAATGTGTGTCCACACAAAAACTTGCACATAAATGCTCACAGCACCAGAATTATTCATAACAGCCAAAAAGTAGAAACAATTCAAATGTCCTTCAACTGAAGAACAAACTATGGCACAACCACACAATGGAATAGTATTTGACAATGAAAAGGAATGAAGTACCGCTACATGGTACAACATGGATGAACCTTGAGAACATCACGCTCAGTGAGAGAAGCCAGTCACAAAGTCATGCTCATGATATGATTCCATTTACATAAAATGTCCAGAAGAGGCTCATCCCCAGAGACTTTAAAGCAGATGAGTGGTTGTCAGGGGCTGGGAGAGGGAGAATGGGGAGAGACTGCTAATGGGTAAGAGATTTCTTTTTTGGAGTGATAACATTCTCTGTGAATATACTAAAAATAATTGAGTTGTACACTTTATAAGGTGAATTTTATGGCATGTAAATTATCTCAGTAAAGCTGTATTTTTTAAAAAGGAATGAAGTATTGACACGTGCTACAATACGAAGCCTGAAAACATGTTAAGTGAAAGAACCAGTCACAAAAAGATCACGTATTGTATAATTCCATTTATAGGAAATGAAAATGTCCAGAACAGGCAAATCTATAAAGAGAGAAAGTAGGGGCACCTGGGTGGCTCAGTCAGTTAAGGGTCTGCCTTCGGTTCAGGTCATGATCCCAGGGCCCCATGTCGGGCTCCTCGCTTAGCAGGGAGCCTGCTTCTCCCTCTCCCTCTGCTGCTCTCCCTGTTGCGTGCTCTTGCTCGCTTGCTCTCTCTCTGACAAATAAATAAGATCTTCAAAAAAAAAAAAAGAGAGCGAGAGAGCAAAAGTAGACTAGTGGTTACCCAGGGTTGGGAAGTAGAGGTGGGGGAAACAGTGCATGACTGCTAAGGAGCACAGGGTTTCTTTCTGGCATGATGCAAGTGTTCAAAAACTAGGTGGTGGTGATTAGGTGCTAGATTCTGTGAATATACTGAAGCCCACTGAATTATACACTTTAAAAGGATGACTATTATGGTATATGAATTATGAATAAAGCAGTTTTTAAAAAGAAAGTTTTTTTTTTTTAAGCGGCAACATGGGGTGGTCTGGGAGTGATACGGAGAAAAGGCAGAAGTCTTAGCAACATGGGGGCGGCTGCTGTGGACACATCAGCAGCCCTCTCTCCTCACCTCCTCTCAGCAAGTGCTCCCTCTGCCCCCGTTAAGCGGAGACGGGGCTCCATGAGCTAGCAGGACCAGGGAGGGACCTGTCCTGAGTGGGCCAGTCAGTGTCACATTCCTGGGAAGTGGTAAGTAGGATGCAGGGTCTAATTAATGGTGCTGGATGCCTGGAATGGGAAGCAATGGGAAGGCCAGCTGTGAGAAAGAAAGGAGAGCATAAAAAGCTGCCTGCAAAGAGAGAGCAGGAGTGGACTCAAAGAAGGGGAAGGAAGGAGGAGGGAAGGGCTGATTTGTACTGGAATACTTTCCCAGTACCAATAGCAGGGAGGCCGCCAGCACTACCTACACCTTGGTTGTTAAACACCTCTCAGCTTTCCAGTAAATTCCTTTTGCTTGAGAGGCTCCTGTTCAAAGAGTCCCCATGAAGCACCCATTTTCTTCTTCCTGCCATGGCAGAGACTGGTAGTTGTCCCCCAGAACCATTCTCCCCACCTTTCCCCCGGCTAGAGCTAGTCTACATTTCCCAGCCCTCTTGCAATTAGGTATGCCAGGAGACTGAGTCCCAGCCAATGAGACAGGAACAGAAATGATGTGGGTGACTTCTGGTCAGGCCGTTGTGGAGAATGGGTGCCTCTCCTCCACCTTTTCCCCATTCTGCCAGGCAGATGCAGGTGACCATGAGGCCCTAAAGATGACAAAGGCACAAAATAGGATGAGCACGGGTTCCTGACTCACCACCTGCAGAGGAGAGCTTCCCGCTTACCTGGAATACCCCCACCGTAATTGGCAACCATTTACCGAATGGAGCCAATACTGTGAATAGCAAAGCAGAGGAAATGTCTGGGTCTTCGTGACACTGTTGATCTGCTGCATCAATCAACCCTGAACACCTCTCTGCATCTAGATGGCTTCTTATGTAAGCAAATAAATGTCCTCATTGTTCAAGGCAGTTTAAGTGGAGCTCTCAGTGTTTTGCCGCTGAAGGCCTCTTACCTAATAACACCATCTAAAACCAAAGACAAAGCCAGCTCAGAGAGCAGCAGCGGTAGACATCGCAACTCTTAGCTTCTCAGGGAACACTTGTCTACCAGTGACACTCTGCAAGACAGCAGAGGGCAATGAGATGAACAGCATGGAAAAGTGCCCCCACACAACACTGCAGTGCTTTGTAACCTTAAAAATGAAGGAAAATGGTATTGAGAAAACTGGACAGCCACTTGCAAAAGAATAAAACTGGACCTCTATCTTACACTGTGCACTTAGACAAAAATCAACTCAAAGTGAATTAAAGATTTGATGGTAAGACCTGAAACCATAAAACTCCTAGAAGAAAACCTAAGGGGTAAGCTCCTCGATATTGGTCTTGGCAATGATTTTTTGGACTTGACACCAAAAGCAAAAGCAACAAAAGCAAAAATAAACAAGTGGAACTACAACAAATTAAAAAGCTCTGCACAGGGCACCTGGTCGGCTCAGGTCATGATCTCTAGGTCCTGTGATAGAGCCCCATGTCAGGCTCCCAGCTCAGCGGGGAGTCTGCTTCTCTCTCTCCCTCTGCCTCTCCCCCTGCTCGTATTCTCTCTAATGAATAAATAAAGTCTTAAAAAAAAAAAAAAAGACAAGAGGTAAGTGTTGGCAAGGATATGGAGAAAAGGGAACTCTGTGCACTGTTGGTGGGAATGCAAATTGCTGCAGCCAGCCTGGAAAAAAGTATGGAGGTTCCTTAAAAACCTAAAAATAGAACTACCCTATGATCCAGCAATCCCATTCACGGGTATGTATCCAAAGGAAATGAAATTACTTTCTTGAAGCAGTATCCACCCTCCCATGTTCACTGAAGCATTATTTACAGTAGCTAAGGCATGGGAACAACTTAAGTGCCCGTGGACAGATGAATGAATAAAGACAGTGTGGAAGACACAATACACACACACACTGGAATATTATTCAGCCATTAAAAAAAGGAGGAAATCTTGCCATTTGTGACAACATGGATGGAGCTTGAGGGCATTATGGTGACATTAGAGCAAGAAAATACTGTATGATCGCACCTATATGTGGAATCTAAAAAAAACCCCGAACTCACAGAAAGAGAAAAGACTGGTGGTTACCAGAGGCAGGGGGTAGGGAGTAGAGGAAACGGGTGAAGGTGGTCAAAAGGTACAAACTTCCAGTTATAAGAGAACTATGCCCTGGGGATGTCATGGACAGCATGGTGACTATAATTAACAATACTTTGTGTATTTGCAAGTTGCTAAGAGGGGTTTTAAAAGTCCTCATCACAAGAAAAAGAAAACTTTTAACTAGAGGTGAAGGATTTTAGCTCAACTTACTGTGGTGACCATTTCACAATATATACATATACCAAATATAGTGCTGGACACCTTAAACTAATCCTATGTTAGATGTCAGTATTAACTCAATATAATGGGGAAGTGAGAACCATCTAAGGGTGGAATTTTTTTTTTTTTAAAGGAGGAGGAAGAAATGACTCCTGAGTAGCAAACGGCTCATTTAGGCTCATTCTATTGTTGGAAGTGAGCTCAAGGTGAAAAGGCCCAAAACTCAGTCCTCTGCCCACCACTGATGAGCTGTGGGACTTGGGGAAAGTCACTCTGTGCCTCCATGGCCTCATGCATAAACAGAAGAAAATGCAGTGCTACCTGCCTACAAAATGGAGGTGCCAGATCAACTAAAGAACTTTCCTCCTCCAAGGAGGCCTGCTGGAAAGATGCATTTTAAGACCTTTCCTCCACCAACAAGAGATGCAGTTCAATGGTGTCTGCCTATGAGCTGACAATTTCTAACCAAACTATCATCCTAGAGGATGGGAGCCAGCACAGGGCCGGACCCAGAGCCTCCCTTGACTCCCCCATGGCTCTGTGACATGAAGGTCTACAGCCGTCTGAAAACACAATTCCAGAGACTAACTGCCCAGGCACAGCAGCTCAGCACAGTGAGCTGTAGTAAGCCTGTCCCTGGATTAATGAGATGAATGCTGAAGCCCCCTCCACTGTCACAGCCCCTCCCTCCGAGGCAATGTATATTCGGAATACACACTGCAGCTGAGAACAGGGTGTAAATCTTTCCTTCTTCCAAGAAATGCAGAATAGAAATCTATAGCAAATCCTTAATGTCTAGAGATCTGTACTTTTTTAAAAATTCAATTTGATAAGTTCCATCTTACTGCCTTGCACCAAGTCCCTGGCAAGGCTTACTTAAATGGATACAGGAGATGGATGTCTTACAGCAGGGCTTACAGCTGCCCTGCAATCCAAGCTCCTTGAGTAGGACAAGTCTGTCTCCTCGGTTCGAAGATAGGTCTCATGACCCAGCACTCTTGGCATCCCACCCAAACCATTCAAGAACTAGATAGAGGCATCGCACTATAGGGAGAACACTGAACCAGAATTGGGCCACTAGGGTTCGAGTGTTCTTTCTCCCAAATGAATTGCAAGCCCCTTGGCTGGGGCAGCTTACAAAGGAGGAATGTTATTTGCACTGGATCTGCAGAGACATTGCAGCACGGATGGGTAGACATCGCCATGCGCATGTGAACAGCAGAAAGCCCTGCAGGTTCAGCTTCCCTACGAGGGCCGAATCCTATAAACAAGATTACCACCCCCATTAGACCTTCTCCGAGAAGAAAGAGTGACCTCTCCAGTTGATGTGGCATCAGGCTTTTTTCATGCTTCCGCAAGGATAGCAGCCAGAACAACAAAGCAGGCAGCATCCAAGCCTGTGCCCACAGTGCCCCCTCGTGGGAGTCTGTGTGGCTCATCAGACCTCTTCATGCCACCAAAGCAAAGGCCACTGATTGGAGCAGTCCATAGCACCACCCTTCCTTGTCTCCACAGCCGTCCCCTCTGGAATGTCCTCCCCTTCCCCTAACTCAGTGAGTGGTTCTCAAACTTCAACCTGCATCAGAATGGCCTGGAGAACTTGTTAAAACACAGGTTGCTGGGAACCCACCCAGTTTCTGATTCAGTAGTTCTGGGGTGGTGCCCAAGATTTCGCATTTCTAACAAGTTCTCAGGTGATGCGGACACAGCCCGTTTGGACCCACTGCCTCTGCTAATCTCTCTGCACCCATCAAGGCTCAGCACAACTTCTAGCTCTTTGAGATGTTCCACAAATGTCCCCAGGCTTATCATACAATGTCAAAGCTATGTAACTTTGATCAAGTTCCTTAAGCTCTTTGAGCCTCAGTCTCATCTGTAAAATGTGGATATTAGTAACTCCCTCATAGAGTAGTTATAAAGGGCAAATGAGATACACGTATCCCCCCCTCAGAAAACCTACATTAGCACCTGTTTCTACTAACCAAAGAAATCCAAAGAGGATTTTCACTTTTGCAGGAAATAAAGCGAAAATAGCATTTGGTTTGTTTTGCAGCGCTCCCTGAGCAACAAGAAGCACCACAAGCCCCTGGCCCCGAAATACACTCAGCATCTCAGCATCAAGACGCCATAGCTGTGAATGGTATTGTGAGCACCTGTGCTTTATCTCGATGTACGTTGGGCATCCATTACCAAGATGTTTTCTAAGATGCATCCTAAGCCTGAGAGGTTATTTTCTGGGTCTGAGAACACTCCAAAATTTTCCCATATAAACCAATAATTCAGTTCTTCACTTTACACCTTTTCAGGTTCTGAAAGGTTTCACAGGATCACTCTACTTTCAAATAGCTGGGAAAACCTAGAATTCATGCAACAGGCTTCCTGGCACATAAAAAACAATAAATATCAGCTCTTCTGCCATTATTTTATTAGCAGTAACACTAGTAATATTACTGTTCATCTGCCAGCTTCTTGAGGACAGGGACCATTTCTCCTACTCAACAGTTCTCAGAGGCAGAAGGGACCTCAGGGACCCATGAGTCCAAAATACCCCTAACGTAGTTCACCAGGAGAGGCACCTAGGAAGTTGTCACAACCTCAGACGCTTGGCTGCCACCCAGAACTCACTCGGGAAATTGGGGCAGGAAGTCTGGGCATTTGTATTCTTAACAAGCCCCCAGATGCCAAGTTTGGGAACTACTCATCCAGTCCTGTACCTCATCTAGACACAGGGAAATGGGAGGCTCAGAAAAGTCCCTTGCCATCCATAGCCTCAGGTGGCTAGAGGCTGAGCAAGGATCAGAAACCGGGTCTCTGGATTCTAATCTAGTCCTCTTCCATCAAGCTAGATGGCATGGATGCCATCTCTTCAACCCCTAGCCTCTGGCACAAATCCTTGCTCCAGCATGCACGATGAACAGTCCAACAGCTTAAGTATTCCCCATGCAGAGGAATTCAGCATGTGACAAGGACACTCAATCCAGTAGTTTTTATTCAACCAAAATATCGAACAAGAAAAACCCTTAGCCTGGCATATGAGATCCTCTGTAACTTGCTCCCTTGCTGGCCTCTCTAGTCTCATTTTCCTCAGGACCTTACTTGTACCCTAACCCTCAACCAGACTGTGGACAGTTATCCTGGGGGGTGTCACTTCCACAACGTCTGGCCTACCAGAAGCTCAAGGGGTAGTGGATACAGAAGGACGAATGAAAGCCTGGAGGTGTGTTCACTCACTGGACCCACACCGCCCGCAGAGTTCCAGAACTCAGGAAGGCCTCTACTTTGCCCGCACAAATAAATCAAGCATCATACCTGTGTCCTTAGAGCCAAACTGAAGTCTACTTTTGAAATGGAGTTTCTGGTACCAGAATGCATTGTGCAAAACTGCTGGAAGCCACCAAAGTCACCAGAGATCTTTCATCTCACCTACCAGCACTCTGTTCCCACCCTCCCCAACTCATCCCCACTTGTACCCCAGGAGAAGGACTGGGCTCACTTCACCCCACAGCTGCTACTTGTTCCCACCTCCCTGCATTCTCTTCTAGCTTTCACCACCCTAGATCAGAAAACCCTGCTCCTGTGCATCCGGATCAGATTGTCCACTGGTGATATTCCCTCATAAGCCTTCCAAGACCCGGTCAACCTGCAGATTCTCTTGCCTCTGGATTTCTATCATGTAATCACGGTGAGGAACGAGGCCATGAGACTGCAGTGAGTTGTTTAACCCCCTGAGCTTTGAAGGACGAGATATAGTTCATTCATCTCTCCAAGTCCCCCACAGGGACCAGGGTGCACAGCAGCTCAGTCAACAGGAAATTCAGTTGGCCATCTACCACTTCAATTATCCCATGGCAATGGGTACCTTGTTGAGCACACAGTGGGTATACGAATGAGTCTTGCTCACCTTTAACCTTAACATACCCTACAGACAACAGCTGCTCAATTAGTATTTGATTGAACAAAGGCACAGGGATAAAGACCCTGGAGTCAGACAATTGTGCCGTACTCCCAGCCCCACTACTTGCAGAAGTTCTTAACTGCTCTAAACTCTATGTGGGTCCAGTGAGATCTCTTAGGATTATTGTGCAGACTAAAGGAGATAATTGTTTATACAGAATTTAGAACAGTACTTGCCTTGGCGCCAAGAGTATGACCTATTAAGATGCTGTCTTTAAAAAGAACCCAAAATAACTTGTCAGGGAACAAAGGAAGAGCAGAGCATTGCTAAAACTGCTTGGGCACATGCAGCTAACTGTAAATGCAACTTGGGTGCAGTGGTAAGGCAAGAGGCCAAGAAGCACCCCAGTATTCATGGAGACTGTAAAACCACCCCCTTCAGAATCACCTCTAGCTTCTTTTTGCCACTCTTCAAAGATCCCTGCTTCCCCTCATGAATCCACAGCCTCCCACCAGTGCCAAATTAAGGAAAGGAAGGTGCTCTCCCTACCTGTTGACTCAGCTTAGTAAAGTCAACCTTGCATTTTTACAAAGGCTCTTTCAAAAACTGTTGACAGCGGAGCATGGTCTGGTTACTGTCAGGGCCGACAACGCTGGATCTTTAAGATTCCTCAAGTTCAACAGCAGACTATACACAATTTAAAACGAGTTTCTACGAGTCCTTCCTATCACACATCGCTTAGCACTAGTTTCCAAACTGTTCTCACAGATGCTCCATCATTTGAGCCTCAAAATAGCCTCTTCAGTCCTGTCAGCAAGAGCAGGCACCCTTGGGTACCCCAATTTAAAGAAGTTAACACATGGGCACCTGGGTGGCTCAGTTGGGCATCCGATTCTTGGTTTCGGCTCAGGTCATGATCTCAGTCAGTCATGAGATTGAGCCCTGCATTGGGCTCTCTGCTCAGCAGGGAGCCTGCTTGAGATTCTCTCTCCTCCCTTTGCCCCTCCCCTGAGACCTCCCCCCGCCTTGAGCATGTGCTCACACTCTCTCTAAAATAAATAAATCTTTAAAAAGCTAACCAAGAGCACCTGGGTGGCTCAGTCGGTTGAGCGTCTGCCTTTGGCTCAGGTCATGATCCTGGGATCCTGGGATGGAGCCGTGCATCCAGTTCCTTGCTCAGCGGGGAGTCTGCTTGTCCTTCTCCCTGCCACTCCCCCTGCTTCTCTTGCTGTCAAATAATTAAAAAAAAAAAAAAAGCTACTCTAATCAGCTGACCAAGTGACTTGCCCAGACACCTAGCTGGACCAAATGGAAGAATCCTGCAGAAGGGACACAAAACCAGAGTGCAGGTAGAGGTCGCAAGCTAGCTGTAGCTGAGGCCGTGGTGGAGGCCATGGTAGATTGCACAACACCTATCTTTAAAGCAGGTACCCAAGCATCTAACCTTGCCAACTACCATCATGCAGGAAGGTGAGGTGCTGTCGCTGCCTGATACTTAAAGAGGCTGGAAATCTGGATCTTTATGTATAATTTGTCCAGTTTCAAAAATGTTGTGCCTGTGCAGGAGCTTACAGACAAGACTACCGGTTAGTTGACTTGGCTCCAATAGCCCAGCCTAGGCAGCTCCCCTGGAAAACCAAGCTCAGCCAGTTAATCATAACTCCCTTCCCCCAGAGAGGCTACACTGGCTGAATGACTGCCAACTCTGCCCTCCCTGAGCACATCCCAACAGAAAAGCTTCTTCATCTTGTGACTGCTATCAACCTTTACCTCCACTCTGGCTCGCCACAGCTGTGCCCTCCATCTTCACATCAGTTCCTAGTACCCCATTCCCAAAGCCACCTCCTACCCTTAATTTTGCTTCCGTTAGCTCTGCTCCTGAACTTTCCAAACCCTCCCCCAGCTCCCATTCACCTGTGCCCTATCCCGAGCCAGCCCAGGTGTCACCTCTCCCTTCTCTTCAGCTCGTTGCCCCTGCACGCTGCTCACCAGTCCTATGCTGCCTCACCCTCGCTGCCACAGGAACCCCATTTCCTTCTGCAACGTTTGCCACCAGGCACGAATGGTCTCTGCACTGCCTAGTTGAAAAATCCCCCACTTTACGTTACCGGTTAGCCATTTTGGTGAAAACTGACACTAGCAGTCCTGAATCCCCCACTCCTCCACACTCTCCTGCTAGTACAGCCAGGCTTATGTCCTGGCCCTAGCAAGGGAAACCACAGGGCCATGGGTTCCACAAACCCAATAGCACAGCCTGAGCTTAGCTCCAAGTGAAGCAACTACACCCACCATCAGCAGGTCTCAGCCAGCAGGTCCAGCCCTCACATCCCTGCTCTCTGGTCTGCACGTCCTTCTTCAGTCAAGGCCTCTCATCATGTTCTCCAAAACATGCAACCATTCCTTCCACCACCCTCTCATGCCTTCTGCTATCACGATTCTTGCTTCTTCCTGAATCCCCTGTCTACCCAACCAAGCAGGTCTTTCACTCCTTGACAACTTCCTGAGGTTTCTCTGGTGATTTTAATCCACTTACATGGTTCCTAATCATATTTATAAGCTTGACTCCCAGATGGACCCATGTATCCTACACCAACTTTGGGGGAAAATGGAATCCAAAACCCTTAAGCCATTAATGCCTCTTCACCCCATTCCCAAATACGCAAGCTCTCCAACTCCTACACTTTCTAACCCTCTCAAAAAGGCACCCCAACCCTCAAAGTAACCCTAAAACAACTTCTCCTCAAATCTCTCAAAACCAGGGCACCTGGGTGGCTCAGTCGGTTAAGCATCTGCCTTTGGCTCAGGTCATGATCCCAGGGTCCTGGGATCGAGTCCCCGCATCAGGCTCCCTGCTCAGCGGGAAGCCTGCTTCTCCCTCTCCCTCTGCTACTCCCCCTGCTGTTCTCTCTCTCAAATAATAAATAAAATCTTAAAAAAAATCTCTCAAAGCCACACAATTGATCAATAACCCACAGCTCAGGTCCACAACCCTGATGCCTTAAAAAACCAAACTCAGAACTAGCATCCAGCATAGAAAAAGTAACACTACATAACCCTCCATGTTTCACCAAAAGCATATAGATCTACCAAGCAATTACACACTACATCCAAATATTCATTATACTAACCCCTTTCAAATTCCCCACTCATAATACACCATTCACTTATCCCATAAGCACAAACCTACAATGCACAGATGATTTTGGCAGATCCTGTTTACTTCGTGATAAATGAGTATGTGCTCTAATAATATTCTACTGAGGCAATAATTTTTCAGTAATAAGAACGATATCAGGTTCTAGGAAGACCAAAAGGAATTCAGATTTCAAGTGTGTCTTTCAGATACTGACCAACTAGACTTACGGCAGGTATTAACAATGAGCACACCAGACTGGCACTATATGCTCTCGTGTTGCTGGTACCCCACACCCACATCTTTGTGCTACTAAAAGGAACGACAATCATACCAAGTTTTCACTAAAAGCGTACTGGAACATGTGAACTTGGGCAGCAATCTAAATCTGCTCTACAGCAGAGTAATTTCATAACGCTCCCAGTAAACTTCATATACATTTCAAACAACCAGACACGTTAACATTCTTAGTTTATTGATCCTCTCATGAAAAATCTGCACAACCAGATAAAGCCACTGCAGCATCTTTACTCCTTCTGTGAAACAAAGAAAAGGAAAAATTTAGTTAGTGAACCACCTTTAAAACTCTTAAAAATTAAAATTTAAAATCTTCAGCAAACTCCAAAATTAATGACACTCATGCAAAACAAGTATTAGTGACCTAAAATGTTAAGTTTGTGATCATAACACAATGAGAGCATCAAGAAATAAAACTTGCAAACATTCACATTAGAAATGGAATAAAGAATTAAGTATTACTGTTTTAAAAACAAAACCATGTCACTACCGGTATCTAAAAAGCTACGATTCTTGAAAGCATTTGTAAATCAACTTCTAAAACTACTTCACATGCAAAAACAAACACAAAAAACAAAACTATTTCACATGCTCTAGACTTTCGAATTACTGTTATCAGTAAAGCCTAATGATCCACATGAAAAGCTTGAATTATACCTGTTGTCCAATCTCCAGCTCACTGAATCAGTGGCAGGGAAGGGAGAAAGGAGGGAAGAAGGAAAAGAAATATTTCATTAATAGTCCCTTTTCAAACTCCAACATAATCTGCATTTACATGCATGCAATCAAATACCTTAAAAATAACTGTTTTCTTTTTAATTGTATACAAAGCGCTCTTGAGACACACTCATTTTTATTCTTCCCAATTTGGAGAATACCTCATGTGATTAGTATGGTTCTTATGTAAACAAAGTGGCATGATGGTTTCACAATGAGGAGATCATCATGCCAACAGCAGTGCCAATCCAGGCTACCACTGCCTACGCATACATGAAGTACACATACCTGACCCTCAGCCCTCCTCCTCTGCTCAGCAACATCATGCTGGGCACACAAGCACCATCAAAAGACCCGGGAATCATCCCACACTAGAGTCTAACCTCAAAGAGAGAGTTCTAAATGATCAAGCAAGTCTTTTAAAACCTGTCTCAGCTCAATACATTAAAAGCTACTGTTCACAGCCACCAAAAGTAGTGCAAATTAGTTTTTTAAAAGGCAGAACTGGGCTGAAATGAAAATGCTTCAAGCGCTCTTTAAACAAGAGACTGTTTATTCCTTAATTTAAAACAACTCTATTGTACCCAAAAGGTAAGAGCAAATACCAATTCCAACATCCAAACAAGAACAGTTAAAAGTAACATTAGTAAGCCTGGCTATTTTGAGCCAAAGAATACTTGTGCTTATTTACGCATTCATTTCCCAGCCAGTTTTCCAGAGCTATGCTAGTGAAATGCACCAGTGCAACCTGAAGCAGGAATAGTGATGGCTCAGGTCCCCAGAGGGAGCCCCTCCACACGTCACCGGCGAACACTAACGAGCACAAACATATGGAGCCCAAAGACTGAATGAAGACAAGAATGGGTTAAACATCCTTGGTTCTAGATCAGTCCACTGACTGAATCTTTTTTGCAACCTTGGCAACTTCTGTTGATAGGTATAAGCCTCACAAACAGGGAGCAGTTCTAAGCAGCAAGTAGTTCCTCTGGCAGTTCATCCATTACTAGAACTCCGTGGCTGGAAAGACCATGTAATTGGAGGCCTGGGCAGGCATACCAGATTTACTGCCTGGCAGGGAGTCACTGTTAGAGGAAGCACACAGGGGTAGTGACTAGCAGTGTTTCAAAACCCTACGAACCCCCAACCCCTCTACTAAGCCCACCTTACATGCTGGTTTAGGCTGCTCAAATGTGCAAAAATGTATTTAACATGGGGTAGTAGACCATTCTGACTAAAAACTTATGAAAAAAGCATATTTATCAGAGGCTTTGGTGTGAATATACAATTACCTTGGAACTTTTTCAATTGAAAGAAAAATGGACATCAGATGAAAAATTAGAGATCAATAAAAAACAATGTAACGGTAAAAGGCAGCTTTGATTGAACACTTCCTGAACAGAGACTTTGCCAGATTTCCTACACCAGTTTATTACCAGAGCTGCCAAAGAAATCGACCAGTCCCCGGGGTCCCCAAGGGAAAGACTGCTGATGACAAAATGAGGCCCCTTCCCAAGCCCTGTGTTAACTAAAGCCGTTTCCTGGGTATGTAACTCTGGGACACAGCATTTCCCAAGTACAAGTTAAAAGATGCCTACTCAGTAGAGTACCCACCTTCCTCCACCAGGTCACTTCGCAACATAACATGCATTTTTGAATTTCCAAAATAAACGTGATTAAAAGTTTCTCTCCCTTCCTCATAATATGCCATTTTAAAACAAATATAAGAGATCATACTACGTAAAACTCTTGTTGTCCAAAAGCCAACATGCAAAGCATCAAAGCAAACTCAGTGAAGGTGATGCATCCCCACACCGTGCTCACAATCTCAGTACCTGCTAGACACTTCATTTCTGATGAACAAGAAATCCAAGAAAGTAGAGGGAAAAGGCAAAAAAAAAAAAAAAGTTCACAGAACACTTGATTATTTGTTAATTTAACAACCCAACACCTTAATTCCATTCAACTATTATTTACAGTTAGCTAGCAAAGCTGGTAAAAAGCTGCTTATCATTAAAATCACTTAAGTCTTGGCTAACTGGAGAGGAAAGCAAGTGAGATCCCAACTGCCTCTCCAGCATGCCAGGGAAACACGGGCCACATTGATTCAACTGCTTCTTAAACAAGTTATCTGTTTTAAGCAAGTAAGTTTAATCTTCCCCTTTAACAGTCCAAACCAATTCGCAGTAAAATGGACACTTTTCCTGACAGGGCTTCCAAGGTGCCCACTAGGATCACTGAACCGATGTGGCCCCTGTGTTGTGCTGATCTGTGAGCTGACAAAGGGTGGGCAAAGCTACTCTAGTGAGGTGTTAAGATACTACATCATGTAGCGTCTCAAAACACGTTACCTTCTGTAATCCAGAAGAAGTGGGAAAAGAAAAAACATTAAAAAAAGGTTATTAAAAAACAAATCCCTCCTTTCTAGAAACTAAAGACCTGCAACGACATTTCTGTATTCTCCTTGATGAACAATACCTTTTTGCCAGCACCAACATTGGCTTTTGCAGTCCCCCTGACTTTCTTCATTCTGTTCTTGCGTTCCTTTCGCTGTTTTCTTGATGTCTTTTTCTTCTCATACAGGCCATGCTAAAGGAAAAAGGAGTACCTTTTAAGTGACTTGCAAACATCAACTCAGCATTAACTAATCTGGGAGGGACCATAACCAAGTCAGGTAGCTCAAGAAATGCAGCTTCCCAAATCAAAATTGTTTCAAGTACATTTAACAATACTTGTTTCTACTAAAACAAGAAAGGTAATCCAATTGAGACACAATATGTACAAATCAGTGGCACAGTACTCAGATGTGCTCTCAAGACTCCAACCTACTCATCTTCACTCTGCCCATTTTTGCACTTGCCGTTCCTGCTGCCCAGACTGCTCCCAAATCTTCACACAGATCTCAGCTTAAAGGTCACCTCCTCAGCAAGGCCTCTCAGACCACCCAACTAAAGAGCGCAGCATCTGTCTACCACACCACCATGATTTCCCTCACAGGTGTTCTACTGGAAGACTTATCTGATGGCAGTGAAGAAGAGTTAGAGAAAAACACAAGTAGTACTTCAAAATAACAATCTGCAGCTTATGATCTAGAATCTAAGGGAGCTTGCTCAGCTCGTTGCTGTAGTTCACTCTAGTGCTTGTCACTCAGGAAATGATCAAACTCAGACTTTTAGAATTAAGGATCTCAACTGGGTGCCAACCCTTCCAAACCCATCCCCCTATTTCCAGCTCCTATCTCCACAAGTACTACATTACTTGTCCTTCTAGACCCAGCTCAAAGGTCACCTCCTCAAAAGCTGCAGACCCCATTACTGAAGCCCTGTACTCTATCTGTACATTTATCAAAAAACCTTCTCTCTTAACCACTTTAGTTCCTTAAGTCTGAGGGCTGTCCCTCCCCAGTCTGCTTGCTCTTGCTCATTCCACTGCACCCACAACACAATGCTGTTAAAAAACAGTCTTCAGCAGCTGTTGAACAATGAGAACACCTACTCTTGCAAGTCTGTGTTTGGGTTCATTTTTCTTTGCATAATCCAAGGAATCATATATCATGCCAAAGCCGGTTGTCTTGCCACCACCAAAATGGGTTCTGAATCCAAACACAAATATGACATCTGGTGTGGTCTTGTACATTTTGGCTAGTTTTTCCCGAATTTCTGTCTTAGGTACTGTTGCCTTTCCGGGGTGAAGAACATCAATGACCTAAAAAGAAGTAACAGATATTAGTGCTTATTATTACAAAATGAGTCTTTTGAAGCGACAAACAATGAAACTTTGATGTGCCCTTCCTTACCATCTGTTTCCGCTGAAGTAGTCGGTTAGTCATGAACTTCCTGGTCCGGATAGTTACTGTGTCGTTCTAAAAACACACATAATGCACTAGTTAATGATCCACTCAACCTCTTCTTGAGCCTGCTGAGATTTTTCCAAGATACAGCACTGCCAATGGGTACCCACGAGCCATAAGTGGACAACTCATAAACATGAAGTCCCATTTAAGATGCAGTTCTGCAGCTGCAGGCGCCACATTTCAAATGTTGAAGAACCACATGAGCTAGTTGCGGGAATGCTTCCATGAAAAGAAAAACCCACACACTCCAGTGCCTAACTCCTAAGACACGTCTAACACGCTCAGTACTAAGAGAACGCACTCCAAAGCTTTCTGGAATCTTCACTTTGCTGTGGGCATCACTTTGGAGCAGGGTTTCTCAATCTCAACACTACTACTCTGGTCCCACTACTTCTCTGCGGGGACTAACCACTAGACACCAGTAGCACCCCCAACTCCAGTTTTGATCAAAAATGCCTCCAGATTTTGCACTGTCCCCTTAGGGGCAATTAAAAAAAAAAAAAAAACACCCTCACGTAAGAACCCTTTCTGTGGATTAAAACTACTTCGACCTGCACAGACCTTTAGTCTCAACTACGTTTGTAACACCCTCACAAGTTTGACACAAACGCTGCCACTATCTGCATGTCAACTACCAGTCTTGCACGGCCAATTTTACACCCCACAAGAAAACCTACTCCCTTCTAAATGGCCCAACAGCTTTTACACAAGTAACCACCGAGGAACGTGGCCATTCAGCATGCTTACACTAAAAAGAAATTTTACCCAAAAAGGAGACAAAGCAGAGGCCTTCGTGGCAACGACTGGTGGCTAGATTTCAAAACCACACCAAAGTAAGTTGACTTGAACAGTCCTCAACTCTTGAAAAGACTGGAGGGAAGAGGGGCCTTGCAGATAAGGTCGAATTAGAAATAGGTGCTGAGCCTTTACTGACAGAGCTCACTCCTCATGTACTTAAGGCAAGCTTTCTGGAGGCCTCCCTTTCCAGGGCCTCGGTTTCCGCACAGTACAAGAGGTTCCGTACGGCTCACAATGTTTTAGCTTACACATGCGAACAGCTTCACTCGCCACGACTCGCCCGGGCGCCGCCGGCACCCACTTCACCTCCTGGGTTGCCATCACCTCCAAGCCGCCTATCCCAAACTGAGAACGCAGGTGAGATGGGTCTCACCCCACCCCGCCCAATCCACTAGGCTCCACGAAGCCGACAAACGCAGCAGGCGCCCTCGCAGTCCCCAGGCCCTGGACTCTGAAGCCCGACGTGCCCGGGTCCGCGGCACAGCCCGGACTTCCCACCGACGGCTCCGGGGCTCTCGGCAACCAGCCTCCGTCAGACACAACCAAAAAAAGAGCGACGGGACTTCGGGCGGCCGTAGCACAAACGGCAGGACCCGGGGACGAAGGATGGCTCAGATACGCGCCGGATAACTGCATGGGTCTGGGGAGACTCACCATGATGGCGGCCAAGCTTCAAGCAGCCGGGGAGGAAAAGAGAGCCACTCTCCGCCGGCCAATCATATCAATGCGCACGGAAGGCCCCCGAGCGCCGCCGGCGAGGGGGCGTGGCCAGGCCCGCGAGGGCGGCCGCACCAATGCCGGACTGAAAGTGCCTAAGGCCCGCCCCCAGGGAGCTCCCGCGGACTAGATTTACGCGAGCACATGTTCAATTTCAGTTCAATTCGTTGTCCTGAATATCCCGTACTTAGAATTATGGTAAATCGAATTACAGTTTAGGAGATCCTGTCGACCAGCCTCTTCATTTTATAACGAGGGAAACTGCAGAAACCCGACTCAAAACCTTTGTTATTTCAACTACACAAAACTGACCGTTTTAGGTTATTGCTAAGTATTGCTTTTTTTTTTTTTTTTTTTGAGTCTCTGGTAATTTTCTGTATGAAAAATAAAAAATTCTTCCTTTGTGTTTTTCTGAAAATCTTAGTCCTTACCCTCACAAATGAGCTTTTATCAGTGTTTGATCCATAAATTTGTTAGTTGTTTAAAGTGACGGGGTCATGCAAAAATAAAGAACATACGTGCATGTTCAAAAAGAGACATTAGGACCTCTAAAGGTCAGTGTGGCAAAGGAGACAACGGTGCAGGCTTTGAGGATAGCTTTTCTACATTTTTCAGAATAACAATACTTAATATTCATTGAGTGACTGCTATGTGCCTGTTACATTCTAATTACTTTCACACTCATTTTGCCATTTGACCTCCCCGCTAACTCTAAGAAGTAAGGTACTGATTACTTACCCCCTTTACAAGATGGGTAAACTAAGACACAATGAGACTAAATAACATTCTCAAGGTCACACAACTTTAGGTGGTGGTACCCAGGGAGGCACCGTGGTTCCAGAACCTTGCTTCTAACCTCTATATGATAAAAGCCACTCGTCGAATCGTGTTAGTATTGTCTACATTATTCCAAAGGGATTTTAAGTGATTAGCTGCTGAAATAAGTAAAGTCTGATTTGCTTTGCTTTTTGTCTGTTACATTTGTGTTTTGCTAATGACGATGCATGGAGTTTGAATAGCATCCCTTCTTAAAACTCAAAGGAGTTGAACCACTTGATTTGGTTCTGTCTAGAGTGTCTCACAAATAGTAAAGAAGTTTCAGGCTCTGTAGCACTAGATCCTACAGTAGTGTGGTTTCCTTGGTAGTATCATGTGCTGAGATGTCACGCTAGGATCACCTCCCACAGGTTGTCACAGACTGTGGGCAAGCAGTTTATTTCCTCAATACATTAATGATCTTCAATTCTTATTCTCCCCTCATCTTGTTTCCCTTGCTCACCATGACTGACTTTTCGCAGATTTACAGCTTCTGTTTTTGTTATCAATAATATAAGTTTAATTCATTTTTCATTTTTAAGGTTTTTGCTTATTTATTGAGAGAGAGAGAGAGCATGAAAGGGAGGAGGGTCAGGGAGAAGCAGATCCCCTGCTGAGCAGGGAGCCCTTTGCGGGACTCGATCCTGAGACTCCAGGATCATGACCTTAGCCGAAGGCAGTCGCTTAACCAACTGAGCCACCCAGGCTCCCCCTTTTCTTTTTTAAAGTAACTTTGTAAATTGCATGCATGGCCGTGTTTCTGACCTCTTTATTTCCTTTGGTGGTCTTCCAGTTTGCACCTCTGTTCCCTGGGCAGGTTCATTTTAGTCTTCCCCTTTACTTAAAAAAATCAGAGGGTCTTAATTAAGATGGTATTGATGTTGATAATGACGATTTTCCATTTTATGCAGTTTTTGTCCCTCTGATTGCCTAAACGTTCTGACGCAAGGCGTTGCAATCACTCCGCAGGGGTCACATGACCTGGAGAAACGAACCGCTAAAGGGCTTTTGAAATTACAGAACAGGCCCCGGTGCTGTTTCAAAGAGGTGCCGCAAGATGGCAGTGTAGGGAGAAGGCAGAAAGCGCCCTGTCCGAAGCCCTCTCTTGACTGACAGACGCGCCGGCGAGTAGCGGAAGAGGAAGCGACCACGTGGGGCGCTCTACGGTGGCCGACAGGATGCCGCCGAGGTGTTAGCAACGAGGCGAGAAGCCCCCTCGGGAGGTACGGCGAGCTACGTTTCTCTAGTCTAGCTCCCGGAGTATCGAGGAGGGTACCCCGGCAGCCGTCACCATGGTGAAGGAACAGTTCCGAGAGACGGATGTCGCCAAGAAAATGTAAGGAGGAGCAAGAATGGCCAAAGGGTGGAGAAATGAAGGGCAGGGGGTGCGGGGTCAGGGGTCCCGGGTCTCGAAGAGTCCATTGGAAGGGGAGGGCCAGGAGTCAGCGGAAGGTGTGGGCAAAGATCAGAAGTATCAGGGTAGGTCAAAGAAAATTGGTCAGGCAGAGGGCAGTCCAGCACCTGGGGGACTGCAGGCCGGGGGTGGTCCCTGGGCTTGGGATGTGACGTGAGCCGTGGCGATGCGCGCACCGTGGACCTACGCACGAGTCCTCCCGAGGTCATACGATGGCCTCTTCCGGCCAATCTTTTTTGCCACTGCAGCGTGGGGAGCAATCTGGGGCGGGGAATGTGTCTAATTCTGGTTTTGCTGCAGAGCATGTAACACGGAGGCAGTGTTTGCTGACTGAAAGGATAGAGTTTCCAGTTAGAAAGCTATACCACTGGGCGATGTGTAGCAGTCTCAGAAATGAGGCTGCTCTTCTGGACCTTCTCCTTCAGAGCTTATTTATCAGGCCGTGGCCTCCCCTTAGAGCTTACACGGGAAAAATGAACCAATCATTCTTGTAACAGACGCTTAACTGAGGAAGGTGTTGTGTGCTAGGCCCAGGCATAAGCCTTAGGGCTAGGACACGAATAAGACCTTACTGCCTCTTCTAGTTGGAGAAGATAGACAAGTCAGTGTTGACAAGTGCAAGGACAAGCGTAGGTATAGTTATTCTCAGAACACCTAATGAGAAAGAGATTCGAGCAGAAGAATGCAGACCAAACAGCCTTTAAGGAGCATACTGGAGGGAGAAAGGGGTGATGAGAAGAAAGCAGGAGATCTGAAGCGGTGTTCCAGAATTATCTTGGCACCTTTGTGCCAAGGAACCTCTGAAGCGTTTTAAGCAGGGGAGTGTCTTGATAAAAGAGTTCTCCTTTTCTGGAAGGTCTCTTGATTCTTGGGGGACAGAATAAGAGGGAGTCCTTGGATGCCACTGCAGGGGTCCACGCAGGGGATGATGATGTCCTGTGGTAGTGTCATTGGAGAGATGGATTTCAGAGCGGTTTAGGGTGTAAAATTGACAGGAGTAGTAGGAACGAGAGAAGGGAGAAATGAGATTGACACAGAGAATTTCTTGCTTGGGCAGTTGTTTGGATGGTTGCCATTCATGGGGAACAAGTGTCTTACCTGGAGGAATCCTTGCAGGTGATCTCTCCATATTCACCCCGGCCCCTCCTGCCCACCCCAAACCCCACCCATATTCAGATGTAATCTGTTCTCACAAAGCAGCCCAAGACAGCCTGTTAAGATGCAAATTAGATTTCTGACTCTTCAGTTTAAAACCTTCCAGCCGCTTTCTATTGCACTAACATGTAAATTCTATACCAATGTTCCCAAGCCCAGCATGACCTGACCCCGTACGCCGCACTGGCTTCATCTTGTACCATTAGCTTTCTGCACTCTATTATACTGACTTGGTTGGTTGGTTCTTGAATGCCAAGCTTGTGCTGGCTCTGGGACCCTTGCCCTAATGATTCTCTATTTCAAATGCTGCATCTCCATCCCATCTTAAAGCTGGCTCCCTCTTACTCAGAATTCAGCTTCAGTGTCAGTTTTACACAGGGGCTTTCTGACCCCAGAACGTAGTTTCCTCAGACTCTCTACCACTTCATCTCATTTTCATTCTCTGTATCTGTTCACTTTTGTGTATGTATTTGCTTACTGTCTGTCTTGCCCACCCTGAACTGTGAGCTCCATGTTGGCAGGGACCTTGTCTGTCTCATCTAATCTGTATCCGCAGCTCCTCAAGATGGTGCCTGGCACACAGTAAGTCCCCAGTTTGCTGGTCAGATGATTGAAGGAGCAGATTTGGGGACGAAAGTGTCGGGTTCTGTTTTAGATGTTTCGAGTTTGAGGTGCCTGTGCAGTTGCGCGGAACAGGTGTCTAGACAGCCTCCCGCGGAGTAGCAGTAGCTGGTCTAAAGATGGGGATTACATGGACGTTAACATATACCTGAGTGACACAATCACTCAGGAGGGATGCCTAGAATGAAAAGAAGGGGTTGAGGGTCGCATCCCTAGGTGAGGAGAGATCAGAATATGTAAGGGATGGAGTAGAAGAAGCAACCACAAAAGAAGGAACAGATGGCACGGGGACACATAGAGAGTATGTGGTGTCCCCAAGGCTGTAAGAGGAAAATATTTCAGGATAAGGGGGAAGGCGGAGTTAACATCCAGCACTGCAGAGTGGTAAGATGAGCACATTCTTACCAGGATTTAGCAAGCAGGTGGGCTCGGTGACCTTGGTGAACACCATTCATTTGATAGTAAGAATGGAAATGATTTCAGGGGGATGAAGGGGTGTTTACCAAGGAAAAATGGGAGAGACTTGAATGTATTTAATAATGGAGAAGAGCCTGTAAACAGTTGGAAGAGTAAGGTTGGTTATGATGGGTCACTGCAATCACCATTTTTGGTAAGTGGTTTTGACATAATTGTTCCCATTTGTTGTTGTTGTTATTTTTAATTAAGCAAGCTCTATGCCCAACGTGGGGTTTGAACTCACAACCCCGAAATCAAGAGTCATATGCTCTACTGATGGAGCCAGCCAGGCGCCCCAGCTCCCGTTTCTTTTTATTCCAGAAGCCACATCTGTTTTGGAATGAAGTCCCCTGAGGAGATGCGCCAGCAGGCCCACATCCAGGTTGTGAGTAAGAACCTGTACAGCCAGGACAACAACCACGCTCCCTTGCCGTATGGTGTGCTTGACCATAGGATGGTAAGTCCCCACCCCCTCCCAGCTCGTGTGTCTTGACATGCTGATGAAACTGATGACTTGCCAGGTTGGAAGAAGCAAGAGCTTCTTTCCATCTCCCTTATGCCTCCTGCACCATCTCAGGGACTCCAGCCTTTGGTCAATGGGATGTGAATACTCTGCACCTTCTCAGGTGATTCTGACTCAGAGTCACCCGGTCCCACTTTCCCATCCAGTGGTCTCCATTAATAATTGGGTGTGCTTTTATCCAAAGGGTACAAGTGAGAAGGACCGTCCTTGCGAAACCTGTGGGAAAAACTTGGCTGACTGTCTGGGCCACTACGGCTACATTGACTTGGAGTTGCCATGCTTTCACGTGGGCTACTTCAGAGCAGTTATCGGCATCTTACAGGTAGGCGCAGACGTGTTCGTTTTCAAGGCATAAACTTAGGAATTACTGCTCAGGGACATTGGAGTGAGCTTAGGAATTGGGAGTGGTTGGGGATACATCTAGGGAGAATTTTTACATTACACACGTAATATTGCATCTTGCAGTAAGTTAAACTGTGTAAGGATTCTTTATTCTTTGATTTTTCTTGAGTAGGTGGTAGGTAGACGCTATGAAAAATAACAGTAAATCCAGCAGTACAAAACAGCACAAAGTTAAAAAATCAATTAGCAAAAATCCTACCAGCCAGCTATGACTACAGCTAGCATTCTGGTGAGCATCAGCCACCTCTCTGTGCGTATCTCTGGGCATGTCGCTCAGTTTCCATGTCCTGGGCAAGAGGTAGGGGTAGGGGTGACTTTTTTTTTTTAGGTAGGGGTGACATTTTTAAAAGGCTTTTTCATCTCTCATCCTTTTATCTGTTTTAATTTTTAAAAGATGATCTGTAAAACCTGCTGCCACATCATGCTGTCCCAGGAGGAGAAGAAGCAGTTTCTGGATTATCTGAAGAGGCCCGGCCTGACCTACCTCCAGAAACGTGGACTGAAGAAGAAAATCTCTGATAAGTGCCGAAAGAAGAACATCTGCCATTACTGTGGCGCTTTTAATGGTGAGCAGGACGCGTAAAAGGCTTAGTAAAGCCCTTTGCATTCACTTTGGTCCATTTAGCTTATTAGTTTCATGCAGTGTTGGGAAGTCAGGTTTTTTTCTTGCAAATAAGGCTTTAGAGCCTAGCAACTGATGCCCTGTTGGCAAATGCATTTTCAGCGACCTCATTAACCATACTACAATCTCAGGGCAGCCTGACCCAAGTACCTCATTAGTCCAATCTTGGTAAATAAATTCACTCCTAACAGGTACCGTAAAGAAATGCGGATTACTGAAAATAATTCATGAGAAGTACAAGACCAACAAAAAAGTGGTGGATCCTATCGTATCAAATTTCCTTCAGTCTTTTGAAACAGCCATCGAGCATAACAAAGAAGTAGAACCACTGTTGGGAAGGGCACAGGTGAGCCTGAAAACGCATGTCTGCCCTCTGCCTGCCTCCCCCTGCATCACACACACCCATTCTCACCCCCTCCCTCTCTCTGATGAACACCTCTTTCAAGGTGAGAAGTCCGATTAAGTTAGATCTCTAGGAATACTTCATGACAAGTGCTTATGTTACACAATGTTTAATGTAGACTGGCCTTATAACTAATGTTTTTTTTTTTTTTAAGATTTTTTTTTTAATTTATTTATTTGACAGATAGCACAGGTAGGTAGAGCGGCAGGCAGAGGGAAAGGGAGAAGCAGGCTCTCTGCTGAGCAGGGAGCCTGATGCGGGGCTCGATCCCAGGACACTGGGATCATGACCTGAGGCGAAGGCAGCCGCTTAACCGACTGAGCCACCCAGGCGCCCCTAACGCACGCATTTTTAATCGTACAGGTAACGTGTTTTATCGTAAGAGATTGGGGCTATATAGGTCATAAATTGAGAGATGCTGTTTCTCATATGGGTACTGAGATTTAAGAAATTGTAGGTAACTCCCGTTACTTTACTTAGCACAGACTTAACTAGTAGGATTTTATGAGGTATCCTATTCTGCCTTGCTCTGATTTCGATTAGTATTTAATTCCCACAGTACAGTCTAGAATTGGTAGTATACGAGACTAACAAATGAGTTGAATGGTTCCTGAGTACCAAGTTCTATCAGACTTATGGGAGCATCAGGAACTGCAAGATGGTGGGTCTGCTGTCACTGGTCCCACAGTTTAGATGTGTCACAAGCAGTTAGTCTATGAAAAGATAACTGATATCCTAGGGCAGAGTGTTGACCATCATACGAGTGGCAGAGACAGGAAGCTCAGTGGGAAATCGAGAGGAAGATGTCACTTTGGACTTGGTTAGGGAAGACTGAGGAAAGATGTGGTGGGATCTGGGTGAGTCAGGTTTACAGAGTCAAGGGCAGTGAGCTCAGCATGTCCAGGCGACAGTGTCTAGGCTGATTCTGAAGCTGAGGCTCTGAAAGACCAGCAAGTGCTAATAAAAGCACCCTGCCTTCAGCAACTGCTGTTAGGGATGGGCACTGTCCGAGCTCTTCACATGGATTGCCTCCTGTGTAATCTTCAGTAGCGCTTGAGACAGCCTTGCCTGAGATGATCCAGAAGACTGTAGCCAAGGGAACTAGAGTGTTGGAGACCAGACAAGTGAGAGCTTAGTGTAGAGTGCAGCCTGCTCTGGGAATGTGGAGCCAAGGAAGAACAGGCCTGACTGATCTTTGCTGACAGATGTGAGGAGAGCAGTTACCCCTGGGGTGAGGGCTTGGTACTGACTGAAAAGAAGTATCAGGATCCTTTTATGGACAGATGAAAATATTCTATATTTTGATCTGAACACTAGTGTGTGTGGTGTATATGTGTAAAAATGTGTCAATCTCTTTAGGATTTGTACAATTTAATATATGTAAGTTCTGTCTTGATGGGGGGGGCGGGTTGCAAGGAAAACAGACCCTGAGCCTAGGTGGCAATAAAGGAGCCAGAGACCAGAGTCACTGTGTGCGGTAAGAAGGGCAGCAGTTGATGACCAACCACCAGGGAGATGTGTGGGAGAGGGAGCCGTCAGAGGGGAGTGAGCATGTGCACAGGCCTCTGGAAAATGAAAGTGATCCTGGAAATGGGGAGACGGTGTCAGCGATTGATTCAAGCAGAAGTGTCTTCAAGGCAGTTAGGACGAAGCTACTGCAGAGGAAGTGAGGGTGTGAGCTAAAGAAGATGACCTTGCCCTTGTACAGCTGTGAGAGAGGCACTTTGCAGGCTCGCGACTGTGCAGAAAGCGGTCAGAAGCCTGGGGAGCAGCCTCAGTCTGTGAGGTTGAGGGGTGTCTGGGCTTTCTTGGGGGCAGCCTTACTTGCCGTCCCCCTGCATGCCCTCTGCTGCTCCTGGATCAGCCTCCCTGGCACCACACCACTACTTAACCACGGCCAGCTCCCTGCCCGGGACCGGCAGCCACTGTCTCTGCTCCACACACTCTCGACAGTAGCGCAGTACTCCCGTAGGGCCTGGGAGGCATCTTGTTCGGGCAGAGTCTCCTGAATGACTCGGATCTACAGGTAACCCCCTCCCGTTTAAGTCACTAGTCTAGAGCGTCCAGCTTGGCGCTCAGGTCATGCCCCAATGCCACCACCACCCTGTGTACCCCACCCCACTCTGCCCAGATTGACACCCTAGAGGTGGTTTAGGGTAGTGAGGAGCTTTGACTTTGGGGTCAGATGGGAGATTAGAGCCCATTTCTGCTGCTTATTTGTTCTGTGACTTTAGACACGTGACCCAACCTGGACTTGAGTTTCCTCAGGTATCAACAGGGATTACAGGAGTATCTGCTTTAAGGCTGTTGTAAGGATTAAGAGATGAATTCCAGGTAAAGTGCTTAGCACAGTGCCTGGTGCAGAGCAAGCGCGTAGAGCATATTACCCAGTTGCTGTACCTAGCACTGCTACTGACATTATCGTGATACTAATGACAGGATGGGGGTGCCTGGGTGGCTCGGTCAGTTAAGCGTCTGACTCTGGATTTTGGCTCAGGTCATGATGTCAGGGTTGTGAGATCAAGCCCCGTGTCAGGCTCTACACTGGGCTTGGAGCCTGCTTAAGATTCTCGCTCTTTCCCTCTCTTAAAAAAAAAAAAGCTTTAATAATGACAGGAGTGCCTGGCTGGCTTAGAAGAGTGTGGGATTCTTGATCTTGGGGTCGTGAGCTCGAGCCCCATGTTGGGTGTAGAGATTACTTAAGTAACCTTTAAAAATTAACAAATGAAAACAAACTTTTCTAGTGCAACTGTATGATTTAATTTACAACAAAATTATAAAGAAAATAAGTAATGACAGTCATGGTAAAGACAGGTGAGGCTTCCTCCCCTCCCCACGTGTATGCTGGGACTCAGTGTCCCTTTGGCTTACTGACTCTGCTCCCTCCCCCTCCTCACCAGACGCCCCCTTGCCTTAGCTTCTTCCCTGCAGCCTCTGCTCTTCCCACCCTTTGATCTCACCCTTTTCTCAACCGCATGTCCATTGTCTGTGCCTCATGTAACACCTGTGTTCCATCTTGTGTTTCTGTTGGTTTCTCCTTAAGTGTGCTCTGTAACAAGATCCGTTTTTCTGAGGTCCTGTTTGAGGACTTTACAGTGCTTGGAGCAGTGGCAGGGCCTCCAAAGTTGTCAGAGACCATCAACTCATCCTGGTTCTTACACCAGCTGTGAAAGGAGGGAGGGGGCGAAACAGGAATTCACCATTGCCTGATTCCGAATGGCCCTTCCTCAGAGAGGGCCCCTTAGTCACCTAAGTGAACAAAGCATCAATGAGTCCCTTTTACCTTTTGTGGAGAGGGGTGTCGTGCAGACAGGTGGGTGTATTGCCCTGAAGCTCATTAAACTCAGGATGGTCCACATCCTGACATGCTTACCTACCCGTTTAATTTCCAGGAGTGTGGAACCTCACGTGCCTTTATGGGCAGCATAGCATCCTTGAGTTAGAGGAAACCTTAGAGCAGTGGTTCTTGACCTTTTCTGGGTCACAGACCTCTTTAGGAATTAAACAAAAACTCTGGACTCTATCTCCAGAAGACTAGTGTATATCCACTCCCTGTTTTAATGCAAATCCAGGAGTTGGTGGACCTGCAGATAAGAGTCTCTCCATAGAGGGGCGCCTGGGTGGCTCAGTCGGTTGGGTGTCCGACTCCTGATCTCAGCTCAGGTCTCAATCTCAGGGTCTTGAGTTCAAGCCCTGCATTGGGCTCCACACTGGGGGTGGAGCTGTTTTAAAAAAAGGGGGGGGCGGGGAAAAGAGTCTTTCCATAGATAGCATCAGTATTGCCTCCCCACCAGGTAGAAATGCCTTCCATAGCAACCCCAGCAGATTGAGTGGCAGGCCAAGCTTCTCTGTGCCACCTAGGGCAGTCCACGCTCCACCAGGGAGCCCTGGCTGTTTAGATATTGTGCCTTGGACCCAACAGCCCTTCTTTCTGTCTCTCCAGTGGTCCCTGACTTCCATTTCCTAGTACATAACAATAAATCAGGGCTCTCTTCCCTGTGCCCTTTGGGAGGCAAGTGTTATGTCATTCTGGAGTAACGGCTCTGGCCAGGAACTGGTCTCCAGACTCTTGTCAGTCCTCCTGCCCTCCTGCAACAGCCTTCAGTTCCGTGATGTTTTTGTCTAGCACTGACCCTGGTACTGCAAGGGACATCTGGCCTTCATCCTGTTCCTAGAACTCTTAGTTAGATATTCTCCGACTGCCTCAGGTGGCCGTGAGGTGCACGTTGCTGGGAGGCAGGGAAGCTGAGGAAGGGAATTCTGCGGGCAGGGACCCGGACTGCAAAACTTCAGGCAGGATTCCTTCTTTCTCCCCAAGTCCACTGCCTTCTCCAGGGCGGGCCCACAGAAATATCCTCTTGTGACAGTGTCCTAAGGGCAGTGGATTTTCAGACATTTCTTCTTAACTTTGTTCCCTGTCTCATTAAGTTACGCATAGCAAGTTCTGCTTGTAACACATATTCTTTGTCACACAGTATTTAATCCCAAGAAAATGTAATTTTCAGCAACAAGACACAAGCTGACCATTCTTACCTTTGATCTTTGAGTTTCTCTGATCATGCATGTAGTTCTTATGAGGAAGTTGTTATAGCATAGCACTTCTATAAAATGAAGTTGATACAAAGGCAATATAGGGCGCCTGGGTGGCTCAGTCAGTTAAGTGTCTGCCTTCAACTCAGGTTATGATCCCAGGGTCCTGGAAAGGAGCCCCTCTTCCGGCCTCCTGCTCAGCGGGGAGTCTCCTTCTCCCTCTCCCCTCCCGCCGCTCATGCTCTCACTCTCTCTCAAATAAATGAAAAATAAAATCTTTAAAAAAAAAATAGGAAGGCAGGCGCCTGGGTGACTCAGTCAGTTGGGCATCTGTCTTCGGCTCGGGTCATGATCCTGGAGTCCCTGGATCGAGTCCCGTATCGGTCTCCCTGCTCAGCGGGGAGTCTGCTTCTCCCTCTGCCCCTCACCCTGCTCGTGTGCTGTCTCTCTCTCAAATAAATAAAATCTTCAAAAAAAAATACAAAGGCGATGTAAGTTCACTGCAGAAAATTTATTTTTTAATGCTTTTTTTTTTAAGATTTTATTTATTTTTTAAGATTTTATTTATTTATTTGAGAGAGAATGAGATAGAGAGCATGAGAGGGGGGAGGGTCAGAGGGAGAAGCAGACTCCCTGCTGAGCAGGGAGCCCGATGCGGGACTCGATCCTGGGACTCCAGGATCATGACCTGAGCTGAAGGCAGTCGCTTAACCAACTGAGCCACCCAGGCGCCCCAAGATTTTATTTATTTATTTGACAGAGAGCACACAAGCAGGGGGAGCGGGAGGGAGAGGGAGAAGCAGGCTCCCTGCTGAGCAGGGTCGATTTAGGTCAATTTAGCAGGGAGCCTGATGCAGGACTCAATCCCAGGACCCTGGAATCATGACCTGAGCCGAAGGCAGACGCCTAACTGACTGAGCCATCTTGGCGCCCCACTGCAGAAAATTTAAATGTAAACAAAGAAGCAAAAAAATTATAATTCCACTCACCTGCAGACAGTACTATTAACAGCTTGCTAAACATCCATTTCCTCTTTTCTGTACAGATGTACATTTTCCCCTGAAATGAGATCATAACGTACACACGCTTCTTTCATTTACCAATATTTTATGAACAGCTTTCATGGCAATAGCTACATTTCTGTAGTGTCTTTTTTTTTTATGGCTTCATGGTTGCTTATGTATGGATATACTATGATTTTATCTAGCCACAACCTATCAGGCTATTTCCAACTCTTCACTGTTAACAGCTTTAGGGAACATCCCTGTAGCTGAATCTTTGTGTTGGTTTCTAAAGTCATTCCCTTTGGAATAATTAGGAGTGGAATTACTGGCTTAAATAATTGGAATAAAAGGCATGTATGTGTTTAGGGCTCTGCCACCGTAGCATGTTATCAACAGAAATTTCTGTCAGCGCATATAGTTAACTCTGAGTTAAGTGGTGAATGGGGTAGAGAGCATGGAGAAGTAAACCCTTGCCCAAACTGTGGAAAGTTAACGTGTCTCTCCATTCTTTTTCCCTCCTCTCCATAGGAAAACTTGAATCCCTTAGTAGTTCTGAATTTATTCAAACGAATCCCAGCTGAAGATGTCCCTCTACTTCTAATGAACCCAGAAGCTGGAAAGCCCTCTGATTTGATTCTCACACGACTTTTAGTGCCCCCTTTGTGTATCAGACCCTCCGTCGTGAGCGATTTGAAGTCTGGCACCAATGAAGATGATCTGACGATGAAATTGACAGAAATCATTTTCCTAAATGACGTCATTAAAAAGGTCAGTACAACGTTCTGCGTTGAGCACTGGGTGTTATGCACAAACAATGAATCATGGAACACTACATCAAAAACTAATGATGTAATGTATGGTGATTAACATAACATAATGAAAAAAAAAAAGTCAGTACTTCCAAGCGCTAGGTTTAGGAGCGTTATCTATTGCAAACACTTCTCATCAAGAAAGTCAGGTTGACCCAGGATCATGTTTTCTCATTCTCTGCTCATTTTTAGCATCGGATATCAGGAGCAAAGACCCAGATGATCATGGAAGACTGGGATTTCTTGCAACTACAGTGTGCCCTCTACATTAACAGCGAGCTCTCAGGCATTCCCCTCAACATGGCACCCAAGAAATGGACCAGAGGTTTCGTCCAGCGCCTAAAGGGAAAACAGGGTATGTTTCCAACAAAATGTGCAGGAGACAGTCTACTGCCTTTGTTACCTTTTTCTGGAGTGTATGTCCAGCTTATCTAATTGGCAATCACAGACTTTCCTAGTTCTCTGTGGTCATACTATTCCGAAACAGCACACGTTTGTTCCATGGAGACCTATGACGTGTTTTTGTTGATTTAGGTCGATTTAGAGGCAATCTCTCAGGAAAGAGAGTGGATTTTTCTGGCAGAACAGTCATCTCACCTGACCCCAATCTCAGGATCGATGAGGTAGCTGTGCCCGTTCACGTGGCCAAAATTCTTACTTTTCCTGAGAAGGTAAGTTCCATTCAGCCACTCAATTCTGTGTTTGTCTTTTATTTTGAGATTCCAAACAATAGAGAGTTGGAAAATCCCGGGTAATGCACACAACCCACAGTTTGGTGTGTGTGTTATCTTCCGGTTTCATACGTCTACCACCGCGTATAACATCTGCCACCGTGCAAGCACAGATGTGTCTGGTGTGTGTGTATATGCTCAGATACGTTAGACATAAGCTGCTGCAACTGGTTTTTCCAAGTAGTATGGTCTTTGACCTCTTAGTTCCATCTTACCTCATTTTTCTTTTTTTAAGGTTGTATTTATTTGAGAGGGAGAGGGAGCACAACAGGGGGAGCGGCAGGCAGAGGGAGAAGCAGGCTCCTGGCTGAGCAGGGAGCCCGATGCAGGACTCGATCCCAGGACCCTGGGATCATGACCTGAGCCGAAGTCAGACGCTTAACGACTGAGCCACCCAGGCGCCCCTACCTCATGTTTTTAAAGTAACTAAATGATAAGCACCACACCCAGTTAATTTCCTTGGGATGGATTATTATTTTTAAGACTTTATAATCACTGAGTCAAATACTTTGAATATATATATATTTTTTAAAGATTTTATTTATTTATTTGACTGAGAGAGACACAGCGAGAGAGGGAACAGAAGCAGGGGGAGTGGAAGAGGGAGAAGCAGGCCTCCCGCTGAGCAGGGAGCCCAATGCGGGGCCCGATCCCAGAATCCCAGGATCATGACCTGAGCCGAAGGCAGACGCCCAACAACTGAGCCACCCAGGCGCCCCTACTTTGAATATTTTAAGGCTATTGATGCATAACCAGAAAGGCTGCACCACTTTGCACTTAACTCACACTCATCATGAGTATAAAATGGAATTTATAGTAACTGAGCTATAGAAAACTGTAAGTTCTGATAATAGGAGGATATGGGCTTTGGCTTTGCTTTTAAGATTCATAATTAGCCCAGATCGTGGAAGCTTTTGGTAAAGCTTGTATAAAGTAGTCTTAGATATTTTATGTATCTGATTCAGTTTCCTTCTCTGAGATGGGGTTCCACAAGACTGTTGTCTGAGAGGTTGCAGGACATGACAATGAAGAGCACGGCCTAGTGGTGCTGGAGTCACAGTTTTTAAACCTCAGGAGCCCCTGGTAAATCATTGCTAGTGAGGTTGCCAACTGTTCTTAGGATCACAGGATGTGCCAGAAGGTCCCTACAGTTCAGTCCAGCCCACTCATCTCACTCATAGGGAAACCAAAGGCCAGTAAAGGACTTGGCCATTTCACCCTGCCAGTGGTGAGTTCAGATTGGAACCTGGGCTCCTGTGCCGGTCCGCTGTTGTCATTAAACTCAAGACCCAAAGCAGCAGCATGCTGCCTTCTTTCTCCTGGAATCACCCAAGGAAAGTAAAGATTGAGACGCAACTCAGTATAATGTGCTAGCTTACAGAAACCTGACGGTAATCCTTGTGTCTTTTATTGTGGTTGTGCAGGTGAACAAAGCAAACATCAATTTTTTGAGGAAACTGGTTCGAAATGGCCCTGAAGTTCACCCAGGAGCCAATTTCATTCAGCAGAGACACACACAGATGAAAAGGTAATGCTGGCCCAATCTAGCCATATGTAACAACGTTCTCACGCCCAAGGTCGCCATACTCAGCCACAGAATACAGTCCAAAATACAACGTTTGTGATATTTTAGCATGTGAAAAATACTGTTTAAATTTCAGTGAGCACGGGTTCATCATTTGCTATGTTTGTGCATCGAATATACACAAAATGTCCATTTGTTCCCTAGCATATATTGTTGCGTCTGGGTAGACAGAACACATGGAGTTAGGAAAGCCGGTCATTTTCTGTGTCACACGGGCTCTGTGGGGTTACTTATTGTACTTACAGCCTTGTTTTGCCCACTCAGGCTTTCCACTAATCACTGGTGCCTTTTGATCTCCTGGGATAAACGTAAGATAAAAACATATTAGCAGGGTGCTGTGGGAGAGGCCGACTTATTCCTGCATTTCTGTGATTCTAAGACATAACTCTTTTCATATTTTAACATTTATGAAATGAAGATATACTGACAGTGTGTCATAGTTTAACTGACGGGCTTGTGAAGACACCTTCGATTCAGGGCAATGTGATCATTTTTGAGACTGATTCCTGATGTGAAGAGGGAGCAACTTGGTGAGGAGGCTTTACTCTCATAGATCACGTTTCTTACCATACACTTAGGTTTTTGAAGTACGGAAATAGGGAAAAGATGGCCCAGGAGCTCAAGTACGGGGACATCGTGGAGAGACACCTCATAGACGGAGATGTGGTGCTGTTCAACCGGCAGCCATCGCTGCACAAACTGAGCATTATGGCGCATCTGGTGAGCGTGACGTTTCTGTTTTTAGCTTCTGTTGGGTGGGAATTGGCTGGGTGTGCGGTGCAAAATTCCGGACCCCTAAAATTCAATTGCCAGTAATCTCAAATTTTTGTGGCTTCTGATTTTTCTCTACTCTCACTTTTTAGTTTGAGTGAAATTTTTACATTTCAGGCTTCCCTTCAGTATTTTTCGTATTGATAAAATCCACACACAACAGTGAAACAGAAAGGAACTAATTGAAAACTAGCGTGAAAGTGACTGGCACATGATTCCACTTGCAAACAAAATATATACATATATGTGTGTGCGCAGACTTACGTAAAATAGATATGGCAGAAAGGAGATTTCAGGTTTCACTTAGCATATTAACTATGGAACTAAAATGCTTAGGATATTTTTCGTCGCAGTGGCCCTCCAGCGAAGACCTTCAAGCGTATTTTCTTCGGTGATTTAGTTTTGCAACAGCAGCAGTTCCTTTTTCTGGAGATTTAAAATGGAAATTAGATGCAACTTTAACTCGCTCAATATTCATAAATTCTCCTTCTCCAAAGCCTTTAAATCCATGAGCATTTGCAAACAGTGTTTAAATAGGCTCTTCGGGTAGTGTCTTTCTAGATTTAGTTTTTCACTTCACGAACATGTTTCCTCAATCTTTTTACTTAAGTCTGGAAATATCAAAGAAAGTTTATGATTATGGGGGTTATGATTATGGGGATTTGGGAGAGGACAAAAGCCTTCCTTTTCCAGAAACTTTTGCTTGGCTTTGGGGCATTCTCAAAATAAAAATGTTTTTGTTTGAAAAATTTCAAATATATACAAAAGTGGAAAGAATCCTATGAAGAACTCCTATATTCTCATTCTCTGTTTTTAATAATTTTCAAGATTTTGCCACTCCTGTTTTCTCTCCCTTTTTCCTTTGATGGCCCCAGATGCCATGTTTTCTCTCCATGTGTATTCCGTTTACTTCTGTAAGACACACATAACCACAGTGCCATACCACACTACACAAAATGAACACTCACTCCTTCGTATTGTCCGGTATCCAGTCCATGCTCACATTTCCCCAAGCATCTCAACAATCTTTTCGCAGCTAGTTTGTCCAAATCTGCATGTAAAGTCTGCACATGACATTTGGTTGATAACATGTCTTCAGTCTCTCTTGATCCAGAACAACTGCCTCCCCTTTTTCTTTTTTTTTTAATTTAATTTTATTTATTTATTTGACAGAGAGAGAGAGACAGAGTGAGAGGGAACACAAGCAGGGGGAGTGGGAGAGGGAGAAGCAGGCTTCCCGCGGAGCAGAGAGCCTGATGCGGGGCTCAATCCCAGGACCCTGGGATCATGACCTGAGCGGAAGGCAGACGCTTAACGACTGAGCCACCCAGGCGCCCCCCCCCCTTTTAATTTCACTGTTGCTGAAAAAGCCAGGTCATTTGTCCTGAAGAAATGTCCCGTGTTCTCTGTATGTATACTCATGGCATTAAGAGTTTCTTCATTCTTTCTTTTATTCCTATAAACTGGACAGTAGCTCTCAAGGCAGGGTCAGATTCATGTTCAACTTCTGGCAAGAGTAACTCCTAGGTGGTGCTGGCTACTTCCTCTTATCTTATTTCAGAAGGCATGTGTTGTCTGGCTGCCCCACTCGTAGTTATGCTGAGAAGGTTAGGGCATCAGATACTTGAGCCTGGCGCCTCCTTTGAAAGTTTTCTTATCGACCTTTTTTCTAAAGGTTTCCTCCATTTATGATTATTGCCAACATTATTTCATGGGGGCTACAAAATGGAGATTTTCTAATCTGTCATTCCTTTCACATTTCATACCCACCATTTGTATAATGAAGAATTTTGTCTTACTAACTAGGGTTATTTATTACCCAAAAATATAATTCCTGAAGGAAAGGCAGCATAAATGCCTGATTCTTTTTCCTTTTTTATCAGTTTGGGGAGGAGAATGTTGGTGTTCAATTTCTTCCAACTACGTTGGTTTGGGTTTTGTGTGTGGTCTTGCTTTCCCTTTTTTCAGTGTCATTATAAACTCATGGGTTTTTATTTAGTCAGTGTGTTTTAATCAGTTTCTGCCATGAATCTGTTTGATATCAAACTATGACATCATTGGCCAGGGGAGCCCTTTCTTGTGGCTCTTAGGTTGGTATTTGCCTTGTGTTAAACTCATTGTATTGTTTTGATCTCATAAAGCTACTTGAATGAGTCCACAAGTGACATGTTATCACTTGACAGAACTTACTAGAAATTTATTTTCTTAAAGTATCCAGTTCTCCAGGAAACCATTTATTAATGTTTTGAAATCATGAGGTTTTTGGGTAAATGACTAAGTCCCTCTCCTATTTTGTTTTGTGTGTGTCTGTGTTTTTGTGTGTGTGTGTATGTATTCCACAGGCCAAGGTCAAGCCGCACCGGACCTTCAGATTTAACGAGTGTGTCTGTACGCCCTACAACGCAGATTTCGATGGCGATGAGATGAACCTTCATCTTCCTCAAACGGAGGAAGCTAAAGCAGAGGCCCTTGTTCTGATGGGGGTATGTAGGGTGGCAGCCCCCCCCCCACCCCGAACAGCCTGAAAGGAGGGGAAGGGCAGCGGGTCCTGTTTGAAAGCACCTTATAATATGTAAGGGAGTGTCTGTGACAGGTGGGGAGTTGAGGGGAGTATCTTCTGGCCTATAACGTGCATCTCTAAGGGAAAGTACCTATTCGAGCACCAGCTATGAAAAGATAAGACAGGTGTGTAGCCCTAGATCCTTTAGTTTACGTTTTACTATTAGGCTTTATCACATATCAGTCCCTCTGTTCTTCCTTCTATCTATCCATACTCCATCTTATATCTGGCAGCATTTAACAGTAAGTGGCAGACATTTAGTATACTCCCTAAATACCTCAGTCTGCATACAGTTAGATTTAAATGGTTTATTTTTTCTCTTATTTTTCATTTTTAAGGTGAAGTGTACCATTCTATTTATGCATTGGCAAGTGCATAGAGCTGTGTATATCAAACTGTTGTCAAGACAGAGAGCATTACTATAACCCCCCAAAGTTTCCTCTTGTGCCTTTCCATTATAACTCACCTGCCAGAGGCAATACTGTCCTGATTTTTTCCCCGCTGTGTATCTGGTGTCTTTTCTTTTTTTTTTTTTTTTTTATTTATTTGACTGAGAGAGACACAGCAAGAGAGGGAACACAAGCAGGGGGAGTGGGAGTGGGAGAAGCAGGCCTCCCGCTGAGCAGGGAGCCCGATGTGGGGCTCGATCCCAGGACCCTGGGATCATGACCCGAGGCGAAGGCAGACGCTTAACGACTGAGCCACCCAGGTGCCCCTGGTGTCTTTTCTAAAACTCCACGTAAGTGGAATCATACATTTATACTTTTTTTGTGTACCTCTTCTGTCACTCAGCATGCTTTTGAAAATCATCTGTAATTGTACATTTGTTGCAATTTGTTGTTTTTTATCGCTGAATAGTATTATATGAATAAGCCATGTTTAAAAAATAAAAAAGATAAGGGTATAGCAATATCTTGACTGTTGGGGGTCATGGGAAAAGTGTAAGACGTTCTGCATAAGAGGATTTTTTGGTAGATGAAGATATCTTTAAGTACTAATACATTTTATTGAACATTCTGAACAAAAATCTTCCAACAGTATATTACATGCTCGTTTGTTGTCTAAAGGACACACTAAACAAAATCATTCTGTAGAGGTTATGTTTTCCTTATTCCCAGTACTCTGGTTTTCTGTATTATCATGGGCTGTTTTGTCTGTGGCTATCGGTGCTCCTACCTCCAAAACACTTCTCACCGTTTCTGATTCGGTGGTTTTTTTAATCTGTTTTAATTTACGGTGTTAGTATGATTCTAAAGTGAAGGCAGTTAAGTTCCGCAAGCATATCTATTAAACTACAGGAGGATTCGGTGGGGACAGGAAGGAGGGGCTGCATTCTTGGCCTGCCTGGGTTCTTCATGCCTGAAGTTGATACAGTTTTTCTGGTAAAGTGAAGTATTTAATGTGGTGCAGATTTTGTGTACACACTTAACTACTAAGAAATTCATGTGGCTAAAATACACTGTGGTCTTCAATTTTTTAAAACATTGATTCTTGGGCACCTGAGTGGCTCAGTTGGTTAAGCTCCTGCCTTCGGCTCATGATCCTGGTCATGATCCTGGAGTTCCGGGATCGAATCCCACATCAGGCTCCCTGCTCAGCAGGGAGTCTGCTTCTCCCTCTGACCCTCCCCCCTCTCATGTGCTCTCTCTCTCTCATTCTCTCTCTTAAATAAATAAAATCTTTAAAAAAAATAAAATAAAAAATAAATAAATAAAAATAAAACATTGATTCTTATTTATTCAAATGTTCTAGCATAACGGAGTTATTTAAATAAGAATTTTGCATATCACAACTTCTCTGTTTTCTTTATTTCCACCTCTTTTTATCTGTTTGTTCCTTATCCTTGAATTTAGATACTTGTTGTGGTCATGGTTTGTGATAGCCTCTGTTTTCCTTTTTACTACTTAATGTATTATAAGGGTGCCTGGGTGGCTCAGTTGGTTAAGTGTCGGACTCTTGGTTTTAGCTCAGGTCATGATCTCAGGATTGTGAGATCAAGCCCCTCATGGAGCCTGCTTAAGATTCTCTCTTTCTCCTTCTTCCCTCAGCCCCTCCCCCCTTTAAAAAATTAATAAATATAAACTTAAAAATAAATGCCCCCATTTGTTAAGTCTTCATAATTATTGATTATAATGGCTTTACAGAATTTCACCAGCTAAAGACACCAAGGTTCATCTACCTTCTGTTGAGAATTGAGGGTGTTTTCCCTGTTTTGCTCTGAGGATGAATCCTTCAGTGGCCATCTTGGTGTATTTGGAGTCTTCTTGTGAATTATTTCTTCAGACTCCTCAGCCTTTTAAAATGATTGGTTGATGCTTATTGAGCACCTACTGTGTGCCAAGTACTCTTCTAGGAACACAGCACAGAATAAGAAAGTCAAAGTTCTTGTTCTCATCCCTATTCAAACAGAGAGAAGTGAAGAATAAACAATTATAAAATAGGTCAGGTGGTGATAAGTGCTGAGAAGAAAAGAACAAAACACAGCAAGGAGGAAAGAAAATGAGAGGGGTTCTGTTCCATAGAGGATGGTCAGGGAAGGCCGTTGAAATGATAACACTTGAGCCAGCTTCTGAAAGAAGTGGGAGAATGAGCAGCGTGACTGTCTGCATAAGAGCAATCCAAGCAGAGGAACAACAGGTGCAAAGACCCTGTGGTATGATCCGACCTGGCGTGACAAGAGGCAGCCTGTTTCCTCCTGAGTGTCAGTATTTGTAGCAGTTGCGATGAGTGCCGTGTTAGGTGTTGGTGGACAGCGAGAGAGATGATGCAGGGGGGGTGGCCACGAATGAGTTCCATGCTCCCGCAGTCAGATGGTGTAGTGATCATTCCTTCTGACCTTGTACTCTCCTTGCTAGTAAGCGCTCCAGAGGACATAAGCGGAGTTCCAAAATTACTTGTAATAATAAAACGTTAGAAACAATGTCCACCAATAAAAAGTTGGTAAGATTAAATTATGTCACATTCATACCACGAAATCCTGTGTAGCCCTTAAAAATGATGATATAGTTTGTATAGCTGTTGGCTAAAAGCTACTTATGATTTATTTTTTATTTAAAAAATGTATTAAATGTAAAATCATGTATGACATGATCGTATTTTGTTTGGTAAAGAGATGCTTCTATGTTTGTAAAAGCGTTTCTAGACAGAGGTTGGAAGGGTTATATACCAAAATCTTATAATAGCAGTTCTTTGGTTTGGCAGTTCATGCAGAGATGTTTTTTTGGATTTTTGATTTTTTCACCTTTTTTGTGTTTATATTTTTAGATTTTTTTTTCTATAAAGAACATACTATTTTATGTAATAAAAAGTAATGTTTAGGGGCGCCTGGGTGGCTCAGTTGGTTAGGCAACTGCCTTCGGCTCAGGTCATGATCCTGGAGTCCCGGGATCGAGTCCCACATCGGGCTCCCTGCTCAGCGGGGAGTCTGCTTCTCTCTCTGATCCTCCCCCTCTCATGCTCTCTGTCTCCCATTCTCTCTCTCAGATAAATAAATTAAAAAATCTTTAAAAAAAAAAAAAAGTAATGTTTAGATGTTGCCAGTGATATCAGCTGTGTATCTGGTTTCTAGTGATAACGGCCTGTCGCCAACCAGTTGGACTTTAGCATTGACTTTGGTACTGAAGATCCGTTTTGTTGTATCATATTTCCTTGGTTAAAAATGACAACAATAAAACATAGGCTCCAAGGATATTGGGATGGAAGAATCTTTAGTTACTATCAGGACAAATCCCCTCAATTTTATGTAAGAAAATTATCATCTACTGTATTGACTCAGCAATTGTGACTCAGTGGAGTGGGTATGGCTCTAGCCTGAATATAGTCCCAAATTACCCAGGAGACTTGCAAAATATGCAGATCCCAGCTTCATGTGCTCAGCCCCCAGACCACCTCCCTGTCCCGCCTCAGAGAGATTCTCGAAAGCAGGCATGAACAACTTGTCTTCCAGCCCTAGCTGGAGGATCACCGTTCCGTGCAGCATTAACAAGAAGGCAGAAGCAGGTCTCTCCCTTGAAGGGCCTTTTACTCCAGGTGAGGTTGCCCAGACAACCTGCAAGTAACACAAGCATCTCCACATCAAGATTTGAGCAAATTTATCTGTCAGTTACATCTCAACAACAGCAAAAATTGAGCAAATACATTCTGATGCATAGAATCTTCTTTAAACTTGTTAATTATGCCCTGAACAACTGGCACCCCTTTCGCTCAGTGTAGGCATTCGTTAAATTTTAATTAAATCCTGTTGTTAATTATTGTTAGAACCCAGTGTCTTGACCAAGAGAAGTTCAGCAGTTCTGCCATCATTGTGGAGAGGTATGGAATTGGTTGTCCTCAAAGGTAACAGAGCTGCCATCATTCATAGAAGTGAATTTTCTTGGGCGCCTGGGTGGCTCAGTTGGTTAGGCGACTGCCTTCGGCTCAGGTCATGATCCTGGAGTCCCGGGATCGAGTCCCACATCGGGCTCCCTGCTCGGCAGGGAGTCTGCTTCTCCCTCTGACCCTCCTCCCTCTCATGCTCTCTGTCTCTCATTCTCTCTCTCGCAAATAAATAAAAAAATCTTAAAAAAAAAAAAAAAATTAAAAAAAAAAAAAAGAAGTGAATTTTCTTTGAAGAAGTGCATTTGTTAATAACCGTGAAGTCTTACACATATGGAGTTCTTGTAGGAATCCAAAACAACTTCACTCAGTATTGATTTTAGTGTTGGTAGGAACATCTGAGGCCCATTTCTTGCAGGTAAAGGAAAGAGGAGCTGGTGACAAAGCTGGAATCAGGACCCCTGTCTTCCATTTCTCAGCCTCTTTTTTCCGCTCACCAGCTATTCTGTATTTATTTGCAGCAGTTCGGAGTCTTTAGGGTGCAGTTCCTGGCCTGCATCATGCAATCCAAAGAACGTATGGATGGAATGGCTAATGTATTGTTTGTTTTTCCTTCAGACTAAAGCAAATCTGGTAACACCAAGGAACGGAGAACCACTAATTGCTGCTATTCAGGATTTTCTGACAGGTGTGTGTGTGAAGTCACTTGAAGGGAGACTGGAACACCAGGATTCTCTTTCACAGTGAATCATGTCACAACTTAAAGAGCTGTGTAATTTCCTGTGTTTAATTCTGTTGTTCGTTTACTAAGTGTTGACTGTGAACCGACTTGAGAGATTTTGTGTTGGTTGGTTATGCTTGGAATCAGTAAGCATTCGTTGAGCTCCTAAGGTGCCCTAGACATTTTTCTAAGCACTGGAGATACAGCAGTGACTCAGACAAAGTCCCTCTCCTTGTGGAGCTTCGATTCTGGTGGGAGGAGAGAGCCAGCAAGTAGCTCTATGTTTTAATTCACTCTTTTGGTAATAGCCCAGATTCATTTTAAAATCAAAACCTTGTGATTTTCTCACAGTTTCATTCCGTTTCTTTGTGTTGTGTTATTGCCAACATTCGTAGGTGCCTATCTCCTCACCCTTAAGGACACTTTCTTTGACCGCGCCAAGGCTTGCCAAATCATTGCTTCAATATTGGTTGGCAAGGATGAGAAAATTAAAGTTCACCTCCCACCCCCGACGATACTAAAGGTTTGTGCGGATGCTTGGGGTGCTGGTGGCAGGTTAGCCCGCGAGCACTCTGCAGTCGAGACCAGGCTCAGCCAACTGATGCTGTGGCTTCCTTCTGCAGCCTGTCACCCTGTGGACGGGAAAGCAGATCTTCAGTGTCATCCTCAGACCGAGCGAGGACAACCCAGTGAGGGCCAACCTCCGAACCAAGGGCAAGCAGTACTGCGGCAAAGGAGAAGATCTCTGTGTCAATGATTCCTGTGAGTGAAGGCAGCAGGGTGGGAGGGGGCGGAAAGCAGGTGGCCAGTGACTGCCTTCCCGGAGCAGGCAAATCCGAGGTTGCTCTTAGGCCAGAAGTTTATTTGGGGAAATGTAGTTGGTGTTTCTCCTCTCAGATGTGATTCCCCATTTCTCTAAAAAATAGAGATCATGTAGGTACGTGATCCAGTGATTAGAATGTTCTTCTCCAGAGCTCCAGATGTGTTTTAGGTGACTAGTTTCTATAAATTCATGCAATTTCTTTTATTCTGCCCCTACCCTTTTTTTTTTTTTTTTTTTGCCATCAGCAAGGGTCTCATTTTTTAAGGCATATAATTTATCATTTTACTTCCAAAAATGTGTTCATTGTCTAAAAGTATAAGTAGTAGGACTGTTTTTTTACTGCCTCCTGGTCAGTGAGTTTTTTATGACATGAAGATCAGGTATAACCATGAGAGGATTTAAATGTTAAACCATCCGAGTCATCCAGACTAGTTCAACCCAAAGTATGGTCCACGGACCAATGCCATTCAGCCAGCGTTTGGTTTGTTGAGCGAGCTCCTTTGCTTCCCCTCAGACTGCTAACGAGCAGTTCCCCAGCAGACTACTGTGAATGGCACTGACTTTGAATGGGCTTTGTTAGCCAGGCCTTGTGACAAGAAATAGTTCTCCAGGACTCTGCACTGAAGAACTGAACTGCAGAGTCTCTGAGGGTCAAGACTTCTACTGTTTTGCCACGAAGAGTAAATGTTTCGAAGGGCACCAATTTTTCTCAGGTTTATAACCATTGCTTTGAAAATATACTCTCTGGTCTTCTAGGTGTTTTGGCTTCTTGTTTTAGATTGTGTTTTGTTTTTACCTAGATGTGAATTTCATTTTGTGGTATAGCCTCTTCCAGGTGCCATTAGTTTTCATTCTCTTGTGTGAATAACAATATGCTTTATAGTTTATAGAGTACTTTGTTGCACGTGATTTCATCAGATGCTCAAATTATCCCTGTGACAGAAAGATGACAATTGGTCAACACTGTCATTCTCAGTTCACAGTTGAAAATGAGGGTCAGGTGGTACATTTAAGAGTTAGGATTGTAAAATAACTAACTGGGCTTTTCATGCTTTTCAAAAGTCCCTAGATTTCTCTTCTTTCTCCTCAGACTTTTTTGTTTAAGATTTTATTTATTTGACACGGAGAGAGACACACCGAGAGAGGGAACACAAGCAGGGGGAATGGGAGAGGGAGAAGAAGACTCCCGGCTGAGCAAGGAGCCCGATGTAGGGCTCAATCCCAGAACCCGGGGATCACGACCTGAGCCGAAGGCAGACACTTAACAACTGAGCCACCCAGGCGCCCCTCTCCTCAGACATTTTTAGAGAATTTTTATTTGCTCTGCTTTAATTTTCAATATGGGAAGGTATTTTCTCAACTGCGTCATGTTCGTTTTGGAATGAGGCTAAGTAGTAATTGTTTAAGTGCACAGTCATCGTTATCCTTGCAGACGTTACTATCCAGAACAGTGAGTTGATGAGTGGCAGTATGGACAAGGGAACTCTGGGGTCCGGATCCAAGAACAACATATTCTACATTTTGCTGCGAGACTGGGGGCAGAACGAAGCGGCCGATGCGATGTCGCGGCTTGCCAGGCTGGCTCCTGTCTACCTCTGTGAGTATCTCAGTATCCTCATTTTATTGCGGTACTTGCTGAGGTTTAGGGGCTCTGTGCTATTTCCTTCTTTTATCTTTAACTCCCCCGACCCCCACACAGCACACACATACCTGTGCACAGGAAAGGAGACTTACTCCCGGCTGAATCATTTGTGCCTTCACTTCCATGAAATTAGCTCAGTACTGACCGGTTTGGTTCAGATTTGAATTTGCCCTTGAGTTCTTGTCTCACGTGCGCAGCAGCTCCCTGTTGCCCCTCAGACTGGGTCATTAGACCAAGGGCCCTTCACAGGTTCCTTCCAGGTGCCTGCACTCTGACCACAGCCCCCTGGGCCCTCGTGCCTGGGTTCTGCCAGGCCCTCATCTTCCCCTTCTCTCCTTGCACTGTTCTGTTTCCTTTGTTTGCTCAGGCTTTGAGCAGGCCCTGGTCCAGATTTTTACATGCCCAAAAGCATTCTTATTCAGCTCCTACACTTGATCGATTCTCTGGCTGGGTATAGAACTCTGGATTGAATTCTGTCTTTCCTCGGAATTTTGAAGGTCCTGCTCTCCTCTAGCCCTTGGAGCTACTGTTAAAGTGGATTTCTATTCCTATTTTCACATTGTTGTATCTGTCTTTTCATTCCAGATTGAGAATTCTCTGTTTTTGGTGTTCTGGAAATTCACAGTGGTACACCCTTGGAATGGGTCTCTTCATTGTGCTGGGTGGGCGCTCTGTGAGCTCTCTTCATCTGCCACCATGTGTCCTTCAGTTGTGGAAATTTTCTCGGGTTTGGTTTGGTTTGGTTTTTGGGTTTTTGTTGTTGGTATTGGTAATTTCTCACCTTAATTATCTCTGTTCTTTCTTTTTGGAATTCCTATTCATTGTGTAAGTAGAGCTTCTAGATCAGTTCTCTGATTTCCTTATTTTCTTTTCCCTGTTGTCCATCTCCTTATTTCTGGATTCCTTTTATCCTTTTTTTTTTTTTTTAAGATTTGTTCATTTGAGATAGAGAGCTAGAGAGAGCGCACACACATGAGTAGGAGGAGGGGCAAATGGAGAGGGAGAAGCAGACTCCCTGCTGAGCAGGGAGCCCAAGGTGGGGCTCGATCCCAGGACCCTGGGATCATAACCTGAGCTGAAGGCAGACGCTTAACCATCTGAGCCACCCAGACGCCCCTCCTTTTATCTTTTAAAGTGATTTGTTTTATTGATTTTTTTTTTAATTTTAACTATCATTTATTTAGCTTCCAACTATATTTTCCATTATTCTTATTTGTAGGTGTAGTTTTTTGCTTTCCAGGAGTTTTTTTGGGTTTTTTTTGTTTTGTTTTTTTTTAAGGCTTCCTGTTCTTGATCTCCAGATATATCTTCTCTGTCAGACACAATATTTTTCATAGTTTTATTTGCTCCCTGAATTTTCTCCTTACTTTCATTTTTCTGTGCATTTGTTGTTTTCATTCTTTCATGTTGAAGACTTTCCTCAAATATCTGGTGGTCCCTGGCTATCCATTCAAACTTTTAGGAGTGAGACACCAAACACTGATTAGAAATGGAGCCTGTTGGTTGATGGGCTTGTCCCTTGATTGAGCTGCAAGCCAACATTTTTATTGAGGAACTGCCAAATATTCCTATCAGTAATGCTTTTCTCTAGGGAGGCTTGGTTTCTCCAGGGACATATGTTCCAGTCTCAGTCTCCCCCCCACAGTGGTTGAGACCTGCTTGCCAGGATTCTGGGAGCTGGACAGGGAAAGGGGCCAAGGGACCACAGCCATGGAATATATTTTCCCTCATGCCCTGCTTTTCAGTCGTTCCCATCTTTTTGCACCTGGTATCCCCCGTCCAGAGCTCTCTAATTCCATTAGTAAACTCCCATCTCCCACAGGAAAATACTGATACTCCACCAGGTTTCCTTATGTCCAACACATACATTATCTGCAGCATCTGCAGAAGCTGATGGTATAGTTTCTGAGCCTTTCCAGACTCGTGGGCCCTCATTTCCACAGCCACTCTTAGGTATCCCTTCCCCACACTACTAAACCAGGTGCCTCTTGTTCACCCATTTCTACATATGTTAAGGTTAGGTAATTGGTGGGGCATAGTTCCCTCAATGGTGGGGTTTTTTTGTGCTTTGGAATGATTTCTGAAGAAGCAAGAGGGTGTGGGCAGAAAGATCTCTAAGATGGTATCTTAGAACAAGAAGTCAGATGGCTCACTTTTTATTGCTGGCTTTCTCCGGCTGCTTTTTAGTGTTTAATATCAGTCTGCTTTATATTATAATTAGTTGGGGACATTACTTGCTCCCCACTGGGTTGTAAGGTCTCTGACAGGATTCAGTGAGTCTTGGTCATTTCTATATAATTTGCTAGGAACTCCCGTGATACATTTTTATTTAATTGGATCATGACATGTTTTCTGAAGGTGTAAACTTGTTTCCATGTAGTAGGTTGATGAACATTCATGGCCCTCTCTGCTCTACCTGCCAACTATTCTGCAGCAAACCGTGGATTCTCCATTGGGATTGGTGACGTCACACCTGGTCAAGGACTGCTGAAGGCCAAGTATGAGTTGCTGAACGCTGGCTATAAAAAATGTGATGAGTACATCGAAGCCCTGAACACAGGCAAGCTGCAGCAGCAGCCTGGCTGCACCGCTGAGGAGACTCTGGAGGTGCGTCTGGCTCTTCGGGTGGGTTAGCCACTTGGTCCGCGTGGGCTTGTGCTGCGAGCCGGAAGAGAAGGTAGCAGAGGGGAGGGGGAAGTCAACACCATGGCTTTAGCCCCAGGTCAGCTCTGTGCTGCTTGGGTGTGTGCTCGTTCATTTAATGAGGGGCCTTCAGTCAGATCCATTACATTCCTAGCAGCTTTCATGTTCCTAGGTAGTACAAACATGGCTGTCCGCTCACTCGACCACATGGGGCTGCTCTTGTTCCAGCATTACACTTAGGCGCCTGCTGTAACTGGTACTCCTGTGCTTCTGCCCTATTTCTAGCATCTCTCCAGCAGAGACTGGCAACCACAGCTCTTTAAATGGATGGTCTTTGATGGTCCCCTGGCTGGCTCAGTCCGTAGAGCATGCGACTCTTGATCTTGGGGTTGTAGGTTTGAGCCCCACATTGGGTGTAGAGATTACTTAAACATAAAATCTTTAAAAAATAAAATAAAAATCAAAAGATGGTCTTCGAAAGAGACTTGGACACAGAAGAGGGAAAATTCAGAAAAGTCTGAGAGTCACATGCCTATCTGCTGCCCCCATCACCTTTGAAACTAGGTTAGCTGAGAACTGGACGAGCAAGTGTCAGAATCAGAAGGACCACCAGCCTCTGCGAGCCCTACATTTCTCTCTCAGGCAGCCTGCGTCAGCAGTCTGACTGCACCAGGATTTTGCCTGGCTCTCTCCGGTCTCCGCTGCAGCCCCTGGCTCAGGGCTTTAACTCACCTAAGTGTGGAAGAACGGATAAGCAGTAAGAAATTTTCTGATGGAAGGAATTTTTTGTGAACTAGGAAGAAAGAGTTGTATAGGCACTATTGACCATTAGCTCATTCTTAATCTCACTGAGTCTTTTTTTTTTTTTTTTTTTAGATTTTATTTATTTATTTCAGAGAGAGAGAATGAGAGAGAGAGAGAGGACATGAGAGTGGGGAGGGTCAGAGGGAGAAGCAGACTCCCTGCTGAGCAGGTAGCCCGATGCGGGACTCGATCCCGGGACTCCAGGATCATGACCTGAGCTGAAGGCAGTTGCTCAACCAACTGAGCCACCCAGGTGCCCCAATCTCACTGAGTCTTAAGAGAGAGAGAAACAGAGGTTTCTCCTTGACTTACCTGGAAAGTTACCTGGGGCTTCTGCAGTACTTGGTTTTCCTGGAACCTGACTCCTCACTGATTCAGCACCCTAAATTGTGAGTTGAGAAAGGATAGCCTGTGGAAGAGCTCAAAGACTAGAATATTCTTATAGAGTCACCTCATCACACGCTCTTAACTTGTGGAAATTCACATGTGTACTTGGAAAGTAAAAAACAAGAGGTAAGTTTTATAATAGTACAAGCCATTCTCCTTTACTATATACTACATGTTAGCTTATACTTCTTACGTTTAAGCGGGTATGTATGTATACAGTAACACACACAGACGTATTATGCTGTAGGGCACTCGCTATACGCAAAGCCATTCACATTCTACCTTATGGGCCATTTAAGGGATTTAAAAAATAAATAAGGATTTTTCAGGGTATTGTTACTAATCAGTTTTACCTTAAGCACTGATTTTAGAACCTTGTGGAAGGTGTGGGTCTTCATAGATAAGGCTCGAAAACCTTAAGTGGAAATCCGACATCTGGCTTAAATTTTTCCAAATTTCATTCAGTGTCAGATTGAACATTGGTAGTGGGCAGAGCCCCCACGCGCCTCTCTTCCCCCCTGCCAGGCTCTGATCCTGAAGGAGCTGTCTGTGATCCGAGACCACGCAGGCAGTGCCTGTCTCCGGGAGCTGGATAAGAGCAACAGCCCACTCACCATGGCTCTGTGCGGCTCCAAGGGTGAGTGCACCTCCGGCTGCCGCTGTCCCCATGCTCTGCATGGGCTGGCAGGGGTTGTGCCAGGAAATGTACACATCATAACTGCAGACCTTTCATTTATAAGGGGATAGCTTTTTAAATCACAGGTACAGAATGAGACTTAATTATTTGCATGGTGGTAATTTAACTCCCCTGGAGGAACTTGTATAATCCGTGTGGATTTCAGAGCTCAGGGATGCTTCAAGCAAACTTGACCTTATTTTTAAAAAAATACTTTCTGAGCTAATATATCTGAGCTAATATATTTAATGACATGGCAAAACACTTTAATTTCATAGTTATTTAGGACCTGAAAGCGTTAGCTTGCATGGTACTGCACTCAGATTCAAAACTTCCCTGCTTCTATTTCTGTAAATTTTTTTAGCAGAATGAAGTCCAGCTTTGCTGCCTTTCCCCCCAGGATTCTCCTTCCTGCCCCTGGTACACATGCATGCCCCCCACTTTCCCATTCCTGTGTCTTTCCTTCCCACTCTTCCACTTACTTTGGAATTCCTCGTCCCTTTTCATGTCCAAATCATAGTGTCCTGCCACAGTTCAGCCTGGTCACAGACCCACCTTGCAAGTCTTTCCTCCAGCCCCAAAGTGCTGACTCCCTGCTGAGCTCTGCCTGCCCTCCTTCTGCCTTTGTTCTGTTACTGAGGGCTCTGCCCTGTACTATTCTCGCTCTGGCTCTTACTGGCCCTAGACCGGGAGCCTGCTCTGTCATAGTCCTGTTTTAGCCCACAGATCTGCTCGTACTTCAGTTCATGTTATTTTGGTAAACGAATGTTATATTCCTAACCTGTTTCCCCAGGTTCTTTCATTAACATATCACAGATGATTGCCTGTGTGGGACAGCAGGCCATCAGTGGCTCTCGAGTGCCAGATGGCTTTGAAAACAGGTCCTTGCCTCACTTTGAAAAACACTCAAAGGTAAGTGTAGTGGCTCAGGCAGAGCTTTGAAGGGCGACCAGTGGCACAGGAGAGGAACCGGAGCGCGTGCTGCCAACTAAGGCGTTCCTGGAGGAGGTGTTGTGAGGCCGGGACTGCTCAGGGTCTTCCCTCATCCCCGACTGAGTCATGTAGGACCTTGTTAGACTCGCAGCTATAAAACTGGATCGACACCCACTTCTTTGTTTTCTCTCCGAGGAGGAGGATTTCAGGGTCCTATCCAGCTTACGTTCAGTAATCAGAATGTAAGGTTACCTCATGCGTGATCAATCTGTATGCTTATTTTGGGGGCACTGACATCCAAGTATGGTGATTTTAAAATAGTGATGATAGGAACCACACTAAAACAGCCAGGAAATTCCAGACTCTTCTGTCGAGTTCTCAAACTCAGTTTTTTGGTTTGTTTGTTTGTTTTTTAGAGAGAGAGAGCCTGTGCTCATGCATGTGAGCAGGGGAAGAGGGGCAGAAGGAGAAGGAGAATCTTAAGCAGGCTCCACACCCAGCACAGAGCCTGATGCGGGGTTCAGTCTCACCACCCTGAGACCATAACCTGAACCAAGATCATGACCTGAGCCAAAATCAAGAGGCAGACACTTAACCAACTGAGCCACCCAGGCGCCCCTCAAACTCAGTTTTTAAATGACCTCTGGGTTTCATTGGCCTTGTGGTTTGAGCGCTAATATAAGCAGAGATAGACAAAGATAGACAAATCTGTGCTGAGCTTTTTCTGGAACTCAGGGGCAGACAACTATTAAATCTAGTTGAGGAACTTAGAGTAGATTTGGTTACTCAGATTCTGGATTTGGAGTCAGCTCTTGTTCCCATTAAAGTACAGATGCCCTAGCTGCTCCTGTCAATGGGACTGCAGGGTTTTTGTCCAACCCCTCCTGGGGAGACAGGACAGCTGTACTGAGAGTATGTGGGTACTGTCTGTATCCAGACAGCCCCAGGAACATTTTAGGGTCTCTGCCCAAGATCAGAATTCACTAGCAGTCAGACAGCCAAGTGGTCACTGGAATGGTGCCTGCTGTGTAGGTCAGGTTCAGAGTTCTAAGGGAGCCTGACGAGTTTGGGGGAGAGGCTGGGGGCATCCAGACTTCTTGGTCCACTTGCCTGCCACTGGCACTAGCACCAGCCCTGACTGGGACCTCACCCTCGCTTTTCTCTGGGAAGGGTAGTTCATGCCAAGTTATTCCTCCTTTAGGAAAGGCCTTGTATGGGACACCTGGGTGGCTCAGTCGGTTGGACGTCTCCCTTCGGCTCAGGTCATGATCCCAGGGTCCTGGGATTGAGTCCCGCATCGGGCTCCCTGCTCAGTGGGGAGCCTGCTTCTCCCTCTGCCTGCAGCTCCCCTTGCTTGTGCTCTCTCTCTCTGTCAAATAAATAAATTTTAAAGATCTTTTTTAAAAAAAAGGAAAGGGCTCGTAAAGTCTGCCCCTTCATGAGCACGCACTGACCAGGTATTTATAGTCTAAAGGTGGGGCATTTTGTGATTTGAATGGGTTTTGAAGTTGTGGACCTTGAAGGTTTTTTTGTTTGATTCTTCTTTTTTCCCCCACCTCTCTTCAGCTCCCAGCTGCCAAAGGCTTTGTGGCTAATAGCTTTTATTCCGGTTTGACACCGACCGAGTTTTTCTTCCACACAATGGCTGGCCGGGAAGGTCTTGTCGACACAGCCGTAAAGACCGCTGAAACAGGGTACATGCAGGTAATTCAAAGAAATATAGGCCATTTGTGGCTGAGCAGGACAGGATTCTGAGGATTTTGACTGCTGAGTGTTTACGTATTTTGTACATGAGCTGTAATATATCGGGTCTTAGTATTTAAAAGGAAAAATTGAGAAATGCAGGTGCCATAGAAACAGACAGACTAAAAAGGTAATGTGTTCACTTCATCCCATGTGCCTCGAGGGACTCAGATCAGGCTAGAACCACACACACCAAAGCTCTGCTGAGAACATGGACTGGAAGTGCATCCGGGGACACATCATGGACCTCACTGGGCCTCTGTGTCCTAATACATGAAGATGGGGATGATAGTACCTCCCGATTTCTGAGAGGACTCTCCTTCTCATGTGGCAACTATTTGTGTAACCCGTTATTAGGATAATTTTAACTGACGCCAAGAATTTACTCCAGTGCCGGCAGAGGGCTTGGCCACTTGGAGGGATGGCTCTTTCTCCATTGTTTGCACAGTTCCAGGATAATGGGCTCAGGGGGCCAGAAGGAAACTAGAGGGTTTCCCAATACCTATGCTTCTCCAACCGCCGTAAAAATACCCCGAATGGCAGAGGAGTGAGAACACATCCCGACTTTGTTCTTCCATAAGACCACAAGCAAAGGATTTCTTTTCATTCTCTAATTATCATTTTCTGCCCTGTCCTCTATGATCTGTGTTTGTTTTTACATTTTTTCAATGTTTTTGTCTCCTTATAACACCAGATAAAGTTAAATCTCCCAGTTGCTGGGCCCTGCCCTCACTGTGGCTTTGTGTCCCCTCTCTCCCCGCTGTGGACCCCAGTTTGAGAAGCACAGCCTTCTGCAGGCTGGGAGAGCAGGACTGATAAAGCAGGGATGTGGCTGAGGGAGCCAGAACAAACAAGGCTGATGCGGGTGGGAGCGGACTCGAGTCAGCAGCCAGCTATGTCCATAAGCTCGCCTGTACGTGTGTATCCTCATCGATACTTCCCTTTTCGTTATCTTTGGATGGGAAATTGCCCTTCAGTTTTGGAGTGTGTTGCTTTTGTCAGAAACCCAACAGACTGTGAAATGCTTTTCACCACTCTTGCCAGAATGTCTTTTGACTTTATTTTTTTGACTTTACCTTTTTGAAGTAGAGAGTATGACTTTCCCAGAGCAGTGTGTTAACCTAGAACAAATTTGTTCTGGCATGAGGGATTTTTGTTTTGAAGTTGCCTGGAGGAAGATTTCGCTCTCTCTAATTCACTGAGCCACCGTCACATTGCTGGCTGGAGTGTTCTGCTGGTGGAAGGTTCTCCCTAAGCAGATCTGAGGAATGGCTGCTGCCCGCTGGTTCAGACACAATGCTGTCCCTGTTCTCTCTTCTTCCCCCTGTGTCCCAGAAGAGGGCCTGCACCTGATCCTCTGTAATTCATATTGAAGCCCACAGGGGTCCTGGATTAGGTTGTGTTTAGAAATGCAAAGCTGTTGCATTAATTTGTACCTTAGGGAGAAAGATAGGGAAGGCAAAACAGCCTAGGAAAACAGCTTGCGTTTGCAGAGTCCTTTGGGGGTGATGGGGCTTAAATTGCATGTACTCAAAAATACACTAGAGTGCGTGAGGTTGGAGCATATTCTAAATCCCCCTGCACAGGCTCTCGGGCCACTTTTGAGCTTGTTCTGAGTGTCAGGGGACTCTTTTTAAAAGAGACGTCTAATACAATGTTTTAACTGATGAAAGTACAGTAACCTTGAAACTTAGTGTTGCAGATCCCATTCTCTGCACATGTGACTAGTCCTCTCAAAGCAACTGAGCCTTTGTTTCCTCTCCTTCTCTTCCTTTAGAGGAGGCTCGTCAAGTCCCTTGAAGATCTGTGCTCACAGTATGACCTGACAGTCCGAAGCTCTACGGGTGATATTATCCAGTTCATTTACGGGGGAGATGGCTTAGATCCTGCAGCTATGGAGGGAAAAGATGAACCGTTAGAGTTCAAAAGAGTTCTGGACAACATCAAAGTAAGATTTAGCATTATATTTGGGGTTAGAGTGTTTCTGAGAATGTGTGTTTGGAATGGAGGTGTCCTCTGGAGTTTCACACACAGTTAATAGCTCAGTTATTTCTACCCAGCTACTGGGTTAGTATGTTTCTTCTTGTGTACTCTGCCTAATTTTCCCAAATAGTAAGGGAAAGTAATTTTTCGGTTTCAGAGTCTAGCATTGGTAGTGATTGCACAGAAGAGGACTTTGGGTTTCTCTGTGTCTGGTGAAGCGTATTACAGGCCAGTGTTAAAAGTCGTGGGTGTTGAGAAGTAAGCTTTAAACTTTTACGAGAGCACATACTTTAACTGGGGGTATAATTTAGAACAACTTTTTCAGAAGGTAGTTTGACAATACTGATCTGAATTTAAATGTGGGTGTCTTTTGACCCAGTAGTTCCACTTAGAGAAATTCGCCTTACAGAAATGACCTAAATGTGCCAAGAGTGGTTTTCCAATGTCATTTATAATAAAGGCAAATCATCAGTGACGTATAAATCAAATACATAGTGATTAGCCCATATATTAGGGTAATATGCAGCCATTAAAACTTTGGGGAAATCCCATGAGCTTGGGGATGGGATTTTCACTCTGAAATGTTTGGATTTTTTTAAAACAACAATATATATTTTTAATACAAATCTGGGGTGGGGTGAAGGTTGTAATGGAACAATACCCATGGAACGGTACCCACTCTTCCATAAGTCTTCGTGTGGGGTGGAGTGGGGTTATCCCGTTTTCACCTTCCTATTAAAGGTAGACTGTAAAATACGTTTTGAAAGAAAAATAATGACAGGTTGGTAAAAGCTCGAGCTGAGAAAAGTCATTTTGTCTCCTGTAAATTCTTTCACTTAAAACTGCCCCCCGCCCTTGGTCGCCCCCATACACATCACACTATCTCCTTTTGATACTTGAGGCAGTCTTCCCGTGTCAGAGCGAGCCTGCGCTAAGTAAAAATGAACTGGTCCTGACCACTGAGTCGATCATGAAGAAGACTGAGTTCCTCTGCTGCCAGGACAGCTTCCTGCAGGTGAGTTCTGCTGGGGGGGTGCACCCAGCTTGGCCATCACCAAGAGATGGTTGCTGCGTTCCAGGAGGTGGATTTTATAAGCAAGGGGGGAGGGCATTAAGAGTGTTTCTTTGTTAAAAATTTCAGGACTGGCTCAGGCAAAATTTCACCAGCCAACATGAAGAATTTATATCATGTCCTTCTTAGTGTATGTCTCTCACTCGAGTGTCTCCCTCCTAGAAAAAATAGTTCCTTTAGAGAACTGATTTTTTTTTAAAGATTTTATTTATTTATTTGACAGAGAGAGACACAGTGAGAGAGGGAACACAAGCAGGTGGAGTGGGGGAGGCAGAAGCAGGCTTCCCGCCGAGCAGGGAGCCCGATGCGGGGCTTGATTCCAGGACCCTTGGGTCATGACCTGAGCCACCCAGGTGCCCAAGAACTGATTTTTTTTTTAACCTTGTCCCTATCAACCCCTTTACCCACTTCCCCATCTTAAGGGACCAGCTCTTCCCACAGTCATTGTGAATTGTAGTGATTTTTTTCCTAGTGGTGGTGTTTTATTTTTATTTTTTTAAAGATTTTATTTGTAAGTAATCTCTACACCAAGGCAGGGCTCGAACCCATAACCCGGAGATGAAGAGTCGCCTGCTCTACTGACTAAGCCAGCCAGGCGCCCGTAGTGGTGGTGTTTTAAATTGCTCTTCCTGTTGCGATAGTGTGGATCCGAAGTTCATTGATTAGCCAGCCTTCTTCTTCCAGGGTGCTGTTACCTTGATATCCTCTTAAGGTTTTTTAGTTTGTTGGTTTTTTCGTGTTTTTTTTTTTAATTTCACTGACCTGCTCAGGCATCTCCTTCCTGTTCATAATCATGGTTATGATCAAAAGCAGAGGGATACAGAAACCAGTAAATGATGGTAGCCTCTATGTACCGGTCAGTGACTCAAATTCAGCACAGAATTGTCAGGAATCTTTCCCTTTCAGTATATCAGAAATGACAGCAGTAAAGCAAAACTTAAATGAGAATGTTTTAGTTAAGGAAGCTCTTGACGTCTTTTCATATGTTGAGGTGTGAAAGGGGAAAAAGAGACTGTTCCAAATTTCAATAAGTTTAAAATCCAGAGTACGGTTGGGCTGAGTGCCTTTGTTTTGTTTTGTTTTTATAAATTTTCTTATTCTTTTTTTTTAACATATTAGAATTGTGATTTGGTTTTTATACATGATTATATTCACTTATTTACTTTTTTGTTTATTCTCAAAGACCTTAACTGAGACAGGCTATGAGAAATATAACGAGGTACCGCACTGAGCATGCTGGGAATGCTGAGCGTAAGGGGTGAAGTCTGCAGCAGTCCGGCTGTTGGCCCTCCCCGGCCTCGACAGGCTTCTGCCCCACTTCTGGCACACGTGGCTTCCCTGTTCATCACTCTAGCTCCTTTCTTGCCTTTGACAGGGTTTAACGGGTGCCCCCCCGACCCGCAGTGTGTGCTTCCTCAGGGAGTACTCCTTCTAGCCCTCAATACGTGTCACACACCCCAGAGATGACTAAATGTGTCCATGCCCTCCAGGGGCTCAGAATCTAATGAACTCAAGTCCAGAATCCACTGGCCAGAACAGCTGTGTCTGAGCCCCTCATGTGTTCTCCAGCCCAGCCTGTGCCAGCGCTGAGGCCCGCCGGGGGCCGCTGCCCATGCTCGCGGATGTGCTGTGGAGTGAGTGTGAGAACCTAACTGCTGGGTAGCCGTGTGATTAATTGCCTGCCGGTTGCCATGTTGTGAGTTCCTCTTAGTATGCATGGGTTGGTTCAGCTGAACTCTTAGTAGCTTATTTGAGTTTTCATTTCTACAAAGTGAGCTTTTTTTTTTTTTCTGACCTAACTTTCAGAAAATCCACCCTAACTTTTGTGTAAGGAAAACCGTTCCTTTCAGCAAAGCCACAGGAAGCATGTCCATTTGGGTGGTAGCTGAAAGACCTCACTTCCAGTGCCCTAAGCTGGGGGGTGGTTTTCAGTGCGTGTCCTTCTCTCCGCACGGGCTGAGTTCCTCAGATGAAAGTGCCCTGGGTCTGCTCAGCCCTGGGCTCTCGCTGTGCTTCCGCTGTGCCGGCGGTGGGGCGGCCTTGGACACCTGGCAGTCAGCAGCTCACCCTGAAGAACACAACCACAGCCAGACGAGGAGGCTGGGGGGGGGGACTCAGCAGTGCGGAAGAGGTTCTCTGCTCTGAGTGACGCAGAGAGGGCAGGAGGTGGCAGCGGCTGTGAGTGCCCTTGTTGAGCAGAGCCGCGCCAGGAGAGACTGTCCCACTGCCCCCTGCAGTCTGGGCCCCACCTCTGGCTTGCAGTCACTGACTGCCTAAACGTGTGGTCTCCCTCTCACAATCAGTAAGTAAACCGGGAGAGCGTCTCTTTAAGAAGAGTTTCTTGAAAACGTTCAGATCTTATAAATTAATAAAAGTCCTTTCTGTGTAGAATGATGATGGAAGGGCACAGTACCCCTCACAAGTTGGCCCACAAGAGCAGTCGTCACAAGAAAGCTACGGTCATAAACAGGGGATAGAGTATGCTAGACCTCAAGCAGCCCTTGGTTAGCTGGGCCCCGAGGAGACAGAAATCACCAGTGGGCAAGGATGACATTGCAGAACCCCTTGCCCCAAGAGCAGTCTTCAGAGAAAGCATCTGACTTCAAGAAGAGGCCTGTCGCCTTGGCCAAACCCATGACCTCCCTGAGCCCCGCAGGGCCCTCCACTCTGGAGTGATAGGGTTAATGCCATGCCACCTCACAGGGAGGTCTCACCCCGCCAGGCAGCAGCTGACCGGGGACAGCCCATGAGCCTTGGACCATTTGGATATAATAAGCTAAAGCCATTTAAAATAACATTAAGTATTAGCGGTTTTTGCTTTCAGAAAACGTAGTAACTAGAAATTGCTAGGTGGTCTGTGGGAGGCTAAAGAGACTTATTATTGCAAGGTTAAGGTAGAACTGGGCTCTAGGAAGTTTTAAGCTCTCTGTGGGTGCCAATAGGGTTTTATTTTTGTAAGAGTAAGCTGCTGGTTCCATCTGCTTTAAAATATTTGTTTCAGACAAAACAGACATTTTCAGCTATGTGATACAGACAGAGGAGACTTTGGATAGGGGGCATGTAGGCCGTCTCCTTGGGGTCCCTCAGCCTGCCTTGGAATGGAGAAACAGGACTTCCCTCCACCCTTGGGCTGTCCGCATGTGTGGATCTGCCCTCAGCCAGCCACACAGAGCAGCTGGGTGCCTGCACTGACCTTTAGGAGTGACAGTTAAGCTCACTGCCACTGTTACTTGTCCAAAGTCAGTGAGGGAAATTATATTTCCAGGAGGGCTGCTGAGGCGAAGTGTAGTCTAGCCACTCTCTCCACATTCTCACAAACACCCTGGATCACACTAGAGTGGCTGATCGCCAGCCCCCAGGCCTGTGTCACAGCAGCCTCTGAAGGATTTTGTCACTGCATGGCATGTGCCATCCACTCACTGGGAAGTGCTCTTAGAGTCGGTCCCACAGCACTTGACGTCTGAGCCCCCGGGAGCAAGGCTTTGATGGACGTAGCTCCCTAAAGCCCTGCACCCCCTCCGTAAGTCCTCCTTGAGTGCTGGCCAATCCTGGTTCTAGATCCTGGCTCCAGGGGTGACCACTGGGCTGGTTTATGTCTGAGATACACCGCAAATTGTAAAACAGATAGGTTTTCCACTTTGAGTGATTACCAGAAAATGTAGGTCTGTGGCCTCTATGCCTGCCCTGTGCTTCGTCCACATGATGTCCTTGTCACCTTCCTTGCTCCATGTAGTCCCCATCCGGGGCTTAGAGTGCTACTCTGCAATACAGAGGGGACCGCCAGACATTGATGTTTCATTCCCAGCCTGGTTTCCAGGAATCCTTACAAAGTCCTAATTGTTGGGAAGGGCAAGTGAAATGGGGGGGGGGGGATGGGGGTGATGCAGAGGTGAGGGTCAGAGAGAGAGAGAAGCAGGGATTTGGGCGTGTCTTCTTTGAAATGAAGGCAAGCCGAAACCGTGTGTTTGAAATGTATATAGTGTCTTCAAAGCTGTGCTTTAGCTGGTACTTCAGTTGATCATAACTTCAGAAGAAAGCCTCAAACATAAGCCCGTTTAGAGACTCCGAGTTTATAAATGGTACAGTTCTAGCTGTTCAGAGCTGGGTGGATGCAGGCGACACGTATGCCCGGAGAGCAGAGGAGATGGCGGCGGCGGCGGGCTCCCCTGCTGTGGCCCCTGCTGGCTGGGTGGGGGGCCGCGTGGGACAGGGTGGAGAGGGCGTCACTAGCCATTGCAAAACTGGCGGGCTCATCGCACTACCGAAGTTTGTAAAACACACTGCCATCCAGATCCCCAAGAAATACACAACTGATGTTTGCTGTGTATTCTCTCAGGAAATAAAAAATTTCGTCCAGGGCGTTTCTGAGAAGATCAAGAAGACTAGAGATAAATACGGCATCAACGACAACGGCACAACAGAGGTAGCGCCCGGCTTCCCCGGTGGGCTCGGGTGCCCCTGACCGGCTCGGGTCCCGCAGCCTGACCCGCACACTCGGTTTCTGTCCCTGCAGCCGCGTGTGTTGTACCAGTTGGACCGGATCACCCCCACCCAAATCGAAAAGTTCCTGGAGACCTGTAGGGACAAGTACATGAGGTACAGATGCTGATTTTCCTGGGCTGCCAGGCAGGCGTGTGCGGTTCCCGTCCTTCCCGTTTCCCCACTGGAGCGGGCTCCTGCCCCAGCTCCGCTTATCCACTGCCGGTGTTCGAGCAGGTGCTGTCACCTCTTCTCTTAGGCGCTCCGGTGGGGAGGCAGGCTGGATGTTCCAAGGTGTGGAAATAATTGCGAAGACGTTTCTGAGTGTCTTCCCCCCCCCCCCCCCCCCCCGTGGAGTAGCTCCCAGCATGCTTGGCGGGTGCCGGCTGCACTGTCCGCTGTCAGCACCGTTTGTTAGCAGAGCTCTTGGCCTTCTCCAGGCAGTCGATGTGTGGGCCCAGTCACTGCACGCGGACCACAAGTAGCCACACAGTGTTCACTTCCATCATCGGGCCCCTGTGACTGCTGCACCCCCACCCCACCCCCGTCTGCACCTCTGGCTGATCCGTGCCAGGTTCTTCTTGTCACAAGCACAGCCTGGCTCATAGCATATTCCCTCCTGACCCTGGCGACACCTGCATTTTTTTTCTGTTGAAAGGAGATAACCAGAAGCCTCTTCCCAACAGTTTTCTGGACTATTCTTCCATACCCGTACCTTCTAGGGCGCAGATGGAGCCAGGTTCTGCGGTGGGCGCACTGTGTGCCCAGAGCATTGGGGAGCCAGGCACCCAGATGACCCTGAAGACTTTCCACTTTGCGGGCGTGGCCTCCATGAACATCACCCTGGGTGTGCCCCGGATCAAAGAGATCATCAATGCTTCCAAGGCCATCAGGTGCCTGCCCCCATCTCCCATCTGTTCTCATGCTGCCTGTCGTGTTACTCTCTTACCACGTGTGGTTCTGTTCCGGGCAGTATTGTCAGCTCAGGCGGCATGCTTGTCTTCTGCAGGTCCGGGTTTTTAAAAAAACCACTTGAGAAAAAATAAGTGGAAACTGGGTACAGTCACAAGTGAGGCAGTGGTTCTTTGTGGCCACAAGTCACGTTAAAGAGAGAAACATGAAAAATGACTGGAAAGACTGTATCCATGTGTCTGTGTAGATTTAAACTTCAGATGTTGTTATTCCCAACTGAAGCCTGACTGGTGAGTCTGTCACTTGAGCTGTGGCCACAGTCTGTGACTCCCTAGTGGTTTCGTGGTAGGGTTTGTAGGTCATCTGAGACCGGAAAAGATAGAAATGCATGACAGTGCGTTCTGTGACCTCATCATGATTCACCTGTGATCTGAATCCACCAAAGTGATGACAAATAGCATCCAGGGAGGGAACACGGCGCTTGGTTCTAGAGCAGCAGCGGTGGGCATCCAGGGTGGCAGGAGCTCTGCTGCCACCTCCAGCTGGCCCGGTCTCTCCCGGGAGTGCGTGGTCAGGGGACGCCAGCCAGGACAGGGAGGGCAGAAGCTGGTGGCAAGTGATTGGCAGGTGTCCTGGCGAGGGGGTGATGCGGGCAGGGCAGTGGGGTGGAGGACGCTCTACTACACGAGCATGGAGGGTCAGTACAGAATCGAAACAACTATACCTGCCGGGACCAGAGAGGAAGAGATAGGCCCACTTGGTCAGGAAGAACGTTGCAAAAATCGTCTCATTCACTGATGGTTGCCGCGTGAGCTCTAAAAATAGAAAGTCTGGATAAGAATGTCTGTGAGGCCCCCAGCGAGTGCTCCGGAAATTGCAGTGGCCTTTAGCCCTGGGATCCCAGTAGCGCCTGGGCCTCACGCAGCAGCGGCCTCCCAGCGGGCTCTTTGCCGGGCTGTAACCGCCGCCCCCGCCTTCTCTCAGCACCCCGATCATCACGGCACAGCTGGATAAGGACGACGACGCGGACTACGCTCGCCTCGTGAAGGGCAGGATTGAGAAGACCCTCTTGGGAGAGGTAAGAAGTCCGTCTTGGTGACGAGAGCTCTAGAGCAGCAGTGTGGCAAGCCCGCGCCTAAGCCCCAGCTGTGCTGGGCCCGCTGGCTGTGCGGCCACGCTGTCCTGTGTCCCCCAAAACGAGCAGCGCTACACGGTGGCTGTGTAATGTTCTGGTCTGCTGACATGACAGATTTCCGAGTATATTGAAGAAGTGTTTCTTCCGGATGACTGCTTTATCCTCGTCAAGCTCTCCCTGGAACGGATCAGACTTCTGAGACTGGAAGTAAGTCCCGTCATTAAATGTGGGCAGGAGGTCATCCTCTGTGAGTCCCAAGATGGGCGCCGATAGCCTGGGGCAGGAGCTAGTAAGCCAGGCACGAGAAGCACTGAGGAGGCTTTGTTGGGTTTCTGTTCTGTGAGGGTCTCTACCGTACCTTCCCATTCTCTCTCTCTGAACCTGAACCTGACACACACGTTCCCATCTAAAGACACACAGGAAATTTGTTGAAACTGTGTGAGGCCACGATGGCCGGTTGCTGTGACACAGTATTAGAGGATCTGGCCGGAGCGTGGGGCCACCAAAAACAATGTTTTTGTCTGGATGGACTAGTCTGGCTTAGTATTACTGGTGTTCACAGACAGGTAAGGAGCGAGAGATTGCAGCCTTTCTCACAGAGCAGCTGAGGCACAGGTGCAAACTGAGTAACTTTCTGGCACCTTCCTCTTCCTCTCAGGTAGTTAACACCCATCCTGGCCACATTGTGTCTCAGTCTGCTCTCTCAAGTACCAAGTTCGTGTTGCCCATAGACTGTCATTCCAGAACTGAGCAGCCAGGTCTCCAGGCTGGGGGCTTCTCTAGCCCAGCTTTGGCCGCCTGCCTTGTGGCTCTTGTACCAGAAGGACTGGGTTGCATCAAGGCCTGTGGCCCGTGAGCAGTTGTGGTGAGGTCAGGTAAAGGGGAGGCTTCACTGACACACAGATTGTCCTGCTCTCCAGGCCCCCGCCTCCTGGAACCACCTCGAAGCCTGTGTGTGTTGTTGTGAATGGAGCATGCATTTTCAGTGGGGGCAGAAGTTGGTTGGGGGTGAGGGGAGGTTGTGAAGAAAGTCTCCTCTGTTTATAAGTAAAGTAGATATACTTATGCGGTACATAAGCAAATACACAGTATGTCTCATGTTAAAATTTTACACGGTGAGGAATGAGATTAAGGGAAAAAATGAGGCTTGTCAGGGGGCATTGATGGAAAAAGGCCAAGAAACACTAGATCGAAGCCTCCATCCCTGTCAGTAATGTCCTGGGTGCGTGGCCCGTGTCTGGCCACCTTGCAGGTGAACGCTGAGACGGTGCGCTATTCCATCTGCATGTCCAAGCTCCGCGTGAAGCCTGGCGATGTGGCCGTTCACGGCGAGGCTGTGGTGTGTGTCACCCCCAGAGAGAACAGCAAGAGCTCCATGTACTATGTGCTGCAGTTCCTGAAAGAGGATCTCCCCAAGGTGAGACAAAAGTCCCCTCTTGGGGCCCCCACCCAGCCTAATGCCTGGAGATTTGTAGAGGGAGAGACCACGTTTACGTCTAGCCCAAATACCCAGGTGTCAGGCAGCCTAAGGACTGTGTCACTACAGAGACTGAGGAGGGTGTCCGTTTCTTCTTTTTTGCCACATCCTTCTGGAATCAGTCAGGTTTTTCTCATCTCTGCCCTGCCACACCAACTCTGCCTGTTAGATTCCTGTCTGTTCTCTGGTAAAACTGATGTAGACTGTGGTACGGCCCCCTGACCTTGTGCTTCCCTAACCCCAACAGCACATGGGCACTTTTAGGTTTGGTATGTTCCCAATAAACCCCGCTGAGAAACGGGGCTGGTCAAGGTGACAACCCAGGCATGACGTTCCCAGTTCTCACAGCCTGTGTGGTTTCTGAGGCTACCGGGGTGGGGGTGGGGTTGCCGTAGGCACCGCCGGGCCTTGAGCCTTCTGTGTCTCTTGAGTCCAGGTGGTGGTGCAGGGCATCCCGGAGGTTTCCAGAGCTGTCATCCACATCGACGAGCAGAGCGGAAAGGAGAAGTACAAGCTTCTGGTGGAGGGTGATAACCTGCGGGCAGTCATGGCCACCCACGGTGTGAAGGGCACCCGCACCACCTCCAATAACACCTATGAGGTACCGTTCACACCCAGGGTCACCTTACGGTTGTCCCGGCACAATTCTCTGACACTGCCGTTTGCTGTGGGTCTACACGAGAGATTGCCCCGCAGCCCGTTTCTGGCGGAGGGCCCAGAGTGTGCCAGGAAGCTGCCAGGCAGAGGAGGACGTGGGGAGGACTTGGGCCAGCAGGCGGGAAGAGGCTGCTTCCACTCATCCTGGCTCTCTGTAGGTGGAGAAAACTCTGGGCATCGAAGCTGCCCGGACAACGATCATCAATGAAATCCAGTACACGATGGTCAACCACGGCATGAGCATCGACAGGAGGCACGTGATGCTGCTCTCCGACCTGATGACCTACAAGGTTCGTGGGTAGGGCGCCGTGCGCCGGGCTGTCTCGCAGCTGCCTGGAGAACACCCAGCTATAACAACCGCCACGGAAAGAAAATAGGATGTCACCATTGCTCAAAGACCAAGCATGTGGGGCGCCTGGGTGGCTCAGTCGTTAAGCATCTGCCTTCGGCTCAGGTCATGGTCCCAGGGTCCTGGGATCGAGCCCCACATCGGGCTCCCCGCTCAGCGGGAAGCCTGCTTCTCTCTCTCCCACTCCCCCTGATTGTGTTCCCTCTCTCGCTGTGTCTCTATCAAATAAATAAATAAAATCTTTAAAAAAAAAAAATAAAAAAAAAAAAGACCAAGCATGGGGTTGGGCTGGGTGTTGTGGTAAAACTCCAGTATGAAACTTGCAACCTCATGGCAGGAGGTGGGGGCGTTATTATTTTTGTCCTTTTTTTTTTTTTTTTTTTTTTTAAAGATTTTATTCATTTATTTATTTGAGAGAGAGAATGAGAGAGAGAGAGAGAGAGCACATGAGAGGGGGGAGGGTCAGAGGGAGAAGGAGACTCCCTGCCGAGCAGGGAGCCCGATGCGGGACTCGATCCCGGGACTCCAGGATCATGACCTGAGCCGAAGGCAGTCGCTTAACCAACTGAGCCACCCAGCGCCCTATTTTTGTCCTTATTAGAAATGTTATCCTAGAGCAAAACCGGCCATTGCCAAAAGCCTAGGGATTTCCATGGAAAACCGAGGTGTTTATTTCCTTTTCAACCCATTCCTCATTTCTGTAGCCATTTCCAGGTAAAGGATAAGTTACCATGATCTGAAGGGGAGGTTAGGTGGGAAATGAGGTTGGTCATTTTCTTTCTCTTTTCGCACAAAACATACCCATTCCCTGTGGTAGTACGCATGCGCCGTAGCAGTGCCCTAAGGTTTTCCCGGTGCCTGCCCGTAGGAACCTGTCCCTGATGACAGAGCGGTCAGAACTGGGTGGGGAAATGACCCATTTCCTGCGCCCCTCAGGAGAGGCTGTCACTTTTAAGTCTTGCCTCCTGGTCTTAGTCTCTCTGCACGTATCGTGTTACACAGTTGCAGTGAGTAGTGGACATGCGGGTTTTATCCTGTTTCATTTAACTTTATGAGTATTTTCCATGTAGCATAGTTTTTATAAATATACTTTTTTAATGGTGGTGCAGTGTGTGCTTGAATGAAAGCACCTAAATTTACTTAACTCTTTCCCTACTGTGAGGCTTTTAAATTATTTGAGTTTGGAATTCTTTGAGCCATAATAAACATCTTCAGAAGTACTCTCTCTTTTAAAAGTTAGGTTTTTAATTCTAGCTCTCAGTTCGTGACTCTTTCTTCCAACAGCATGTGGTTGGGAATGGAAGGATCCATGTTGTCAGTGACTGGTAGCCCCAGGGGGACGCCAGTGCGACAGATCGCTGTTAGGGTCCTGGCCGGACCCGAGACTGGCTTGAACAGCTGCTTGGCCGATTTGGGCTGACTCTGTTGAGGGGAGGCAGGGGGTGTGGTTTGCTCTGGGCTTCTGTAAGTGGTGTGAGTGCCACCCTGACTCCTCCTCCCCCGCTGCAGGGTGAAGTCCTGGGCATCACGAGGTTCGGCCTGGCCAAGATGAAGGAGAGTGTGCTGATGCTGGCCTCCTTTGAGAAAACAGCTGACCATCTCTTCGACGCGGCCTACTTTGGGCAGAAGGACTCCGTGTGTGGTAGGTTTGGTGTTTCTAGGACCTTCACCAGTGGGCCTTCGTGGTTTGTAGCTGAGACCGTGACTAGGGCTTCCCAGGAGGTGAGGAAACTGAACTAGGAATAAAGTCACAGATCACAGAATTGGAAATGATCGATCTTTGATCTCCAAAGCCTGGCTGTGGCCCCCTGCGTTCCCCCTCATCTGTTAGAAGCCTTCTCTGTCAGTACAGGCAGCTTCTTGGGTCCAAGAAGAAAAGATGAACCCTGGGCATCAAGGAATTTTTCTAGACCTTGGAGATGCAGTCGGCCAGTCTGATCCTGCCCCCGCTGGGTGGGTGGTGCCAGGGCTGACAGGAGGGAGCAGCATCCAGTGGCCCTGCTGTCCTGACCCCTGGGGAAGGATTGCTGCTGGGCCCAGCACCTTACATGCACTGACCGCAGCACATCTGTAAGGGACAGGTATTAAACTCTCGCACAGGTAGAACAGGGAACAGCTTGCTGGCTGACGAGTCTCGCCCACCAGCCACCTCCCCACACCACACAGCGCATCTCTGATGGCGGCCTGGGAGGGAAGAGCTGTGGCGGGGCCGTCACAACAGGGCCTGCGGCCCGGCTGGCTCTTCCCTGGCTCCCGCACCGAGTGCCCGCGGTCCTCTGTCCTTTCTCATGCAAGACCCTGCAGGCCCGAGGTGGCAGTCTGCGGGGGGCTCGGTAGCCAGGCCAAGGTCATATACACATCTGGCCCAAGCACAGATTCCCAGCCTGGCCGCCGTCCCCACCACCAGAGCTCTGCTTCCTAGCGGCCATTTCCTGTCTCATCTCCCAGCCTTACGTGGATTTGCCAAACGTGCTGGTCAGGTGGGGCCCCGGTCAGGGCACATGCCTCTGCTCTGTTCCTAGAATTGACTTTTTCTCTTTGCAAAAGGGACACAGGTTGCAGATAGAGGAAAAGAGAAATTACTATGTCATTTTTAAGATGATGAAGGGTCAGAGGAAAGAAAAAGGGAGCAGAGATTGGGACAGGAGAACAGGACAAGGCTAAGGCAAAAGTAAGAGTGAGTGTGCTTGACAGTGGAACCAACGTCCAGCACCTGCGGCTCTGCCACCGGGATGCTGGGCCCTGCAGCCCCACACGCTGCCGCCTCTGTCCACCACTGACCTCCTCGGGGCCTGCATGGTCACCCCGCCCCCGCTGCGAAATCTTCCCCTTCCTCGTCCTTTACAGTGTTATTAACTCAGTGTCAGCCCTCAGTCTGTGTTGGTCTTTAGCTTGGTGGTTTATCTCTCTGGTCTCCTGATAGGACAAAGCCCGGAATATGGTAGGCAAGCACTCGCTTGTTATGGAACCAGAAGTCTGCTCCAAAGCTGGAGTGGAGTTCGGAGAAAGAATCTGCTCCATTGCCTTCTTCCTGTCTCTGCAGGGGCCTTGCCTCCATGTGTCTCCCATTAGGGCTGTGGGTTTCCAAGGCACAGCGTACTGTTAAGCCTGACCCAGCCTTGACTCCTGAGCATAGGGAACCAGTTTCTACTGCTGTTTCCAAGGGCACTGGTCTCTAACGTCAGCCAGTTTGCTTTTCTTCCAGGGCCCCAATTGAGGAAACAGTGGGTGGCAAAGTCGGGTTCCCCGGGCATCATTCAGTGTCCCTGCTGGCTGCATTTAGTGCTCTGGAAGGCGGGCCTGCGGGGCAGCTGTGGCTCACTGTGAGGAGAGCTGCAGAGCTGGGAGCCCGCCCGTGTTGAAAAGCCGTCTGATGCCCTGTCTGGTTGGTTTCAGGGGTGTCTGAATGCATCATCATGGGGATCCCCATGAACATTGGAACTGGACTCTTCAAGCTGCTGCACAAGGCCGACAGGGACCCAAGCCCTCCCAGGAGACCCCTGATCTTCGACACGAACGAATTCCACATCCCCCTTGTCACATAGTCCAGGGAGGAGGGGACCGTTCCTGACCTCGGCTCCTTGTCCCATCTGGAAAGAGGTCGAGACTGGCAGCTGACCCAGAGAGCTTGTGCTCCCTGGGACAGGCCCTGATATCCCCACCGTGCCGTCATGCTGAGAAGGCCTCCATGTCCCCGGGAGCAGCTCGCCCGGGACCCTGATCACACCACAGTGCCTGGTCGGGAGAACTGAGGTTTATCTGTTTGAAGCCCTAGCCTCACCAGGAGGACCCGGTCAGGCGTCTTTGCTCATTCTCACCTCACCCTTCCAACCACTGGCTTTCAGGAGTGTCACACCATGACCCAGAGCCAGCTGTAAACCCCAAGACCAAGGCCTATTCCTGGTTTTTCTGTTCCTCAGTCATGCTCGAATCTCTTCACGTGGCCTACTCATGTAAATATTATCACTGTTATTTATTTGTTCAGTTTGAAGAATTTGGAGTTGTTATTATTATTTTGGCTTTACTTTTGAAATTTGAAAGCAAGAGGCTATAGAAACCAAGAAAGCCAGCATTGAAGTGTCACTGGAAAAAACTGGTTAAGCAGTTGGGACCGCCTAGGATTTGTAACTAAGCTAAAACCGTCATGAGGCCCAAGCTGCTCTGAAACATCTTTTACAGACACCTCTGAGCACCCCACTGTTTTTGTCTACCTCTGACCTCCATGGGGGGAGCCTGCCGTGTGACAAGAGCAGGACCCATTGCTCACGGCCGATAGAAGCCTTGCCGGAGTTCGGAGCCCGCGGCGGTGGGGACAGTCAGTGTGCGCGGAGGTGATGGGTGAGGCTGGTCCAGGCCCCTGCACTGCCTGGGTGGTGACCACACCCCCCGAGGTATCCATGTGGCTGCCCTGCCTCCCACATCCGCGGAGCAAGCAGGGCAGGTGCAGAGCTACGGCCTAAAAAGTGCCCTGGGGGCAGAGGTGGGGTAGGGCCTTTCTGGGTAGAGGCAGGGGTGAAAGGGCCACTCAGACAGGAAGGGAGGAGGCCCACGTGGGGGTGGAGAGGGAACAGAGGTGGCGGCGTGCCCATTGGGCAGTAGCAGGCGACTGGAAGAGTAAATCGGTAATGATCGAAAGCACCTGTCAGGCCGGCAGGAGACCAGCAGGGTGTCCCAGGAAGACCCCACAAGGCTTGTGATGGGGGTTTGTGCAACGGAGGAAAGAAATGTACACAGCTTATCTTAGCAGAAGGGTTTCGCTGCCAAAGACCGTGACTCTTTGTACTGGATTTGCTCCGTAAGATTGGGCCAGGATCACGGATAAGAAATGGTATGGCTGCCACTCTCTACTCCCTCTGGAGAATGTTCCGTGAAGCCTGCCCTGCCCTTCCCTATCCGGAGCCAAGTCCCACTGCTCTGGCTCTTCCTTCCTCGCCAGGGGGCCTTGGAAAACCAAGGCTGCTTAGTTGGGAATGAGATGATCGTGAAAGTGCGGCTTTGACCCTACCTTCTGGCTCCATGCATCTGGGAAGCTCTACTCTGAAGCGACATCGCTAATTTCTCTCATATCCAGCCCTTGCAAGAAAACAGCCGCCCAAACTGAAGAGATGTGAGTTTGTTGTTGAGGGAGAAGATGGTTTGGCTGATTAAAGAGGTGGGTGTGGGGGGAGAAAAAAAAGTAGGGCAGGCACTTTTACAGAGTTCAAGTTGTAGTGCAAAGAATCACACTTTGCTTCTTGGGACATTCTCTAGCTGATGTCCAAAGTTCTGGGTTAATGCTGCTAAGATACTTCATGTAACCATCAGCTGTGGGGTCTGTGTTAGAATGAATGCTTTCTCTCCCATCCTGATGGGATTCCTAAATTCAGAATTCTTGACCTGAACCTTTGGCCATTCTCTGGTTTAAAATTCTGTTAAAATTAATTTGGCCCTGGGGTCTCCCTGCACCCATGAGGTTGATTCAGGAAGTTCTCTTAAGGTGAAAAAGTGTCATTTTTCATGTTCCACATCCCCCCCATGCCCACCCCTGTATCTCTGAACTGAGCTAGCCTGGTTCGCAGCACAGATGAAGCCTGTTACAGGGGCGCCGCCTGAAACCTCACCACGGGCCTCGCTTCCCTCGTACAACCTGCGAAGAGCCACAGTACCACAGCTGCCTCCTGAAAACCTGCCTGGGAAATAAGCCTCAGGCCTGCTCAGATCCAGAACTACGAGAAGGCACACGAGGGCCGTGGGAGGGAGGACTCCCAGAGTGGGAGGGAGCACCGGTGCCCACCTTCCTCTGTGTGCCACGTACCTGAACTGGGGAGGGGAGCCGGTGTGCGCCACTGTGAGTAATAAAGACGGCCCTGCCGGGAGCCTCATCCTGCTTGAGCGAGGCCTCTGGGTGCCGACGAGCCCGGGTGAGAGATGTGTGATCGTGCTGCGCGCAGGCAGGGGGCGGGGGTCGATCAGCGTGTGGCGTTGCAGGGACGGATGGGTTACGTGAAGCAGCACACCCCCCAGTCCGAGACCATGTGTCCTGTGGGCGAGTGTCCTCGTAGCCCTGCAGCCCTGCCGGGACCCCAGGCAGAGGCGGCGTTGCCTGGCGAGCCCTGCTCTGTGCTCCCTGCCGTGTGCGTGCCGTAGGTGGGTGTGCAGATGGGATGGGATGATCTGCTGCCCTGGTGCTGGGCTTTATGCAAGCACAGAACTCAGACACCAGATCCAGAGAGCAGTGTCTTCTCAAGAGTAAGCTCCATAGGAGGTTGGGATTTTACTCTGGCCCTGTTGAGGAAGAAATTAAGAAAAATACATTTTAACGGTCTCATCCATTAACAAATTCATATTCATTCTGACTAGTCATCTGTCCAGTCCTTTGCCCTTTTTACGTCTTTTGTACAAGGGGATTAAAATAGCGATTGACTCAGTGACAGCCCCCTGCTTGTTCAGCGCTTTGGGGGTGGGAGAGACATTCTGGAGTCTCCCAGTGTCTGTGTCGGAGTCAAATCATGGTGCTGTGTCTCTGTTTCAGGGTTTATCCATGTGTATTCACATTGATTCATGTCTGACTGACACCATATGATGATTATTTTTCTTGAATTTTGGCTGCCTCTAGACAGAACTCTACTTTTTTAGGAAAACTGAAATAAGGAAAACTTACTCTACATATAACGGTAGCAGTTCATCCCTGTGGGTTGTGAAAAAGGGTGACTGGGATACGAATGGGCTCCAACTCCTACAGTAATTAATGTCCCCTGCCACAAGCCCACCCCTCGGGTGCTGGAGGTCAGCAGTGAGCTCTGCGCCCCTCCCCGCCCCTGTTGTGTAGCTAATTCAAGCCCAGTGGGACACAATGCAGTATCTCCTGGAAGTACCACCTAGCTGGGATCAAGTGCCTCGCCTAACTGTTCAGAAGTTCGTTCAGCGAATAAAGGCCTACTATGTTCTAGGTACTAAAAGAGCAGCAGTAAATAAAACCGGTAAATCAGATACCAGTGCATCTAAAAACAAGTCTTCAGCAGAAGGGACAGAGCCAAGAGGTGGTAGATCAAGCCTGCAAATATGTGTCCAGCACTGTCTAGGGTCCCAGCTACAGAACTGAGGGTCTTGGGGGGTCTGGCACCTCCAGCTCACTGGAACAAAGAGAACAGTCTCTCGGCCAGCACAGCCCCTGGTTCCAGCCCCTCTGCAGTGCCCTTCACACCGCCGATTGGCCTCCATCCCTTGGACTGGGGTTGTAGAGGGTGGGCCCTGAGCAGAGGACACAAGGCTGCGGTCACTGGGAAAGGAGGCTCCCATACTTACCCCACGTTCCATGTACAGTGTTCATAAGCAGACATTTAAGTCCATGAAGGTTTGCTAAGCTTCTGCTCTGTGCCAGGTGGTGTGCGGGCCTCAGAGAAAATCCCTGCATGCATGGGGCTTACCATCTGGTCAGGGTCAGCTTGTGGTTAAGAGCCTGGTTTCTATGAACAGACTATCAGAATGCAAATCCCAATTTCCGCTTTCTGTCTGGTGACCTTAAACTAATGATTTAACCTCTCTGCCTCATTTATAAGGTAGGAATGCTATTTAGTGGTACCTGACTCCTAGGGTCGTTGTGAAGTTTCAGTGTGATTTTGCATATAAGATCCAAGTACGGTGTCTGGCACAAAGGACACACTCATTAAGTGTGTTTGCAGTTATGGTGACCATCAGTACTTTTACTAGAAAACATGGTCTGAGAATTCAGTACCAAAACCCAAACTCGGGGCACCTGGGTGGCTCAGTTGTTAGGCGTCTGCCTTTGGTTCAGGTCATGATCCCAGCATCCTTGGGTCGCGCCCCATATCAGGCTCCCTGCTCGGCGGGAAGCCTGCTTCTCCCTCTCCCACTCCCCCTTCTTGTGTTCCCTCTCTCACTGTCTCTCTGTCAAATAAATAAAATCTTAAAAAAAAAAAAAAAAAACACCAAACTCTGGATCCTTTTTTTTTAAGAGCACCTGCAAACCTGTTCATAGTGGGGGGAGGGGCAGAGGGAGAGAGAATCTTAGGCAGGCTCCACACTCAGCATGGACCAGGGCTCGATCTCACAACCCTGAGATCATGACCTAAGCCGAAATCAAGAGTCAGCCACTTAACTGACTGAGCCACTCAAGCGCCCATAACTCTGACCCTTTTAAGTCACCCAGATGGAGCTGTCCTTTGTGGCCTTGGGGATCCAGCCTCTCGAGTCACAGCTTCTGCCCCACAGTCTGTTTGATCGTTGGATCCGGGAAGTATTTCATGCCAGGGAGAAAAAGCTAGGGAAGGGGACTGACCTTTGGCAGTCACGTGGCTGAGGGCTTGAACATTTTAATTTGGGCCATAAAGTAAATGTGACTTCATTGTAAGAGTTGTGGGCAGTAGCTCAGAGTTTTTGTAGAGGTGGATGTGGATGTATTTATATAGATTTATTGTAGAACAGGATATCCCAGGAGTTGGGACATTTTTCTCTTTAAAAGAGAGGTTACCATTTAAAAGTCTTCCACACACTGGTAATAATGGTTGCCTCTGGCAATAGAAACAGTGACTGAAGGACAGAGGTGTTTTTCACATATGTTCTGTTGTGCCTTTCTAATTTCGTTCCTGCTGAAGGTATTGCCAATAACTGATGGTAAAGAAATCAAGTCATCTTGAAGCAGGCTTCGTTCTTGGTGAGTGCTCAAGTGCTCCGTTCCGAGAGGAGTGGAGTGGTCTCTTCCAGTTACACAGAGCCAGGAAGCGCCAGAGATGCAGGGAGGACATTGTTCCTGGGGTAAGGTGACCACAAAATCTCTCGTGGCCACGGCCTTACAGCTCCAAGATTCTCTCTTCTGACGTAAGACCGTAGTGGGCATCACAGGGCTGAAATGGCACTTTCACTGAGCTGTCGGACCCAGGCCCTGCCAGGCCCCCCTCCACCAGCTCTAGGTTCCGGCTCTGTCCTCACCCTCATGGTCCAGGGCCGCCGCTCCATTTCCCAGCATGCTAGCCAGAAGACAAGGAGAAAGATATAGCGCTTTCCTTTAAGGAAAGTTCCCGAAAGTTGAGCGACGTTTCTATTTCCATCCTTTCAGCCAGAACTAACCGAACCGGGCTCCAAGGGAAGCTGGCAGATGGCACTGGGGTTCTGGGCAGCCATGGGCCTAGCTAAAAGTGGGGGCTTCTGTTAGCAAAGCAAACAGGAGGAACAGGAAGTGGGAAACAATCGTGTGTCTGCTTCTGGTGTATCAGGACCTTTGGGGGTTTCTTTTTGTTCATTCGTTGTTGTTTTGATTGACAAAGGTCTGAATATCCCCCTGAGCCCCTCAGAAGAAACGGACTGAAACCCTGACCCCTTCATTCCCACTTTTCTTTTCCCTTTCTGGCAAATTTATGCCTGAGGCTTTTTGTTTTGGCTTGGCGGTGGTTTTTTTGCTTTTGTTTGGTTTTTTGGCTTGGTTTTTTGTTTTGTTTTTTAATAAACTGACATTTAAATTACACATTCCCTTAGCAGGCTGTTCAAAATGTTTCTGGGCTGATGGAATATGTAACTGTCAAACACACATTCAATAAATAACCCTGACTATTGCTCCCCTACCACCAGGTGCTGGGTATAAGGTGTGGACAAAATTTCCATGGCCCCTTGTGGATTTAATTTTTGTCACAGCACTGTCCACCAGAAATGTGTGTAACTGTAAATGTTCTAGCATCCGTACATTAAAGAAAAAAAAGGTAAGCTTAATGTCAACAATATATTTTTTTAATTCACATCCAAAATACCATTTCAGCGTGTAATCAGTATAAAAATTATGAATGATATGTTTTACATGCTTCACACTGAGGTTTCAAAATCCAGTGTATGTTTTATACTTCACAGCGCATCTCAAGGTCCACGTGCCCAATAGCCACGTGTGGCTTGTGGCTCTCATTGAGATTGGAAAGCACGGGTTAGTGAAAGAGCGTGTAACCAGTATGCAATTACGCCCTGTGCTAAGAGCCAAGGAAGAACTATAGTGATGAAGAATGTAGAGGCCTGCTTCGGTCGGTGGTCTGAGCAGGCCTCAGAGGAGGGGGCTCTGGGCAGAGGGACTGGAGTGCAGAGAGCCCCTGTGGAAGGGGAGCCTGGCCCCTTTGAGGGCTGAGGGCCGCCAGCAGGAGACCAATCGCATCCTGTCTAGAAACTTCAAACTGGCATCTGAGCTAAGCCCAGGCCCAGGGAGTGTCCCAGCCTCCTGTGGCCTCCCGAGGCTGGCCACTCGCCTCGCCCACTCACGGTCCAAGGGAACTTTCCAGTGAACACCTCTTGGGGCTTGAACAGTCCAGAAGGCATTTTCTGTGGCCTCTTCACCTGGCCCCAAATCCCAGGCCTGTTAGAAGATGGTGGAGCCACACTCTGAAAAGGCCGAGGGAGCCTAATGGAGAAAGATGGAGTCTCACGGCCTCCAGCAGCTTTTTGGCGTAGAGTACACTCTGGTACGTTGTATGCCGGGGCCTGTGCTTCCAAAGTCCTTTCCTAGAGAGGGGATTTGTGTCTCAGGGGGAGCTGGGGTGAGAGGAATCCTGCCCCTGTAGCTTTCAGTGGCTCCAGCACCAAAGAACAGGCCTGAGCAATTCACCACCTGCAAGTCGGGGAGCATATCATAGCCACCCAAGGTTGGCGTTAGGAATAACATTAACCAGACTCCCCAGGTGGACTACACCAGCCTCCCAGGTGCTCAAGCCATTTATTCAGCCTTCAGTAAGAGCGCTCAGGGTATGTGTGGATTCAGGGAGTTGCTGAAAAGTCCGCTGGTCGGGCAGAAACGGTCCTGGGCTGAGCTAGCCAAGACTCGAGTGGTCACTCCGCCCAGCGTCAGCAGTGTTGTCTGCTCTCACTCCCAATTTCCCAGTCTGTAAACCACCGTCGGACCTGTGTTTTTCATTTTTTTTTTAAGATTTTTATTTATTTCAAAGAGAGAGAGCACAACTGGGGACACAGGCAGAGGGAGAGAGGGAGAAGCAGACTCCCCACTGAGCAGGGAGCCCGATGCGGGGCTCGATCCCAGGACCCTGAGATCAGGACCGGAGCCAAAGGCAGACACTTAACCGACTGAGCCACCCAGGCGCCCCTGGCCTGTGTATTTTAATTATTTTTCTGATTGTGTCTCCCCCAGTAGAATGTAAGCTCCATGAGGATGGGTAGTTCAGTTTGTTTCAGTCACTGCTGTATTCTCAAGGCTTAGCACAGTGCCTGGCGTGTAGTGGGTTGAATAAATGAAGAACTGGATTCAATCTTGAATTCCTTCTTAGTATTTAGCATCAAGGAGTGAGGCCCTTGGAGTCCAGCAGCCCGGATTTAAGTCCCTGCTCAGTCACTTTCTGGCTTTCTCAAAGCTGCCCCTCGTCCCGAGCCCGCGGTCCTGTTAAGGGTGCCCTCCTTGCCGCAGAGTCTCTATTCAAAAGGACAAAAGGACGGCACAAGCCTGACTGCTTGTCCTCGCCCCACTTCCCCAAAGGCTCAGTTCCACCTTTGCCCAGAGAGGGCCTCTCGCAGCGCTAGAACCAGGGGCAACGGGGCGGATGAGCGCCTCCCCGCCGCCTCCCATTCCTGCCTGCAGGCCTGGGCCCCAACCCTGGCCCCAAACCTAAGAGTCGGAGCCAAACACTTCCAGCATATACCACCATGGGTGATTTATTTAAGTGTCTCCAAATAATCACTTAAGTGTCACCATGGCAACCTGAAGAGTTGCCATGGAGATTGGAGCAGGAAACGTCCCCATGGAGACCCCTGGGAGACTCTCTAGGAAATCATTACCAGGTGGATGGGGCTTGGGAAGGGGGAACTGGACAAATGAGGGAGCCCCACGGTTCTCTGGACCGGCAGGGGGAGGGGGTGAAAGGGCAGGGCGGGAAAGACCAGCCTGGAAAGGCAGGCAAGTTAATGATCTCCACCAAGTCTAGGGTCCCGTGTGATAAATAACTTCTACCGCCTGCACAGAATCTATCCAAAGGGAAAAACGGGAAACTAGAAACAGTGGTGGCCCCCAAGAAGGGGGTGAAGGAGAGAGACTTAGTTTTCATGTATGCTCCTTCGTGTACTGTCGGACTTTCTTTTATCATAGGTATGTAAGTATGACATATTAAAATTATTTACAGGGCATTTACTACATTAAATACTTGTATCCTCAAAACGACTCCATAAGGTAGATATTAACCCACTACACAGATGGCAAAACTTGATTCAGAAAGTGGCCCTCGGTCGCCCAGACAAGTGGGAATCAAACCCAGGGCTCTCCCTCGCCCCCGAGCAAGTCGGAGTCCTCTGATCTGCCGCTGGCACGCTGAGCACCGTTAGGTGACTGTCACACCTCTGGACCTCAGTTTCCTCCCCTGTAAGAGTTCAGCAGCTTGGACTGGATGAAAGCCAAAGTCCCGCTAGCTCTGTGACTGGGGCTCTTCGGAGGGATCTCTGAGCACTAGCATCACCCCCCTTCTCTTCCTCTTCCTTTCCCTCATCCACTCTCCCAGTCACCAACCACAGCAGCACGTCTTCGGGGTTCTAAAGGAAACACTTCACTCAGAGCATCAAACCAGAGAGGTCTTTGAAGAAGCTCGAGATTCTGTCTGAGCAGAGGAGGAGGGTGTGGCCCAAGAGAGGGAAAGTGAGCCACCAGGGAAATGCAAACCAAAGCCATGACACGTCCCCACACGCATTAGGATGGCTATCATGAAAAAAGAAAGGGGGGGCGCTCCTGCGTGGCTCAGTAGGTTGGACATCTGCCTTCAACTCGGGTCATGATCTCAGGGTTCTGGGATCAAGCCCCGTGTTGGGCTCTCTGCTCAGTGAGGAGTCTGCTTCTCTCTCTCCCTCTGCCCCTCCCCGCCCTGCTCGTGCTCGCTCACTCTCTCTCTCAAATAAATAAAATCTTTAAAAAAAAAAAAAAGAACAAGGACAAGTGTTTGCAAAGATGCTGAAAAATTGGAACCTTTCTACACTACTGGTGGGGAAATTGAAAGTTTCATACACCAGCTATAAAATGGTTCAGCTGTGCCCTAGCTGGGGCTGCTACAACCAAATCACATTCACTGGGTGGTTTGAACAACAGACATTTACTTCTCACAGTCTGGACACTGGGAAGTCCGAGATCAAAGTGCCCGTGTGCAGATAGCCACCACCTTGCCGTATCCTCACATGCTAGAGAGAAGAAACTCTGGGGTCTCTTCCTCTTCTCATAATGGCGCTAATCCCATCATGGGGCTCCACCCTCATGACCTCATCTAAACCTAAGTACCTCCCAAAGGCCTCCCCTCCTAATAGCATCACACTGGGGGTTATGGCTTCAACATACGAGCTTAGTGGGCAGGGGCACAAACATTCAGTCCATAACGTACCTCTAGAAAACAGTCTGGCCATTGCCCAAGAGGTTAAACATAGAGTTACCACATGGCCCAGCAATTCTACGCCTAGGTAGATGCCCAAGAGAGTTCAAAATAGCTATTAATCTAGGGCACCTGGGTGGCTCAGTCCGTTAAGTGTCTGCCGTCAGCTCAGGTCATGATCCTGGGGTCCTGGGATCGAGCCCCGCATCGGGCTCCCATCTCAGCGGGGAGTCTGCTTCTCCCTCTGCTCCCCCGCCAAATAAATAAAATCTTTGAGAAAAAAATAGCTCTTGGGGTGCCTGGGTGGCTCAGTCGTTAATCGTCTGCCTTCAGCTCAGGTCATGATCTCAGGGTCTTGGGATCGAGCCCCACATCGGGCTCCCTGCTCCGTGGGAAGCCTGCTTCTCCCTCTCCCTCTCCCCCTGCTTGTGTTGTCTCTCTCTGTCAAATAAATAAATAAAATCTTTAAAAAAAAAAAAAAGGCATTGACACATGCTACAGTGTGGATGATCCTTGAAAACGTCAGGCTAAGTGAAAGAAGCCCCTCACCAAGGACCACGCAAAACCACATATTAAATGATTGCACCTACATGAAACATCCAGAACAGGGGCATCTATGAAGTTAGGAAGTAGGTTCGTGGTTGCCTGGGGCTGGGGGTGCGGTGGGAAGATTGGGTGGTGACTGCCAGTGGGGATGGGATTTCTTTGGGGGTGATGGAAATGTCCTCAAATTGATTGTGGTGATATGCTTGACTCTGAACATTCTAAAAGCCACGAAGTTGTATACCTGAAGTGAGTACATTGCATGCTGTGTGGGTAATAGCTCAGTAAAGCTGTTTAAACGAGAGAGCAAGAGGGCGAGTACTAACCCAAGGTCGCAGAACCGGTAGCATCTGCTCCCAGGTCCCAGCTCCCCACCAGCCTCGGCGCACACCTTCCGCTCTCTTAAGGGCGGTCAGCAGGGCCTCTCGGGCCGCTTCTGAAATGAGTGGGCGCCAGGTGTTGGGTGCTTCATATCGTGCCCTCTGCCCACCGGCCCTCAGCCGGAGCAGCATTCTTTAACAAACGGGGTGGCCTCAGATTTCACTTGGAGAAAGGGGCAAAAGGAAAGAAAAGTAAAAGTCTGAAAGCCACTGACCAGAGAAAGTGTTAGGGAGGGATGGCAAAGTGATTAAGAACCTGCGCACTGGCCTTGTGGAAAGCATGTCTTTATTCTGATGCTGTGACGTTCCCAGGCCTCACGGACCCAGAGAGACTACCCCTCCCAGGACTAGGCAAATCCTGGAGATAATAAAGGATTCTCCTGTGAGTGCACTTTTCATATGCTAACCAATTAATTCAGAGCCCAGACTCCAATCACCTTTTTTTTTTTTTTTAAGATTTTATTTATTTTTGAGAGAGAGAGAGTACAAGCCGGGGGCAGGGCAGAGGGAGAAGCAGACTTCCCGCTGAGCAGGGAGCCCAACGTGGGACTCGATCCCAGGACCCCAGGATCATGACCTGAGCCGAAGGCAAACGCTTACTGACTGAGCCACCCAGGCGCCCCACCTTTTTTTTTTTTTCTAAGTAATCTCTACACCCAGGGTGGGGCTCAAATTTACAACCCCAAGATCGAGAGTCGCATGCCGCACTGACTGAGCCAGCCAGGCACCCAAATCACCTTCTTATTAAGCCCTTACACTTGGCCACTATTCCCCTGCCCTAATCACACCAGGGCCAGGTACCAGGCAATGAGGGACAGTCCTACACCCCAGAGCCCACTGAAATAATTCAACCGAGCCAATTCCATGCCTGCTTGCTCTGTCTTGCCCATCCTTCCTGCAGAAACCACAGTAAAGGCTCCTGCCCATGTTTCTCCATTCACATCTGCCTTCTGGTGCTTCCCGGTGTGGCCCTGGGAAGGCATGGCCCCTCCTCTTGGGAAGTGTGAGTAACATACTCCCTTTCCTTTTTATTGAGGTATAATTGACATATCCCATTATAATAGTTTGAGGCGTACAACATAATGTTTCAATATTTGTATATATGCAAAATGATCACCACAGGAAGTTAGCTAACATCTGTCATCGTGCATACAATTTTTTTTTTTACTTGTGATGAAGACTTTTAAGATCTACTCTCTTAGCAACTTTCCTTTTTTTTTTTTTTTTTTTTTTTTTAAAGATTTTATTTATTTATTTGACAGAGAGAGACACAGTGAGAGAGGGAACACAAGCAGGGGGAGTGGGAGAGGGAGAAGCAGGCTTCCCGCCAAACAGGGAGCCCGATGTGGGACTCGATCCCAGGACCCTGGGACCATGACCTGAGCCGAAGGCAGTTGCTTAACAACTGAGCCACCCAGGCGCCCTCTTAGCAACTTTCAAATATGCAATACAGTATTGTGAACAACAGTCACCATGCTGTGCACATACTACCTTTTCAATGACAATAATCTCCAGATCTTTTGGCCCCACCATACGTAAGTACAAATAAGGGTTGAAGGCAGGCCCCATTCTGCTCTAAGTTTGCCTTGGCCCCTGTGACCCCAGGCAGACTCCTCCACCTCTGTGCTTCCCTTTCCTCATCCATAAACCCAGGTTATCAGCTTATTTATTTATTATTTAAAGATTTTATGTTGAAGTAATCTCTACACCCAACGTGGGGCTCGAACCCACAACCCCAAGATCAAGGGTGACATGCTCCACTGACTGAGCCAGCCAGGCACCCCGCAAGTGTTATATTTATCATCGATTGTGGCTTGCACAAGAGGGCTGTGTCTAGGGCCCAAGTGGGCACACTATTCCAGCACTTGCCCTGCTTTTCAAGCTACGGATATGCCCAGAAGAACACGCATCTTTTTTTTTTTTAAATTTTATTTATGCATTTATTTATTTATTTGACAGAGCACAAGCAGGGGGAGCTGCAGAGGGAGAGGGAGAAGAAGGCTCCCCGCTGAGCAGGGAGCCCGATGCGGGGCTCGATCCCAGGACCCCAGGATCATAACCTGAGCCAAAGGCAGACGCTTAACCGACTGAGCCATTCGGGTGCCCCAATAACGAGCATCTTTTATTTTTTTTAATTTTATTTTATTATGTTATGTTAATCACCATACATTACATCATTAGTTTTTGATGTAGTGTTCCATGATTCATCGTTTGTGTATAACACCCAGTGCTCGTTACAACACGTGCCCTCTTTAATACCCATCACCAGGCTAACCCATCCCCCCACCCCCCTCCCCTCTAGAACCCTCAGTTTGTTTCTCAGGGTCCATAGTCTTTCATGGTTCATCTCCCCCTCCGATAAGGATGAGTATCTTTTAATGCGTAAAAAGACCCCAGTGGGCCAGCAGTGGCCCTCAGCCCCTTCATGGGGCTAATGCCAGGACTAAAACAGGTAAGATTTGTGGAGTACCTAGAACAGCACCTAGCACTCCAGAAATAGTGTCGTTGTGGTCTCCAGAAGGTGAGACAGGCTTCCTAGATACCGTGACAGTGTCAAAGAAGATTTCCATTCATTTTTGCTACGGCGGGGGGGTCAGGCCGTGGGTGTACTTAAGCCAATGTCATTTAAATCTCAGAGGAAGAAGAACCGAGCTAACACCCAGACTACAAAGGAATAGATACTTGTATACCCACATTCATAGCAGCTTCATTCACAACAGCTAAAAGGGGGCATCAGTCCAAGCGTCCCCTGATGGATGAATGGATAAACAAAATGTGGTACATACATACAATGGAATATTATTCAGGCTTAAAAAGGAAAGAAATTCTGACACTTGTGGCAGCATGGATGAACCTTGAGGACATCGTGCTGAGGGAAATAAGCCCATCACAAAAAGACAAACACTGGGCCACGCGGGTGGCTCAGTCAGTTGGGCGCCCGACTCGTGGTTTCAGCTCAGATCATGATCTCAGGGTCCTGGGATGGAGCCCCATGTCGGACTCCACGCTCAGCAGGGAGTCTGCCTAAAGATTCTCTCCCTCTGCCCCTCCACCCACTCTCTCGCTCGCTCGCTCTCTCTCTAATAAATAAATAAATAAATCTTAAAAAAAAAAAAAAAAGACAAATTATGATGTCAATGATATGAGCTGCCTAGAGGAGTCAAATCCACAGAGCCAGAAAGCGGAACGGTGGGTGCCAGGAGTTGAAGGGAGGGGGGAATGGAGAATTGTTGTTTAATGGGGACAGAGTTTCAGTTTCACAGGGTGAGAAAGTTCTGGAGATGGATGGTGTTGATGGTCCTACAACAACGGGAGTATACTGAGTGCCACTGAACTGTCCACTTAACCATGGTTAAAATGACCAATTTTATGTTATGTATATTTTACCACAATTTTTATTTAAAGGCACAGCCAAGTCATACTTTCCAACAAACCCATGCGCATGGGAGTCATTACTGTTGCCTCTCTTGTCCTATAGGAAAGCTGCTCAGAGCAGTGGGAAGCCATCTTTCAAGTGTTTCTCCGCCAGTGAGGTGGAGATACTTGTTGGGGTTCCTCGGGACCCTCGGATGCTGAGTGCTAGGTCTATGAGATGCCTGGAACATGAGGTTCCCTGCCACACCAGCTATTGTGTTGTTTATTGTATTTTTATTTTAATTCTGGTATAGTTAACCTACAGGGCTGTATTAGTACCAGCTATTTTAATTTAATTACATGCACACATATTCATGGGTGCATATTTGCTAATGTGATAGGAGAAAATGCTATCTCTTTCGTTTGTGTTTGTTTTCTCCTAAGGGTCAACTGTGTGTTGACTCTTGGTGTTCCTCGTTCACGAGAGGCCTGCTCTTAACGCTGCAAGAGCAACCAGGAGGGCAAGCGTGCTCCCTTTGCTTTCTGGTCTCCCTGGCACGTCAAGCGTCATTGCCCTGTTTTTGATAATTCGCTGGTCTTTGGCATCAGGTGTATCAGTCAGAATTCCTAGTGACAAGCAGTAGAAACCAAATCCAGCTAAGGATGTGGAAAAGTTTTGTTTTGTTTGTTTTTGGAAACCTATCGGGCAGCTCACAGAATCATCACGAAGGCTGGAAAGGTGGTGAAGGGCTTCGCAATGAGAAGAAAGGCAAAACCCAAGGGCAAACAGCAGCAGAGAACCAGCCGGGGTCATCCCCATCCCCTGCGTGGCCTGGGACACTGTGCTAGCGGGCCCCTGCTGCTAAACTATGACTCCATTCTCCCTTTGCAGGGCATCCAGCTGACCACACGGGCCACCAGAGACCAAGGGCAGGGAGAGTAAGGATCTGTCATTCCTGTCCTGGGGAATGGGACGCAAGGAAAGGTCTTCACTCAATGGAGGAAGGAGAGATTTAGATGCTGGGCTGTCCAAAAGATGAGGCCCACCAGGTACTTAAGAGGGTATAAAGCATCTTTGTGTTCACAAAAGTAACAATCCACAGCCACTGTTGATCAAGTTTTGCTTATCAGGTTTGGTTTATTGGGTTATGTAGCAAGAACCCCACTGAACATATTAAATGCTGTCCTTAAATCTTCAAATGATCCTCTGAGGTTGGTATACTCTCCCTGTTTTTGTAAATGAGAAAACCACCGAGGACCAGAGTGGTTCTATCACTTTCCCAGGCCACACTGGGATTTTGCAGGGGAGGGGGTTCTTCATGTTCTCTGAGTTAGTGAGGGAAAAAAAAGGTATAAAATGTATATTTAGGAAGATATTTTATACTCCTGGTTCCTGGTGTGATGGACTAGCTGGAATCACGTTTATCCTTCCCTGACCCGATGTGAGCAACTACAGAGGTTGGACAAAATACATTAACACGACTCTTCACCTACGTGAGACGTCAACATGGGCGGGGCTGTGATCATGAAGAGAATGTTTACCTCAGCGTTCGCCTTGAGAACATCTTCTAAACTGTGGAAAATCGTGTGCAAGGAGACCGCGGCAGTCTTACTCAGCGGGAAAAGCAGATCGGGGTGCAAGGCTGCCAAGGTGGGGGTGGGGTGGGGGTCGGGAGGAAATGCAGAAAAGGAACCCCCAAAAATCTACATGAAAATCCCCCTTGAGGGCACAGGAAGTTTTCTGAGGGGATGGGAATATTCTATTTTGGTTGTGATGAAGATTACAGACCTGTTTACACTTGTCAAAATGGTACTCTTAAAAAAAGTGGTACTCTTAAAATTAGTGAATGTTATTGTAAGTAAATCAGTATATTGTATTTTAAACCAGCAGAGTTGATTATTTGAAAATCCCCTCTGAGGCTTGGCTGACCCGTAAACCACCCCGCAATAGCACCAGACTTGGGGACGGAGCAGAGAACAGCTGAGGGGGGCTTTCAGAGGCTGCCCAGCGCTGGGAGAATTGGAGTCTGGCCCCAGCCACAGTGGACTGACCTTGGCAAAGACCTGAGGGGTCTGGGCGTTAGGAATGGGAATGGAGCCGGCAACACAATTACTCAACTTTGGAAGCTGGGAAAGTCACGAGTGGCAACAAATTTAGCAGGTCCGAGACAGCCGAATCCTAAAATCAGCAGGGGGAGAATCGAAAGGCAACTAGATTTACTACACGGCATCTCCGAAAGGCTCAGAAGTTGGTGGCACCAGCACTAGCCGTGAAGTTCAGGCTAAGAACAAGAGAACTGTTTGGAAATTTACAAAGAAATTACACCCCAAATACTCACTCCTATTCTCCCATCTAAACATTGCATAAAACTGAAAGTTTATTCTCAGGAGAAAGTAAACCAGAGGGTCTCCAGATTAGAAGATATTGGGCTAAGCTAGTCATGGGGCTCCGTAGTTAAAGGGTGGTATCGAGCAAGTATGGACAAAGTGTGGAGCCCCAGCCTACGTTATTCATGTGGCTCCCAGGACCCTGCAACTCCAGGTGACCCATGGAAGCCTACTTTGGGGAATCTGACTAGCCCAAGAAAAAAGCCCTAAGGAGATGCCAACACCAGGCGTTCATCAATGATATGGCTCAGTCAGATCCCCCGCAGAAAAGTGCCCAGCCAAAAAGCTCCAGCCACGCGCTCAGAGTTTCCAATTGGCTTTTTAGTGCCCTCACTCAGATAACCAGTGTTACCAGTCATCTGATGAAAGCCTCTGCCATGAAAGGCAGACACTCACTAAACATAAGCAGAGAAAAAAAGTTAGAGAAAACAGTTTATGCATGAAGAACAATTTTAAAAATAAAATTTAAAAAATCTATCATGAATATAGAGAGATTTTAAAAATATAATGCATTGTTGAAACAAGAACACAATACTATTAACTATACATATATGGACATATTTTATATAGATAGTAGATACATATACATACAAAACTAAAACAAAAACACAATTTTATTGTTTTTTTAATAAGGGAGCATTCAGGGGCACCTGGGTGGATCAGTCAGTTAAGTGTCAGACTCTTGGTTTCCGCTTAGGTCATGATCTCAGAATCCTGAGATCAAGCCCTGTGTCCCTTCTACCCTGGGCTTGGAGCCAGCTTGGGATTCACTCTCTCCCTCTGCCTCTCCCCCCCATCCCAGCTTGTACACTTTCTCTCTAAAAACAAACAAACAAATAAATAAATATAAAAAGGGACCATTCAAAGGGGAAAGGAACTCTTTTTTTTTTTTAAAGATTTTATTTATTTTTCTTAAAGAGAAAGAGAGCATGGGTGCGCAAGTGGGGAGAGGGGGCAGAGGGGGAGGGGTACTGAGAATCCTAAACAGGCTCCATGTCCAGTGCAGAGTCTTACATGGGGCTCAATCTCAGGATCTGAGATCATGACCTGAGCTAGAATCAAGACTCTGATGCTTAACCAACTGAGCCACCCAGGCGCCCCCAAAAAGGAACTCTTAAAATTAAAAATATCATGCCTTGCAATAAATCCTGCATTTATTACCAGTTAGAGCAGGGATGGATCAGAGTTTATGTAAAATTTTTCCTAATATATTAAAGCAGTCATTTTTCTTGTAAAAAACTTTTTTAAATACCAGAAATAAAAAACTCAATAGAAGGATTGGAAGATAAAGGTGAGGAAATCTCCCCCAAAAGTAGTACAAAACCACAGACAGGGGAAATTGAAGGGAAGAGACAAGAAAATTAGAGGGCTAATCCAGGAGGCCCCTCCCCCTCTGAGCAACAGGACTTCCAGAAAAGCAAAAACAGAGAAAATGAAGTGGAGGGAGTGATCAAAAAAATGCTTGAAGGAATTTTTCCCAAACATGAAGGACATGGACATCCAGATTAAAAGGGCCCACGGAGGGGTTCCTGGATGGCTCAGTTGGTGAAGCATGCAACTTTTGATCTTGGGTTGTGTGTTTGAGCCCCACATTGGGTGTAGAGATTATTTAAAAATAAAATCTTTAAATAAATAAATAAATAAGCCCACTGAATACCTGACACAATGGATGATAACAGACTCACATCACGAAAAATCATCATAATTCAGAACACAGAAGACAAAAAGAAGGTTCTGCAAATTTTCAAAGGGTTGGGGGAACAGATCAGAAATAATGGCTTGAGGGCGCCTGGGTGGCTCAGTTGGTTAAGCGACTGCTTTCGGCTCAGGTCATGATCCCAGAGTCCTAGGATCAAGCCCCGCATCACATCGTCGGGCTCCCTGCTCAGTGGGGAGTCTGCTTCTCCCTCTCCCTCTGCCTGCCCCTCACACTGCTTGTGCTCTCTCTCTTTCTCTCTCTGTCACAGAAATAAATAAAATCTTAAAAAAAAGAAATAATGGGGGCGCCTGGGTGGCTCAGTCGTTAGGCGTCTGCCTTCGGCTCAGGTCATGATCCCGGGGTCCTGGGATTGGGCCCCGCATCGGGCTCCCTGCTCAGCGGGAAGCCTGCTTCTCCCTCTCCCACTCCCCCTGCTTGTGTTCCCTCTCTCGCTGTGTCTCTCTCTGTCAAATGAGCAAAATCTTTAAAAAAAAAAAAGAAAAAAGAAATAATGGCCTGAATGTCTCAAAAGAAACACTGGAAGTTAGAAGACACTTACGCAATGTTTTCAAAATTCTAAAGGTAAGTTAACCCCAACTTAAAATTTTTATATCCATCCAAATTATCAATCAGGTTTGAAAGTAGAAAAAGACAATTTTCGGGCGCCTGGGTGGCTCAGTTGGTTGGGCGACTGCCTTCGGCTCAGGTCATGATCCTGGAGTCCCTGGATCGAGTCCCGCATCGGGCTCCCTGCTCGGCGGGGAGTCTGCTTCTCCCTCTGACCCTCCCCCCTCTCATGTGCTTGCTCTCTCTCATTCTCTCTCTCTCAAATAAATAAATAAAAAATCTTTAAAAAAAAAAAAAAAGAAAAAGACAATTTTCAGTCATTTAAGACAAAAAAAAGTTGTTTTCATGGACTTAGGAGGCTGCTGGAGGATGTGTCACCAGAATAAGGCCGTAAACCAAGCAAAAGACAGACAGCAAGGGGTGGGCACCTGGCTGACTCGGTCGGTGGAGCATGTGTGACTCTTGATCTCAGGGTCGTAAGTTCAAGCTCCACATTGGGCCTAGATATTGCTTTTTTTAAAGAAAAAAAAAAAAAAGGAGAAGGAGAAAAGAGAGAGCACAGGAAGCAGGAATCTGACCCAGGCTGAAGTGCAGAGAATCCCGCAGGATACCTCTGAAGGCAGACTGACTGCAGGAGGAGGGCAACGTAATGGGCCCAGAAGACAAGGAGCCCCAGTCAGACGAGGTCACAAAACCCCAAGAGAGGGTTCATTAAGGAAATGAAATTGGTAGAATATCATCTGAGTGTAGTGAGGGGAGATTTCAACAACTGAGAGAGTTTGGCACGGAGTACAAAGAAAACGAAGCAAATGGAGGAGGGGGGATAATCAGTCACTCTGGGGGAACTAAAAACCTTGTGCATGAAAAGGGAAGTCCTCACAGTCCATCCATAGCTTAGAGTAGAACCCCAGGGGAATCATGTTTACCTGGTGCCCATGCTCCCAGGACACACTGCTGCTCTAACCAAATTACTATATGGCGACGTTGGAAGGATGGGGACTTAATGGGTTGTTGGGGTGAGAATGAGCCGTAACAATTGAAGGTGGACATCTCTGATGAGGGAGAAGCCTCTTTTTCATAAGTCTTGCACCGCTATTTGATTCTTTGAGCTATGTGGATGAATAACTTTACTAGAAATCAAAACCTTGCCGTGATTTCTATCTTAGAACATACAAGCGGAGGCAGGCGGACACAGGAAGCAATGCTAAGATATAAATGAAGACTCCAGGATCCTAGAAGAAAACTTTAGTTGCAGACAGGGAAGGAAAGAGTACCTACGGGTATAAAAGGAACAATGGTACTTCCAGAAACAGGCGCAGGATGATAGTGAGACCTCCTTAGACTCATCCAGGAAACTGGCACAAATAAAGTAACCTTTGAACCTGACCTTCAGGATGTGGCCCTGTTCTCCAGACGACATGGCACTGGATGGAACGCAGAGCAGCCATGGCTCCCCACCCTTTCCTCTGCTCCCCTCCATCCTCTGCTCCACCCTCTAGCCTCTGTTCCTGCCCCTCAAGACTCCTGCCTGGAGGTGTTGACCTGTGCTCAGGCTTGCAGAGATCAAGCTGGCTACGGAGATAGGATGCGCTTCAGAGCCAGCAGACAAACCTGGCTTCACTTGTGCCCTCCCACGCCCACCCCCCACATCCTCTGACTCCAGTCACGGTCCTGTCTGCAGTATGTGGGCAGACCGCTCAGCAGACCCACCTGCACAGCTTCCCCAGACATCCCACGCTCAGACGGTGGTGCCGGGAGTAAAGCTGCAGAGAAAGGGAAGGTATTAGGGAGAATTAAGGTGAGGAAGTGACTCAGCCCAGCATAAGCCTACAGGCACCCAGAGGAGTTCTCAAGAGCAGGGGCGGCTGCTGGTTTGGGCTTTCAAGTCAGCTTGGGAGTGTCCCTGAAATGTGACTCCTCTCTGCCCCCCTGAGCCCTGGGGTGGGGGTGGGGGGCTGGGCTCCTGCCCTTACCCTTCCCCGGGCCCCCAGAGAATCCCTGGTGGGCTGGGGGTCCTTGGATTTTTACAAGGCCGCTGGTTTCTTTTCTCCTGGATTTGTTTGCCTTGTGCAGAGTGGAGCCAGGTTGGGGAAGTGACTCTGAGGAGAAACTGCCTCTCCCCCCCACCTCCAGGAGCTGCTCACCGAGAGGACTGAGGGTGGGCCTTGGGCCTGGCAGGCAGAAGCCAACCTCTCGGGGCTCAGGGCAAAGCCACCACTGTATGGAGAATGTGCAGTCTTACTGCCAAACAATCCAAATTCAAACTCTTGAGCTCAGAAAAGACACGAGACTATCGGATACTATTTCTTCATCAAACAAACGCTGGGAAACAAAACTACCTCATCCATTTGTGGTTGAATCATTCACTCCATAAATACTCTGATATGCCAGGGTCTGGGCTCATTTAGCAAGAATTCTATAAAGTAAACCACCTCACACCCATTAGGATGGCTTCTATTAAAAACAAGTGTTGGCAAAGATGTGATCCAGCAATTTCTTTTCTTTTCTTTTCTTTTCTTTTTTTTTGTTGGGGGGGAGAGAGAGCGAATGGAAGGGCAGAGGGAGAACGTGCGAGAGAGAATCTTAAGCAGGCTCCACGCCTAGGTGACCCGGGGCTCAATCCCATGACCCTGAGATCATGACCTGAGCCAAAATCAAGAGTCAGACACTTAACCGACTGAGCCACCCAGGGACCTCTGATCCAGCAATTTCTGAGTGTAGACCTAAAAGAAGTGAAAGCAGGGTCTCGAAGAAAGACTTGCACACCCTTGTTCACAGCAGCATTACTCGTAACAGCCAAAAGCTGGAACCCACCCACGTGTCTACTGATGGATGAATGGATAAACAGAATGTGAAATGTACACATACTGGGAGCTCAGCCTTAACAAGGGAGGAGATTCAGCACATGACACAACATAGATGAACCTTAAGGACACTATGCTAAGTAAAATAAGCAAATTATAAAGAGACAAATATTGTATGATTCCAGTTATCTGAGGTCCCTAGAGTAGTGAAATTCATAGAAACAGAGGGCAGAATGGTGGTTGTCAGGGGCTAGGGGGAGGGGGAGGAGGGTGTTGTCCTTTAATGGATACAGAGTTTCAGTTTTTCAAGATAAAAAGAGTTCTGGAGATTGGTTGCAGAAGGATGTACATATATTTAACACTACTAAACTGTACACTTGATAAAATCTTTAAAAAAGGCGGGGGGGACATCTGGGTGGCTCAGTCTGTTAAGTGTCTGACTTTGATTTTGGCTCAGGTCATGACGTCAGGGTCCTGGGATGGAGTCCTGTGTCAGGCTAGAGCCTGCTTCTCCCTCTGCTTGCTCTTCCCCCTGCTTGTGCTCTCTCTCTCTCTCCCCGCCCCCCTTCTCTGACAAATAAATAAATAAAATCTTTTAAAAAAATAAACAAAATAAACTGTACACTTGAAATGGTTAAGACGGTAAGTTTTATGTTATGACTCTTTTGCACAATTAAATCATAATTTTTTTTTAAAGAGACACACTTCCTTCCACCAACATACCCAGATACAGCTGGGCAGAGAGACGGGAACATAGTCACCCATCCTAATAGGTACCAGGGACAATTTGTTGACTATTTGTTGGAAAGTGCTACACACAAGAATGCACATAGTACAGGGAAGCACAGAGGAGGAAGCATTTCATTTTGCTTAGGGGTGGAGATGGGGGTGGGTTACGGAGGAAAGGACATTTGAGCTGCACTCTTTTTTTTTTTTTTTTTTTTTAAAGATTTTTTATTTATTTATTTGACAGAGAGAGAGACAGCGAGAGCAGGAACACAAGCAGGGGGAGAGGGAGAAGCAGGCTTCCTGCCTAGCAGGGAGCCCGATGCGGGGCTCAATCCCAGGACCCTGGGATCACGACCTGAGCCGAAGGCAGACGCTTAACGACTGAGCCACCCAGGTGCCCCTTGAGCTGCACTCTTGAAGGTGACTAAGGTCTGACCAGACCAGAGGATTCTGATTATCACACCAGATTGAGGACTCTGGGAAAATTCTATGACTCCTTTGAGCCTCAGTTTCCTGATCCATAAAATGGCAAAAATGCCACCATTGTAGGGGAGCCGTGAGGATTAAATAACAGAATGTATAGCAATTAGTCTAACACAAGAACTGGCACAAAATACACAATCATTTAAAGATATCGTCCAGTATCATTGTTACGAATTACCATCATCATTATTCTCATTATATTTTGATCCATGTTGGCAATGGTTGAAGCGAAAGCTAAAATGGTAGGTCAGGGTCAGGTTAGAAAGGGCCTCAAACAGCCAAGACTTTAGTCATATCTTCCCAGCAGTTAGGAGCCTTGGAAGGTTTTTGAGGCTGAGACTATCTGGAATGTTAGAACTGGATTTGCTTGCAGTTAAGTTTATCTATTGACCTTATATTTAGCTGGGTTAGGTGTGTGGGCTTCTAGGCCATCCCATCTGGGTTTCGGTGCCATGTTTATGTATCAGAGGGGCTTTCAGAGCCAGTCCTTAGGAGAGGCCCAGGAGAAAAGCTGTAAGTGTCAAAAAACAGAGGTAGAGGACCCAGAGAGGAGGATGACACAACTATGACTGGGGAAGAAAACTTACTTTAAAACTGGCCATGTGGGCACCACAGGTTCCTAAGTGAGCAGATATTACAGTTTGCAACATTTCAGGATGTGGCCTTGGTAACTGTTTTTCTCTCCAACATTTTGTGTTCTGAGATATGTCGTGTGTGTATGTTTGCATGGTGAGGGCATTAGGCAGAACTGTTTGGACGTGCTCTTCTGAGCAAGGACATCTATGGCAGGGATTGTTCATTGTCCTACAAATCCAGTCTTTCTTTTTTCTTATCGTTGGCATATGGGTACAAGAATAAAGACTACATTTCCTAGCATCACTTGCAGTTAACCACTGGGATATAAGAGAAAGTGTCTTGTGTAACTTCCTGAAAGTGTATTCAAAGAAAAAGGGAAACTTTCTTTTTCTTTCATCCTTGTTGGCTGGAGTATAGTGTGATCGCTGGAGCTCAAGCAGCCTCTTGGAAGTTTAAGCAGCTCAAGTCATGTGCAGAGCAGTGGAATAAGATAGAAGAAACCATGGAGCATTATACCAACCTAGAGAGCTGACCTGTGGTCTTCATTTATGTGGGAGAAGAATATACTTCTAGTCTAATCTGCTATTATTTGGGAGGTCTTGTTGCTCACAGTAAAACAATCATAACCGTCACAGTAGCCAATAAACTCTGGACTTAACTCCCTTTGGTGGCCTTTCTGAACGATTTTAGTTTCCCTCAAACTCTCAGCCTGAAGAAAGTGAATTCAATTGGTGTTAGAGAGACCACCCTGGTGCCACCGAGTGAGATGAACTCCAGATGAGAATACCTGGAAGCAGGTGAATCACTTCAGGAAGCAGTTAGGCATTTACCTGCTAACGTTAACAATTGCATACTGTGACCCAGCAACTCCCTTTATTTTTTTTTAAGTTTTTTTTTTTTTAAAGATTTTATTTATTTATTTGACAGAGAGTGAGAGAGCATAAGCAGGGGAAGCAGCAGGCAGAGAGAGAGGGAGAAGCAGGCTCCCCGCCGAACAGAGAGCCCAATGCGGGGCTCGATCCCAGCATGACCCAAGCCGAAGGCAGCCGCTTAACCGACTGAGCCACCCAGGCGCCCTTCAGCAGTTCCCTTTAAACACTTGAGAGAGATTTGTGCACACGTGCATCAGTCGGGAGTCACATACAGCAGCACTGTGAGTAATCACCAAAGACTGGCCACAACCCAAATGACCATCAACAGGAGAATGGCTCCGTAAATTGTGGTGTGTTGACACAATAGAATTGACCATGCCACCAGGAGAAGGAATGGACTACCACTGCAAGCATCAGCATGGGCAAAACTCTAAATAAATCATGTTGCAGAAAGGTCGTGAGGCACAGAAGAAAATGTGCAATCCTAGAAAATCCAAAACCAGGCCACTCTAGACAATGTGTTGTTTAGTGATATATATATATATATACATATACATACATATATTCATGGCCAAACTATAGAGAAAAGCCAAAAATGGTTCACACCGGGTTCAGGATGGAGATTGGAGGGGCAGAGGGGGGTGATGGTCTGTCCGTGGAGAGAGCACAGGAGGCCTTGGAGGTCTGGCTAAATGCTATTTCTTACCCTGGGCGGCGGGAGAGGGTGTGACTCTGTGGGTGTGTGCTCTGGCATTATACTCTAAACTATCCACGTGCATTTTCTGCTCTTTTCTGAACGTGAGAGAGACAGGGAGGGAGGAAGAGTTAAGGCTCTGTTTTGACAGTGCAGAGGAGAGAGGATGAATGCCTTTCTCCTCTTCCTTCCCCGTCAGCAATAATGACTCATTCCACCACCATTTAGCACTTACTCCATTCTGCTTGAATTGCTCTGAGCTGTTAACACATCTGTCTCCCTCTGTCATTAATTTATTCATTCAGCTGACAATTATTGAAAGTCCCCAAAGTGTCAGCAGGAGGGAGGGGGCGACGGGGGGGAGTTCACCAGTACAGATGAACAAACCTGGCCTCTCCTCCTGCAGCTCAGAGTCTAGTCGCGGACGCGCATGAGTCTCTAAAATGTGGCCTCATTTGGCCCCGTGCCTTCGGGGCCTGGATTCTAATAGAGGGGGCAACATTTGAGCTGAAGGCAGTGATGTACCTGAGAGCCCGGATGGGCCTTCCTGCAGCTCTGTATCCCAGGTGTTCCTGCCCCTCCTAGCACAGCAGTGGAGGCTCTCAGAGTGTTGTTGGGGCTGGTGTGCTGGGAAGCTCTCCAAGCTTAGTGCGCAAGCTGCATTCAGAGTCCCGGTGTGGGGGTCGCGGTTTCCCAGACTGACCTGGGGCGCTGGTTAATAGCTCAGGTTCTCAGGCTGCTGCCCTGGAGGGCCTGGCCTCGCAGGTCTGAGCTGGGGCCCCAGAATCTGGATGTCAGACTCTCTCCTCTGTGATCGCACGTGTTGTCTAGCGACACGTATATTCTGCTCCCTTCTGAATGTAAGGCATTTCACCCTTTGGGAGGCCCTGAGGGACTGGCTGGGGATTAACAGAGTGGCCTCTTCATTCCCAGAAAGGTGCTAGACCTCAGGTGGAGAAGGCCTTATTCACGTCTGTCCTCTCGGCACCTCTTCTACTTGCTAATTGTGTGACCTTGGACACCTCACTCGACCTCCTTGTGACTCAGTTTCCCCATTTGTGAAGTGGGTGTGCTGAGAATGGCGCATACTCAGCGGGCTGCTCTGAGGACCGAGAGAGCTAATACATGGGAAGCTGTGAAAATAGTTCATGCGCCGACATCGTGCCCTGTTGCTTTTGTCTTGTGCCAAGCTGGGGCCAGCCGGGGGTAGAGCTGACCCCTGGAAAGGGAAGGGACACCAGAGTGAGTTGCCTGAATAAAGGAGGCTGGGAGAGGCTGGGTGGGGCACTCCGAAACCAAGCAGGAAAAGTCTCTCCATGTACAAGCCGTGATGAACCTTCCCTGCTTGGGAAGCTTCTGGGCTCCTGGTAACTCACTGTTGGGTGCACTTTTGCTCTCTTTAGCCCACTTTACTTTCACCCGTAGGTAAAGGTGACATGCATGGAGTTCCGGAAAAGGCTCACGTGTTTGCTTTCAGAAGCCTCTGGAGGAGAGGACCTGGGGTAAGTAGACACTTCTGCGTGGGCTTCAGGGTCCTTCTCTGAGAAAAATGAGGGCCCTGGACATGTGGATATACCCAGGCGTGCTCAAAACAAGAGGGCACTGGGTTATGTGGCCACCGAATGGAGATCAGAGGGGACTCAGGGAATGGGGGCATATCAGGAGGCTCTCCCGCAATCCAAGGCCGTTTCTTCCCCAGAGATTTGTGCCCAGAATTATTATCCTGTTTCACAGGTATGACAACAGAGTCACAAAGCAATGAGGCAATTAAGAGAGGTGGAAATAAATGGAGACCGCCCACAGGAGAATAAGCAGAGGCCATCTACTCTCCATTTGCTCTAGCAAGGGAGTCAGCCCCCATCACTTGCTTTCTGGTGTGCGGAGAAGTGGTCAAGTTTCGTAGTGGAAAGGGGGAAGACTCCAGGAGCACCCAGACTGGAGGCTTGGCAGGGGGAAGCTGGAAGCGGAGCACCCTGTGGGATTGGCGAGGGAAGCCGATTTGGCTTTCTTCGGTGGGTCCTACGTTGGAGGCAGAAATCCGGGAAGCTGTCAGTTCTGAAGTCCTGGCTCTACCGGGCCGATTCCTGCAGGCATTATTGTTTGGTCCCTGGACCAGTTGCTGGAGGCAGTGGGTTGGCTCTCCGACCTTGGCTTCAGATGGTGGGTCAGAGTTCTATTTTTATATATGGCCTGGCCATTGTCCACTTAGATCTGCAGTCTCCTAGAGGTCCTCATGGCCTTGCACTCCCGCAGCTACCTCTGCTGTGGCCCGCCGCCTGAGTGTGCGGCCTCATGAGGCCTCCCATGGAGGTGCTTTCCCCCAGGGACCAACCCCAGTAAAGCTGTGCAGAGCTGGATGCTTCCTGGCTGGAAACGAGAGGCCCGCATTCCATCCGGCCACTGTTTCTCCTCCACCAGGGAGGTTTGCTTCAACAGCAGCCTTGCTGACACCCATGGGGAGTTGTTCCCAAGGCCGTCAATTCTACCCCGGTGCTGTCGCTTTCCATCTTTGCGATCCTGAGCAGGTTGGCTTGCTCCTCTGAGCCTCCATGTGGACTAGAAGCACGGTGACCACCACGTGGTGTGGGGGAGAGACAACGGAGAGAATGTGCGAAAGGATTTCGAATGCCCTGGAGGGGTTGGGGCTCCGGTGGGCTTCTGATTTTACCCAAACCAGAGTTCCCAGGCTGCACCGTCCCCTCTAGCAGGCGGTTTCTGGCTTTGGTTCATTCTTTCCACCTCCAAGAGTTCGCCAGGGCCATGGGTCCGTTTGCACTTGATGTACGTATGTCTGCACAGCTTTACAACTGTCGCGTTCTAGCTTGTTCTCTGGCCACGGGGTTTCATTCCTTGGAAGGCAGGGGTAGTTCTGATGCATTTTCCGAGGCTTCTTGGCCGGTAGGGATTCTTCTCCCTACCGGATGAGAGACACACACACGGCCAGTGGGCTGGGGGAGGTAGGAATGCTGAGCCTCGGGGACCTCATCTGTCGAATGGAGCTGATGGTGGCGCATACTAGCCGTGTGTGGTGGAGAGTAGTAACTGGGGGCTGCCAGGGAGACGTTTTAGTGCAGGGCGTGTAGTTGGCCCTCAGGAAAGGGGGACTGTCATCGTGTGCCCTGTGGCTGGGGCTGTAATAAGCCTAGAGACCCTGGTGCTCCCAGACTAGAGTCTCTGGTCTAGACCAGAGAGATGAAGTGGCCCCAGGGAGTTCCTGAGCGCAACCACAGGCTCCAGAAGCAGGTAATCTCCTGGCCTTCTCTAATTCGCTCTTACAACACATAGTTCTGAGCCTCTGTCAGGCATCAGACGAGATGCTGGTGATGCACAGGTGAGCCGGACAGGTGTTCAGTGGAGCTTAGAGTCTTGGTGTCCCATAAGAGATGATGTAAACTGTGAGAAATGCCAGGAAGGAAAGTTACTGCTCAAAGGGACTCGAAGCCCATTTTGATAATTTGGGGGAGATGCTGGATCTGGGTGGGCTTCTGCAGAAATGACCTTTAAAGTGAGGTCTGAAGGGTGGAAAGGTGCTAGCTTCCCTCTGCTCCTTTGCCTGGGTTTTTTGGATCCTCAGGTACTTCTGAAGCATCTGCTGCAGGCCTCTACCATCATAGGGCCATCCTGGCAGGGCTGTGAGAAAAGTAGCACTGCGAAGTCCCTGTCCCAGTGTGTTTGGGTGCTAGAACCTACCCCGGCGACACGGTAAACAATGCGAGACAATGGGTGAAGGCAACAGGGGGAGAAGTGGTTTGAGGCCGAAGCACCTCTGGAGTTCTGGGGAGGGGAGGGTGGAGTCAGCAGGAGGCTTTCCTGGTCCTAAACGTTGAGAGGGGTTTGGACAGGTAAAGAGGAGGCATCGGAGGAGAGGGCTAGAGAGGGTCAGTCACTGGAGCATTCGGGGGTCGGGATGGGGTGGGGATAATAGATGACATTAGAAGCCGGCAAACCTTAGACATCCAGCTGAGGAGGTGCACTTGGTCCTGTAGGCAATGGGGAGCTAGCAAAGACTCTTGAGGAAATGAGGAGGTAGCAGTGTTCTGATGAGGGGAATCCTGCAATTCTTGAAGCATAGATGGGAGACTAGGCTGACCAGTCTTGCCCCACTAAGCTTCATGAAGATGACTGCTCATACCTGAAGTTCAGCATCATTGTTGTCAAACTAACAACGCTTTGGGAGAAGTAACTAAAGGAAGATGTATCACATGATATCAGAACCTTTCCAAATGTGGCTTCAAACTGGTTTCTGTAGAAGGGACACCCTCTGGAAGTGTTTAATATTTTTTTAAGATTATTTATTTATTGGGGCACCTGGGTGGCTCAGTCATTAAGCGTCTGCCTTTGGCTCGGGTCATGATCCCAGGGTCCTGGGATCGAGCCCTGCATCAGGCTCCCAGCTCAACAGGAAGCCTGCTTCTCCCTCTCCCACTCCCCCTGCTTGTGTTCCCTCTCTCACTGTGTCTCTCTCTGTCAAATAAATAAAATCTTTTAAAAAAAAAGATTATTTATTTATTTGACACAGAGAGAGAGAGAGAACAAGCAGGGGGAGTGGCAGGCAGAAGGAGAGGGAGATAAATGCCGAGGAAGGATAAAGGATGGGAGCTGGGGCATGAGCCTTGCAGGGCTGCTGCAGACAGTTTGTGTGGGTACGCAGAGGGACTAAAATAACTGCAGTTGAAGACTCAAAGGAGGGCACGGGCTAGTCTAGACAGAGCGATGAATGTAAGTGATGAACTTGAATCCTTGCCCCAGTTCTGACAGTGTAGTTTTGGGCAAGCAACTTCTTGGCTCTTCGTTTGCAAGATGAGGCGGGTAGCCCTCGGGCCTAGCCTAGGGCACGGCACACAGTGAGCACTCAATAAATAGTTGTTAACTATTTATTTAATTGTTAATCATTAATTAATTCTTTCTAAGGTTCTCAAATGCTTTGAATCTCTGATCTCACCCTGTCCCAGTACCTTGGGCAAGCCTTATTACTAAATGAGACTCTCCCAGATTTCCTGTTTTAAAATTTTAGGAAATTTGCCTCTGGGCTATTCCTGAACTAAGAACAAAAGCCGTTTGGAGGAAAAATGTCTTCATGATTCGAGAAGCTACCAAGAGCCTAGCTTAAGCTAGTATTTTTTCTAAACAGGTATATAGTTCATTTCATTGTCACAGCATTCTTAAAAAGTGGGGTGAAACATAGCGTCTTCATAAATAGAATTCCATTTTCAGCATCCTGGGGGAATTCATTCAGTTCAAGAACTCTGCAAGGAGATCCTTTTAAATGTCACACCTCAGGGATAGGGCCACACGCACTTTCTAGGGTGGGGCAGGGAGACTATCCTAGAAAGGATTACATCTCTGCTCACACACATCCCTGTGTACTCACAGACACCCCCGCTCACAGAGAAACAGTCCCACGATGCCCTCCCACGCGTGTTGTGCACACATGCTCACGCGCTCTCTCGCGTGCAGCCTTGTTTCCTGCCAAAGGAGCTGCACACGTGGAGCGGAGCACCAGGATCGCTTCCTCCAGGGAACAGCTGTTGCTTATCTATTAGAACATAAAATTCAGGGTCAGAGGCCTCTGGGGCCCCAGCTCACTCAGACTGCAGAGAAAGCCTGGTTTCTAAGTTTCTTCATTCGAAAACCTTCCCTCGGATTGTTGGTGGAGAACTGGATTTTGTTTTTAAAAGATGCCATAAATAATTACCCCCAAAGCAAGTCCTGCTGGAAGAGTAGGTTTCCATTCACTCATACAACAGGGTTGTTGCTGTTTTGTTGTTGTTGTTGTTGTTGTTAAGTGCCTACCAAACGGCGGGCGTCATGGTAAGTACTGGGGGTTTCGCAGTGAACACGAAGATATTGTTCCTGTGTCTGCAGAGCTCAGAGGCTTTGGGAATTGTCAGTTTTCTACGACTGCCATAACAAACTTGCCTCAAACGTAGGGCTTTAAAACCCATATTTACTATCTCATAGCTCTGAAGGTCTGAAGTCCCAGTTGGCTCAACTGGTTTCTACACTCAGAGTCTCACAAGCCTAAACATCAAGCTATCAGCCGGCGGGGCTCTAATAGGGAGGCTGTTTGCTTGCTGGCTATCAGCTGGAGACCATCCCTTGCTTCTATAGCCTCTCTTGGGTCTTTGCACTGGGCCCCTACGTCTCAGAGCCCCCAACGGCAAGTCAAATCCTTCTCGTGGTTGCAATCTCTCGACTTCCCCCTCTACTGTCTCCAATCTGAGAAAATTCTCTGCTTTTAAGGGCTCATGTGGTTTGCCCGGGCCCCCCTGCCTAATCCAGGCAGCTGTCCCCATCTTAAAGTCTGTAACTTTAATCACATCTGCACTATCCCTTTTTGCCTTGTAACATAACACACTTCACATTCACAGGTTCTGGGGACTGGATGTGGACATCTTAGGTGGGGCCATTTTGCCCTTATGAGAGGAGGTTGGAAAGGCATGTCTGGCTTCTTAAAGTAAATAACATCGAAGTTGAAATGTGAAGAATGGGCTCTGAATCAAAGGATTAACACTCCCAGGCAGGACTGGGCTTGCAGTCCTGGAGGGGGCCTTGCCTTCAAATACTACATTAGTTTGAGCATCGGTTTCCCAGCAGGGTCTGGTGGGTCCAGCGTGTAGCAGGGCAAGGCAGGAGAGGGTGCGGCTCCTGGTGCTTAGCACAGTGGGGAGAGGGGGAGGTGGCTCCAAAGTGGGTGGAGTTCGGGCACCTATACTGAGCTCCCCACCTGCTGCCCACTTCTGGGGGTATCTCTCTCATTTTGCTTCTGAGGCTGCTCCTAGCTGAGGTATTCTTCCCATCTTTCTGTTTTTGGCAGAAATTATTTTTGAAATGGAGCCACAGTGCAAAAACTCGAGTTTATTCATTCATATGTTCACAGATTAATTAAAAAATATGTACTGAGCCGCTAACACAGGCCAGGCGCCGTGCTAGGGGGATACGGCAGAGAACAAGGTAGAAGGGGCCCCTGCTCTTGCCATCTGAATACAAGTCAAATGCAAGTCTTTAAGCCGGAGGCCACAGCCTTTCATTCAGGAATCTGGAAACAGCTGCTCAAAACCTGTCTCTACGTGCCTTGGAGAGTCTTTCCTCTCAGACCCACAAGAGTAGAAGCCAAAAGCACAGTGACATCTACCAGTGATTGAGCACTAACTACTTTATATATATATACGTACTTTTGAGCACTAACTACTTTAATACTCTAATGATATCCCTATATTAAAGATGAGGAGACTGAGGCACAGGAGTTTTACCCAACATCACATGGCTACTAAGTTGCAAAGCTAGTATTTAAATCAGGCATTCTGTCTGCGGAAGTTGCCTGATCAAGTGCTACATTATGGGGGTTCTATGCCCACCAGATACCAGGCATTGTGCTAGGGCTTTGTATCAGCCCTAGCTCTGAACCCTCCTAACTCTGCCAAAGGGTGATGTTTATTCCCAGTTTAGAAATGCAGAAACGGAGGCTCAGAAAAGTTAAGCAGGAGCCCAGGCATACAGAGCCACTGAGTGTCTGTGGTGGGATCTGAGAGCATTTCTGTTCAGCTCTAGTGGGACTGCCCTGTAGGAGGGAGGGAGCTGGGGAGACAAGAGGGATGAAGGGTCAGCCACGGGGAGAAAGGAGCTAGTGGGGGTGGGAGGGGTCTGAGGGAGAACAAGGAGTTCTCAGAGTGAGGTGAAGCAGAGCAGAGTGGACACCGCAGGAGGTGTGAAAGGTGACGGCCTGCGGAGAGAGCACTTTTCTGTGTGGAGCTGTGCTCAGAAGGCGGATTGCAAAGCACCAACTAGGGAGTGAGCGGTCTATGAGCCTGTGGAGGCATGAGAGAGGGAAGGGCGCCTCTGAGCATGGGGAGACCGGGGTCAGTGCAGGGGCCAGACCATGTGCACACATGCGTGGAGAGTGCAGGGATTGTACCCAGAACATGAAAGGCCTGTTCTCAAGGAGGAGGGGCCCTCTGTTTCTAAGATCAGAAGAAGGAAAAGTGGGTACATCTACGGAAAAATTCTCAAGCAGTAGTGGTCAGGTGTTTTGTAAAATGGGAATGCCCAGCTTTGTCCTTCAAACTTCCTCCATCGTGAGGGGGCTGTGTTTCCTGGGACTGCCATACAAATGACCATAAACCGTGCAGCAGAAATCTAGTAGCTCACAGTTCTGGAGACCAGAAGTCTGAAGTCAAGCTTCACAGGGCCGGTGTCCCTGAGGGCTCTGAGGGAGAATCCATTCCAGGCTTCTTTCCTAGCTTCTGGTGGTTGCCTGTAATCCTTGGTGTTCCTTGGCTGGTAGACCTATCACGCCAACCTCTGCTTCCGTCTTCTGGGAGACAATACATAGTATTCTCTATGTGCGTGTCGGTGTCCAAATTTCCCTCGTATAAGAACACCAATCATTGGATTAGGGCCCACCCGAATCCTGTTGGACCTTATTTTAACTTGATTACATCACGAAGACCTTATTTCCAAAGAAGGTTACATTCACCGGTACTGGGAGTTAGGGCATGAACATATCTTTTAGGGGGGTACAATTCAACCCAGAACAGGGCACAAGGGACATAGTGTGTGGGAAGGTGTCCTGATGGGTATAAAATGCTACGGAAATACAAGGTCACTGGTGAAAGGAATGCTAAAGTTAAATATGTTTATAAAGTCAACTTTTTCCTCCAGAATTTGTGTTTTGCATAAAATGCCATAGTTTCCAATAAAGGGTTTGCTGAAAGTAGTGTCCATCACTGGGAGAAAGTGCTCTTAGCAAATGAGCTTCCTCATTGCATTCCTGGAAGGCTTCCAGAGAGAAAACACACATGCTACCACCATCCTTTTAGGGGGCACTAGGACACTATGCCTCCCTGCTGTCTCAGGCACCCTTTGGATCAGGACTTAACAGTTGGTTCTAACCGTAAACCAAATAGTCTCCAGCTTCTCCTCCTCCCACGTTCCTCCTTCTTCCCATCCCCTAGATTTCTAGTTAATCCAGGTAAGAACAGAGGTCCTGTCCTTCAGGTGTGTCCTGAAGGATGGATGCCTTTGCAGATGATTTCGGCCTCTGCAGTTGCTGCAGGGGAGGTGGTGGCCAAAAGGGGGAACCATGTCTCAGGGGTAGGGGGGAAGGGACAGCTAGAGGGAGCCTGTCTAGACCCTGGCACTGCGCAGTAGCCAGCCTTCCCCTCCCCTAGAACCTTGCTCAGCTAAGAGAAGCCCAGACTATCTGAGCAGGGAGGCTTCTTAAAAGAATTTAGTTCTGTCATTTTGGAGTCCATTTTTGGTCATGGAGGCCTTAAACAATTTATTTTTATTTATTTATTTTTTAAAAGATTTTATTTATTTATTTGACAGAGAGAGATAGTGAGAGCAGGAACATAAACACGGGGAGTGGGAGAGGGAGAAGCAGGCTTCCCGCTGAGCAGGGAGCCCGACTCGGGACTCGATCCCAGGACCCTGGGATCATGACCTGAGCCCAAAGCAGACACCTAACGACTGAGCCACCCAGGCGCCCCGAGGCCTTAAACAATTTAATCAAAGCTATGGACCCCCCCATCCCAGAAATACATGCATGTCCACAAAAATGTTCACATAATTTCAAAAGCTGCACTGACACCCTCTAGCTTATTCATGAACTCAAGGCTAATAACCCCTGATTAAATACACTCTTCCCACCTTGTTTTCCTGAGGAGAAAAGTGAGATCAGCCAGAGAAACTGATTTGCTCCCACGTTGCACAGTTATTTAAAGGGAAATCCAACAGTGAAGTGCAAATTCTGGTCCCCTTGTTTCTAACCACTATGTATATAAAGTTTGTTTCCATTAAATAAAAATGACTCTTCCCCTTAAAGAGGCAGAATCTTGGAGAAAATTTTGCTTTTGGAGGCAGGAAAGGAATGCAGGGGGTGGGGGGCGGTGGAAGTGAATGTCAGGAGTAAAGGCCCCCGGGGCCCCTAGCGTTTGTGACTGAGATTCATTCGGTCCAGCACAGACATTTGCAATGGGCCTGGGATCCCACTTTACGCTAGTGGGGTGGGGTTACTGAGAGCAAACAGTTGGGACTCTAGCTTTAAGGACCACCTCCCGCATTTGGGAGGTAAGTGGTATGTGTCTGCAAAAGGCTATAAAGGAGGGCAGAAGAGTTCTTGACTCCAGTGGGACTGTAGGTCCTCACTGAGGGCGTCAGGGTACAAGGTTTCTGTAGTCCATTGATTTGCTGCCTTTGAGACTAGCTAGAATCTCGTGGTGACATCTTGCCAAAAAGATCAAGGGCTCCACCGCAAAACCCCCACCACTCTCTTCTTCATCTAGCAACACATCCCCTGCTCCTCCCAAGATCCAAAACCCCTCTAAGACTCTGGGGCCAAGCCGTCTCAAATGGGGGTGAGGGCAAAGATCCTGATTAACCGAGACTCAGGGGAGTCTATTGGGAAATTCTCTAGGGGTTCCTTGGAGTGGGGGAAATCTCACAGATTCTGAGGGGGTCTTAATTTGGAGATGTCCAAATTTAGCGGACTCCCTCCTCACTTGTGTCCAGGCTTATATTTTGGAGTTCTCAGATTAGAGACACTGGATTGGCGGGGGGGGGCGGGGGGGCATGGTTTTGTTTGAGGCCGTCTCCAATAGCCCGGGGGCTCGCCGTGTGTCCGGCGGAGGGGGCGCTGGGGTACCGGCTGCTTCACGCGAGTCCCCTAACTCCGCGTCTCCACCCCCGGCTGCGCCAGGGCCTCGGGGCCCCGGAGAGCGAGCGAGGGAGCGCGGCGTCCCCGCCTCCCGGGCGGGCCGGGGGCGGGGAGGCGGGGACCCCTCCCCTTCGCCATCCCCTCGGGACCGGCCGCCCGGACGCTCGGAGGGACAGCGGGGGAAGGGAGAGGGCGGAGGGACGGGAGGCGGCGGCGGCGGCGGCGGCGGCAGCGGCAGCGGGTCTCGGGCCATGGCGGAGCTGGCGGCGGCCCCGGGGCCCCAGTGAGCCCGGCCGTGGCGGCCGCCGAGCCAGGCCCGAGCCGTCGGGGGCCTGGCGAGCGCGGCGCCGGCGACTTTCCCCGCGGAGTTGTGGTCTAGTTTGGGGGGCGGCGCGGGGCCCGGGAGCCGGGGCGCGATCTCTCGCGGGGCCGGGAAGGGAGCGGCGGGCGGCGCGCGCGGAGGGGGCGGGGGAGCATGCCCGGCTGGAGCCCGGCCTCGGGGCGCGCCCCGGCCGCCGTCCCCTCCTCCGCCTCCTCCTTCTCCTCCTCCGTCTCCTCCTCCTCCTCCTCTTCCAGTCCCGCCGCCGCCGCCGCAGCCAACATGGCTGCGCTCCTGAGCCCGGGAGGCGGCCGCTGCTGAGCGCCGCTCGCCGCCCGGGCCCCCAGCCCGCCAGGCCCCGGCCCATGGCCCCCGCGGCCCCGCGGCCCCGGGCGCGCTAGGGCTGCAGCCGAGCGCCCGCCGCCCGAGGCCACTCGCCGCCGCCGCCCGCCCGCCCGCCTGCCGGCCTCGGGGAGCCGGAGCCGTCCGCGGGGCGGGGCGGGGCGGCCCGCCACCATGGAGCCCCAGCGCCGGGAGCTGCTCGCCCAGTGTCAGCAGAGCCTGGCCCAGGCCATGACCGAGGTGGAGGCCGTGCTCGGGCTGCTCGAGGCCGCGGGAGCGCTGAGCCCCGGCGAGCGGCGGCAGCTGGACGAGGAGGCGGGAGGCGCCAAGGCGGAGCTGCTGCTCAAGCTGCTGCTGGCCAAGGAGCGGGACCACTTCCAGGACCTGCGGGCGGCGCTGGAGAAGACACAGCCTCACCTGCTGCCCATTCTCTACCTGAACGGCGTCGTCGGGCCGCCGCAGCCCTCGGAGGGCGCCGGTGAGTGGCAGACCCCTGGCCCGGCCTCTGGGACGGCCTTCCACCATCTCTCTATGCAGCTCCCAGGGGGGAACTCTCGAGGGCCACTCATTCACCGGGCTCTGGCCGTGGGTCGGGGCTTCCCTCCCTTGGGCCGTCTGGGGAGCGGGGGGGACTTGCGTGGTCCCCTACTTCGCACCTCCTCCCCCGGTCCCGCCCGTCGCTGTGAACAATGCCCGGCACTGCAGGCCCTGACTCTCCGGTTGCCACGGCATCGGGGTGCTCCTGAGACCACCAGGTCCAGCCGACCTCGGAGGGATGTCCCGCAGTCCCTTTCCTAAGACTCTTCATCATCCACCGGTCATTTGGGAGTCCCTGCTAGGCTTTAATCAGTGATACAGTCTAGGAGAATGGAGCCTGGGCCAGGACTGGTCCTCCTGAATTTTGGCCCCTGCCACCCCGTTTCGTGACCATTGGTGCTTTTTCACTTTCTTGACTCTGTCTGCTCCCTCTGCCCAGAGTTCAGTCTGTTTGCTCACCCAGACTTGCGCTTGATTATGCACAATGCCTGTTAGGTTTCTTTGGAAACTGTGGGCCTGGAAAAGTTGGGGAAGTTGCATTGCACCATGGGAAAATCCTGGTAGTGGCTGTTGGGGCTCAGATCCCTCCCCGGCGGTGCTGAGCTGCCTGAGGAGGGAAGGCTGGTGGCTGGTGCCCTTGGGTGATGGGTTTGTGAGTATTCCTGTGTGTGTGTTGGGGGTGGGGGTACTACTGGGAGTTTGTGACAAGTGGTAAGCTTGGCCTAGCCTCGTTGGGGAGTGTGGAAAGCCAGCCAGCCTTTTAGACAAGGAAGCTGGAGGAAGAAGGCATAGCACTGAGGAAGCCTGCATTTATTAGGCTCCTACTGTTGTGGCAGGCACTCTGCTTTATTACATTTATTGTTGCTACTGTGTAAGCTGTCTACTTATTATTACTTTGCCAGAGAGAAAACTCCAGTTTGGAGGGGTTCAGAGGCTCAAAGTATTGGGCACCAGGAGTTTTCAGTTATGACCTATTGTTTTGTTTAACACGTTCTGAGCCAGGGAGTGGCAAATGCCACCTTTTCTATATCTTGTCCTTGTTTTAAGAGTGAACTGAGAGGGCTGACAAAGAGCCCTGAGTAACTGTGGGCCCAAGGCTGATGAGACCCAATTATCTGGCTGTTAAAAGCCTCACTTATTGAGGGGGTGATTTTATAAGCTGTCCCTGGTAAGAGCTGCAGTGTATATTGGTCTCAGCCTCACTTTTTGTAGTGGAGGAAACTGAGACGCAAAGAATAAACTGCTGTCCACACAGCACATCATTTCATTGGTGGCCCTCTGTCTCTACTTTGGGATTTCTGACTCTAGTATTTACGTCCCTCAAACCTGCGTTAGGTCTTCCAGTTATGGCCATAATTGAGTCGCTGGGCAAACACAGTCCTCTCCTGGGCTGGTGCTTTGGGGGATGCTAAGAAGGCGTCAGATGTGCCCATGAGGATAAAGACACAGGGAAATCTCATTGGGGTAACTTTTTTTTTCTTAATTGCTTTTATCTTTCTATTTTTGAAGGAGAAAAATTGATCAAGGAAGTGAAGAAGTTAGAGTGCAGACCCACATCCTCCTTGGGATGTGTTTGAATCAGTTCTAGCTTTAATCTCTGGAATAGATGGATGGATTTCCATTAATTAGGTCCCCCCTTCTCCGTGCCTGGCAGAGAAGGTGGGGCCTCACTTGGGCTGAGGTTGTAGGAGCTGGTCTTGACCTCTGAGGAAGGGACGGAGCAGGGTTTGGATTTTTCCCCCCTGAGGGCAGTGATTTAAGACCCTAGTTTTACCACAAGGCAGAATTCTGTGGCTTTGCAGAGGATCATGAAATCCTCAGTAAAATAGTTGTCAGGGGGAAGTAACATTCATTTTAGTTACCCCTTTAGAGAAAAATTAGGATAGCATTTGGTATGGCAAGATAGAGCTTCTGGGGAGGGGTAACGTGGTGTGCAAGTAAACAGCAGTGTTGGGACCTTTGTAAAGGACGAGTATTTTTTTTTTTTAAAGATTTTATTTATTTGTCAGAGAGGGAGAGAGAGAGAGAGACAGAGAGCACAGGCAGGGGGAGTGGCAGGCAGAGGGAGGAGCAGGCTCCCTGCTGAGCAAGGAGCCCGATGCAGGACTCAATCCCAGGACCCTGGGATCATGACCTGAGCTGAAGGCACATACTTAACTGACTGAGCCACCCAGGCTTCCCAAAGGATGAGTTATTGTGCAGTGGTTTTCCAGCTTTTTTTTTTTTTTTTTTCCCTCTTTTCGCCAGTGAGCCCTTCTTATAGGGCAAAAAGCTCAGTGCATAAAGAGCTACTCTGGTTGCAGGGTTGGAGGCACCTTTCCCGGGGCATGCGGGTCCGCGGCTCTGCCATCATCCAGTTAGGGGCTTTCTTGGTGCTTTCCACACCCCTTGTGGGCCCCTGGTCCAGGATGCCCATCTCCTGGCTGGCACTGGTGCACTGGGATCTTGCTGTGCTGTAGGCAAATGTGGGCTGGCAGCCCCCCCACGTGGGCCTGGAGCTGAGGGGGAAACTGGCCTGGGTGGTACTGGGCAGGTCGCAAACCAAACCCATCTGCGCTGCTCATGCTCAGACCCAGACATTTATAACCCACCGTGCTCAGGCCTGGGGTATGAAGATGACTAAGGAACATACAGTGTATTTTATTTTGGGGGCAGGGACATTCCTCTTCCAGGATTGATGGTACGTTGCTGCTCAGCATTTTGAATCTTACTGCATACTTTCGTATCTCACTTGATTTTGTAGCAACCCCAGATGAGCAACCCCAGGTGTCTTGTCTGCATTGCGCTGGGTTCCACACTCATACATGTATGGCGTGAAGACAGGCCAGAAGTTGCAGGGCAGAAAGGGGCCTGAGTTGAGGCTAAGCCCAGTGCTCCTGATTCATGTTGGGATATTTTTTCCTATTACCTGATTAGGCCCCCTCAGTTCAATTTCAGGCCATTTCCTGCATTGGGAAACTCTGGAATTATGTAGCTTTTCCGTGTCCCAATACATGAATCTGCCCCCGCTGGTGGTAGTAAGAGGGAGAATTCTTGTTCTCCTTTGAGTGGCTCAGCTGTCTGATGTCTTTTCTGCAGGTGAACCAGGATCTTATTTGGTCATTCAAAACCCACTCAGTCCCTTGTCTTTTCTCTTTGATTCAGTTACTAACATCTGGGTTTTCTCACTTGAAGATCCTTGACTGCCTGCCCTTGGAGTGAGGGCCCCTTCCTGGCTGGGAGCCTCAGTGTCCTCATCTGTGAGATGGGGCTAAGGGTGCAAGGCTGCCTGCCTCAGCTGCTGGGGTCGGGGGTGGGGACGGTATGTAATGGGGGAGGACTGAAGTGCCTGGTCCTGTGCTCGGTCCAGGTGGGGTTGCGATGCAGATGGAGACAGAGGTGGGGAGGATGTAATTCCAGCCCACAGCTTGCCACCTAGTTGGGGGAATGGGACACTCAGGAGAGTGACATAATGAGATAGATCAATTGAGTGATACGGATCCAAGCAGGCTTTTTCCTCTTTTTAAAACTCTGTATACCACATACTTTCCCCAAGTATTCTCATCCACCTCTCGTGGCTCTAATTACCACCTAAATGTGAGGGTCTCCCCAAATCATGTCACCCTAGGCCTCTCTTATGAGACAGAAGTGGCAGAACTGGGTGGTTGTCCCTGTGTGCTCAGAGATGAAAGTTTCCTTCTCGTCCCCCACCGTGCCTCCTGCTCAGGCTCCTCGCGAGCTGCCCGCCTGGCTTCACCAGAGGCAAGAGAGTGGACACAGCAGTGGCTGCTGGAGGAAGGCTTCGAGGAGGGACTGGGGCTGGAGCTGGTGTCGAAGAGGCCATGTGAACGTGTGCGCAGGCAAAGGAGAGGAGGACGTTCTGGTTCAGGTTGCGGAAATGAAAGCAGCCAGAGCAGAGCAGGGGTCGGCACAGGCTGCGGGGGATGGGGGTGCAGAGGTAATCTGGCGTGGCCATAACGGCTGGGCTGAGCGAGGGCTTCGGGAGGCACTAGGAACTTAGACACGGACACTTGGCACAAGTTAAGGCTGGAGGAATGTTTTTTTTTTTTTTTTCCCAGTTTGTGCTTCCCCCTACTCCCAAAGATTGGGAGTGGGGTTTTGTGTGTGTGTGTTTTTTAAGATTTTATTTATTTATTCGACAGAGAGACACGGCAAGAGAGGGAACACAAGCAGGGGGAGTGGGAGAGGGAGAAGCAGGCTCCCCGCCAAGCAGGGAGCCCGATGCGGGGCTCGATCCCAGGACCCTGGGATCATGACCTGAGCCGAAGGCAGACGCCTAACGACTGAGCCACCCAGGCGCCCCTGGAGGAATGCTTTTCCAGCAGGATGAGTGTAGTTGGCTGCGATTGTCAGGTGTGGATTATTTATTATTCATTAGAGGTTGCCTGGGCCTTTTGTTCTCTCTCTACCCTCTTCAGGTACCAGCTACATCATCTTCATCTTCTCCAGCCTGGAGGGTCAGCTGGAATAGGGACATAAAAGTTCCAACCATTGTAGTTTTTCTTTTGGTTCTTTTAATTGTGTTATTTGAGAGGAAGTAGTGGAGGAACTTGAAAGTAAGGGTTGAAAAGAGATTTCTAAGAGAAGGGCAGATTTTATATCTCCTTCTGTGGGTATTAGTTCAGGACACCGTTATTGCAAGTGATGGAAACTTAGCTCAAAGCATAGTAGGCAGAAAGGAGAAATTTATTATGTAATATTCTGAAAGCTTGGGGTGGAGGGGAGAAACTGGCTTTTGGATGACTGATCCTTGAATGCTGTGGGCTTTTTCCATGGAGCATGGCCTCAGGACCCTGTGGACTTCATCTTCATGGTCCCTGACCAGAGAGTAAAGGGAGATCCATCTAATGAGCCCAGGCAGAAAATCTCGCAGAGGGGTTCTGCTTGGCCTCACTAGGGTCTGTGTCCATGTCAGGCCCAGTCACTGTGGCAAGGGCTAGGGGACTGAGAGTGTCTCCGCGGATGACCCAATGAAGAGGGTAGGGTGATGGATGCAGTGACTGGCAGCCTGCACAGTATCCTATGGTTCTTGAGATGGGGGATGTGGGGGAAGCCATTCCCCAAAGCAAGGCAAGCAGGAAGGATGTTGGTGCAGCTAAAACAGTAGATGAATGACCACTGTATGTGGTCCCATCTTTGTGTCATGCTGCAGTTCATAGACAAAGTCATCACTGGAGTGGGGTGGTGGGGCAGGTGGTCATCCTTTACTAAGTTTTAGACTTTGAGCAAGGCAGTTAACCCCTCTGAGCTTATCTCCTACTCTACAAAGTAGTTACAACAGTAACTACTTCACTATATGCTACTTGACAATCAGTAGTAAGAGGGAGAAGTATTTTGTTACTGTGGTGAGCAGTGCCGCCTCCAGCCAGCCTTAGAACTGGAAACCTGGGATTCTCCTGATATTTCTGAGGCTTATGTGAGAGCTCCTTGTAAACTGTGCTGAACAGATGTTAGGGCTGCTTTTCCTGTGGCTGTGGGTCACCAAGAGTAGAATGTAATCTCTATGTATTCACTGTTGGATTCCTGATGCCTACAATAGAGTCTGGCTCAAGATAGGTGTTCAAGAAATTTCTGTTGAATGGATGACTTGTCTGCTGTGTGTGGAATGAGTGGTGTGTCGCACGTAAGTCCAGATCCTCTTCAGAAGTATGTTCCTAAGTGGTGACTTCACAGTGACAGAAGGTTGTGGGAGTACAGGAAGGCCAGAGTGAGTCCCAGATGCACATACGGATGTCACCCCCCACGGTATGTCTGTGATGGAAGCAGGTGCTGTGACATTGGTGTTTGAAGTTCCCAAGGTTACCCATCAGGGATCAGCATGCTGGGGCTGGCTGCCAGGAGCCATGTGGAGTGCCCACATTGTCTGTTATGGGATTGGAGAGACCTTTCCTTTTCACACTCAGAATCTGAATGTCAGCTTGGTGTCCTCGAAAGAGACCTGGATGGGGATCTGCTCCTAACTGTGCAACATCTTGACCTTGGATGAGCTTCTTAGCCACCTGGTGCTTGCGTGGTTTTTTGTTATTTTTATTTTTTCCCCAGGACGGTCAAACTAGAAGTGTAGCATTGACTAAGTAAGGGCTTACTCAGTCCTGTGGGATTCTCAGCACTGCCGAGGTGGCATTCGGTCCAAGGAAGTTCGAAGTTGGACAAGATTCTGAGTCGTCTTCTAGCTCTGTGCCATGGTTACTATTTTCTGATTTAGTGTTAGGGTTCAATGATTTTTTGATACTCTGGCTTTCTTTTCCCTGAAAAACTACATAGCATAGGAGAAATATTTTGTGTTAGGTATTTTGCACCCCCCCCCCGATATTTGCAGGCCAGTGCAAAGGGGCTCTTCAATAATTTTTGTAACCTTGGGAAGACATGAGCCACAGAAATATTGGGCATAGAGCAAGAGGGCTGAGCTGCTTATCGGTCTGCAGTAGGGATGCCGAGTGTGTTCAGCAGAGAAGAATTTTAAATGGGATTGAGCTGGGAGTAGGCGATGGGTATTAATATCTTTTTTTCACCTTTTCCCGGAGCCAGGTAGCATATCCCTGAATTGTGTGTCTCCCACCTTTTTGAGACAGAGTTCCACAAAAGTGCTACAGAAACATTTTATTTCATTTTTTTAAAGATTTTATTTATTTGTCAGAGAGAGAGAGACAGAGAGAGCACAAGCAGGGGGTGTCCGAGAGATCATGACCTGAGCTGAAGGCAGACGCTTAACCGACTGAGCCACCCAGGCGTCCCTACAGAAACATTTTAAACTGAACAGAGATGTTTGGAGTATCCCATGTTGGTCATCCAACTCTAAACCCTTGGTGGATAATTGAGAGGTGACTGTTGACCTTGATGTTCATTTCACACTAAGGGTCATAACCCATTTGCTTTGAGTTTTGTTTTATTTTATATTTTGATAAAATATACAAAACATAAAACTTAGCATTTGAGCCATTTTTTCCTGTGTTTTTATTGTGGCAAAATAGACATAACATGAAATTTACCATTTTCAGCATTTCAAGTCTACAGTTCAGTGGTATTACGTACATTCCCCCTTTTGTGCAGTCATTACTCCCATCTATCTCCTGAACTTCATCTTGCAAAACTGAAACTCTGTACCCATGAAACAATAATTCTCCATTGTCCCCTTCCCCCTAGCTCCTGGCAACCCCCATTCTACTTCTGTCTCCGAGTCTGACCTCCCTCATAGAAGTGGAATCACACAGTATTTGTCTTTTTGTAGTGGGCTGATTCCAATTAGCATAATGTCCTCAGCGTGCATCCCTGTTGTAGCATGTGTCAGAATTTCCTTACTTTTAAAAAATTTTTATTTGAGGGTCGCCTGGGTGGCTCAGTCAGTTAAGTGTCTGCTTTGGCTCAGGTCATGATCTCAGGGTCCTGGGATCAAGCCCCGTGTCAGGCTCCCTGCTTCTCCCTCTGCCTGCCCCTCCCCCTGCTTGTGTGCTCTCTTTCTCTCTCTCTCTCTCTCTGTCAAATTAAATAAACAAAACCTTTAAAAGATTTTTTTATTTGATTAAAAAATTTTTCAATTATGGTGAAGAACACAAAATTTACCATCGTAACCGTTTTTAAGTGTATAGTTCAGTAGTATTAAGTATATTTACGTAGTTACTTAAGAGATCTCCAGAACTTTTCCATCTAGCAAAACTGAAACTCCGTACTCATTAAACAACTCCCTGTTTTCTCCTCTCTCCGCCCCTGGTAACCACCACTCTACTTTCTGTCTTTCTGAATTTGACTGTTCTAGGAACATCATGTCAGTGGAATCATGTAATATTTATTCCTTTGTAACTACTGGCTTATTTCACTGAGCATAATGTTTTCAAGATTCATCCTTGGTATAGCACATGTCCAAATTTCCTTCTTTTGTAAGACTGAATAATATTCCATTGCATGTATAGACCAAATTTTATTTATCCATTCATCTGTCAGTAGACACTTGCTTCCAGCTTTTGACTGTTGTGAATAAAGCTGCTATCCAAATTGGTGTACAAATACCTCTTCTAGTCCCTGCTTTCAGTTCTTTTGGAAATTACTGGTAATTCTGTGTTTATTTTTTGAGGAACCGTCATTCGGTTTGCCTGAGTTTTAATTAGGAAATCCATACTGTCCACAGCATCTTGACTCAAGGGCGAATGGCCTGGCTGGAGTCCTAATTCCAACATTTTCTTTCCTTTTTTCTTCTAAAACTTGTGGAGTTTTGCCTGCAACCTATTTTGTAAAGTCTCGGGACAGTTTCTTTGGACCTTAAAGAAAGATTTTAGTTTCAGGAGTCCTCTGTGACTCTCGAGGCCAGAAGTTAACTGTACGATCTCAGCAGCATTCATATCTGGCAGCCCAGGGGTGTTCACACATTTCCGTCTTGTTTCCAGTACTAATATCTCCATCCCCCAAGGCCCCGAAGTATGCTAGTTATTTCTGCTTCGCACACACTTCCTCCTTGTCCCATTCTGGGTTGGTTTGGTTTTTCAGTCTTGGATCCAGGGTAATGGCTATCAAGATTTTCTTTCAAAAGGCCTGGGTCAGCATTTCCCCAGGAAACCTCTTCTCAGCACTGGTCTGGTGGGATGTTCGTGGTGTTGCTTGGACAAAAGGGTTCTGTGGTCAAAGCATTTGAGCAGTGCTGGTGTGAGCAGGTCACACAGGCTCCTTTATTGGGAGCCTCTTGAGAGCCCTAATAGGCCAGTGTGCTTCGGGATGTCATTGGAGTGGGTTCACCAGGCAGTGTTTCCCAAACGGATTTGACCACACATCTTTTTTCATTGAGCATCTTGCAACATCAGAGTTCTGAGAAGCGTACTTTCGGGAAACCTTAGCATCAATGCGTGGAACTGGAACATCAGCGTGTATCATCGTTTCTTCAAACTTTCTCCCAGCTCTCTCTCTCTCTCTCTCCCGCCCCAGGTGCCAGACCTTGAACTTCCCCATCTTCTAAACTCCAGTACCAGCTGAAATAGGCACGTGCGATTCTGGGACCAGTAGATTTTTTGGGATGTGTGGGTAACTTGGATATGCAGTAGATTCTGGGACCAGTAGATATTGAGATTGTGTGACCTTGGGTAAGGTATGGGACCTCCCTGGGCCTCCATTTCCCCAGCGTGGCTTGTCAAGAATGAGGTCTGATTTCGTGATGGCTGATCTTTGAGATGGTTAAACCTCTTGCAGTCGTCTTCTTCTTCTCCTCCTCCTCCTCCTCCTCCTCCTCCTCCTCCCTCCTCCTCCTCCCTCCTCCTCCTCCCTCCTCCTCCTCCCTCCTCCTCCTCCTCCTATAAGCTCTGTGTCCAACGTGGGGCTTGAACTCACGACCCTGAGGTCGAGAGTCACATGCTCCACTGACTGAGCCAGCAGGCGCTGCGTCTTGCCATCTTCTTTAGGTCTGAGTGAGCAGGACTGGGCTTTGGTCCCCAGTCAGGGTTTCCAGGGGCGCCTCGTGAGGTTGTGTGATCTGTCCTGGTGGGTTGACACCTGTAGGTCTGGGACTGGCTAGCTGTCGTGCTGGGCTGGAGAGCAGGCAGGTAGTCTCTGCCCTGGGAGTGCCAGGAAGATGGTTGACACAGAGGAATGAGCCAGGTGGCTTGAGCAGCATTGGTAGGTTTGGAGCCAGGGAGGGAGGCCACAGGACTAGAGACTGCTGGGTGTCGTAAACCAGTCTTGGGACCCCACCCTCCCCCAGACTGGGGTTTAAATCCTGGCTCTTCCGTCTTAGGCTGTGGGGCTTCAGCAAGTTGCTTACCCTCTCTGGGTCTTCTTTCTCCTTGTCCGTAAAAAGGCTAATAGCATTCTCCTCCGAGGGCTTAGGTGAGGACTGAGGCAATTTATGTGAGGTGAGAGCCAGCCACTGGAGCCACTGATGCTCTTGGAAGTGTCCTGCCCTTGAGTGGAGAGGCAGGGTCCTGCTGTGCTGGGAATCAGGAGGCATCGCAGGGTGCAGGCCATGCTCGGAGTTAGAGTCTGTGTAGAGTGTGCTTGGACCGGGACGCCCTGCCTCCTGGGGCTGCTCAGAAACACACTTTCACAGTGTTTTGGCCCCGGAGCCTACATTTTAAGGAGGACATTATCATCGGCTCCAGAAGGACCTCAGGAGGAGCTTACTTTGGAGGAAAGGAGACTTAGGGGGGCTTGGATGCCTGTTTCTGAAAGGACACAGGACAGGGGTGAGACCTAATTCTCTTGGACCCCAGAGAGCTAATCACAGGCTGACAGGTGGAAGATGCCTCGAGGTAGAACTGAGTTTCATTTAAGGAGGGACCTGCCTCCCTCCCTCGTTTCCTTTTAGACTTCATATTACACAACTTTTTTTTTTTTTAATGTTTTTAATGTTGGAAATCATTTTCCAACGGAATTCCTTTTTTTTTTTTTTTAAAAGATTTTATTTATTTATTTATTTATTTGACAGAGAGAGAGCACAAGTGCACACAAGCAGGGGGAGTGGCAGGCAGAGGGAGAGGGAGAAACAGGCTCCCTGCTGAGCGGGGAGCCCGATGCGGGGCTCGATCCCAGGACCCTGGGATCATGACCTGAGCCTAAGGCAGGCCCTTAACCGACTGAGCCAACCCAGGCGCCCCATATTACACAACTTTCAAACGCACGCTGTGTTGGAGCACGCAATGTAACGGACACCCTGCTCTCCCAACGACTTTAGCTGTCCGCAGTAATGTCAAACAAGCCCCAGACAGTGTACCACTTCCCCATAAGTGGTCTAAGAGACAATAAGGCCTTTTAAAAAAGCGTAGCCAGAAGACCATGTTTAAAGCCGACAATATTCATGGTACTTGAACGTCTTTTACCCACTTGATACTCTTTACCTTGTCTCAGAAATGCCTTTTTATAGATGGTTTGTTCAAATCAGGATTTTAATAAGGCTCATACAATGCATTTAGTTGATGACTGTCTTCTGAGCTTCTTTTGTAATCCCGGGCAGCTCCCCTTCCCCTGGTCTTTTGCTCACGGAAGAACTTGTCAGTGCCAGCCAGCCGTGGAGTGGACTGTTGTAGGTCCCTTCCCGAGAGTCCACATAGATGACGGGTGAGCACAGGGTGGTTGCTCAGAGAATGGGCCGTGGAGTCCAACCATAAGCCTCTTCAGCCTCTGTTTCCTCACAAGGCTGTTATAAACAGTTATTTATATATATATATATATATATATATATATATATATATATTTTTTTTTTTTTTTTTTTTTTATTTGTCAGAGAGAGAGAGCACAAGCAGGGGGGGCGGCAGGCAGAGGGAGAAGCAGACTCCCCACTGAGCGGGGATCCCAATGCGGGACTTGATCCCAGGACCCTGGGATCATGACCTGAGCCAAAGGCTCAGGTAACTGACTGAGCAACCCGGGCGTCCCTGTTACAAACAATTAAATGAAAACATGAAGTGTAAATGTTTGTTTGTTTGTTTATTCATTTATTTATTTAGCGGTAGGGCTCTTTTCATTGAGCAGCCTTGTATATGAAAGGCAGATGTGTAAAGCCGACAAAAAGGTGCTGTGGTGATGGGGTGTGGAGGCCTGGAGCTTGTCTGTTTTCCTGTGTCCTCCCCTGGGGCTGTCCAGGGTTCACGGAACACAGTTTGAAAACCACTTGTTTGGATGCTTTTGTTTCAAGATGCTCCCCATGCTGAGAAAGAGAGGAGCCACCCACAAGCCTCACCTTCCTTTGCCTCGCTGAGCTGGGTTGGCGAGTCATGGCTGGACCCAGAGGCTGCCATCGGTGACAGCTTTGTTTCCACGAGATATTCTTGTCTTTGCCCTCTTCCTCTGTTTACCTTTGTAGGTTTCCTTTTGGGATGAACCATGCTCTCAGAAATGACAGATGACCACAATGTGGCTAGTAAAAAAAAATCCCCACTCTCTGCTATCCAAGACAGTTCCGTGGGCAGGAGCTGAGTGAAACCCCATCTGTTGACAAAGAGTTGGAGTGGGACGAGGTTACCTTTTTTGAAAAATTTTTCTTTTTCTTCTTTTTTTTTAGTATTGTCCCTAGCTGGCATGACCCCTATGTTGCGTAAGAGAACTGTTAGGCGTCACCGCGTGCATGAATCCGCCCCCGCTGCTGCGCAGCCTGCCGGGGGAGTCCGGGGGGCTGCCCCTGTGGGGAGCAATGTCATCGGAGCAATGTCATCGGAGCTGAGCTGCTGCCTTGGTGGCCACGTCCAGCCAGCACGCGTTCTCTCTGCCCACGGCGTTTTTCTAGGTGTGCTGTGTCTCTCGGGCTTCTTCCTGAGTCAGCTTCAGGTTACTTGTCTGAATGGTACCTGTGTGACTCCTTAAGATGGCCTGGGGTCCCCAAGTGAATCATTTTGACCATTGTGAGTCAGCTGTCCACGGGTGGAAATCTGTCCAGCCGGTAGGAAGTGACGTGATAACAAATGGAAATAAATTTAATTTTGTTTTTATTTTGTGATGTAAGAAGTCATGCTTTAAAAAATTATAATGACCTTTTCAGTACTCCCGATAATCTCTGTTCTTACTCAGGGTAGCCTCTTTTTCTTCTTATCTGGCCAGAAATTTCATTTCCTGTTTATGTTTCTTAAGCAGCTTAAGATTGTTGAGGATCATGGTTGGAAGGGGTCTTAGAGACCACTTTGCCCAAACAGCTTATTTTTGTAAATGAGCAACCGCAGTCCACAGACACAAAGACACTCTACCAGGTTATTAGAGCAAGCCCCTGGCAGGGCGGTGTCTTCCCAGGGGCTCCTTCCAAGGTGTCTCTGCCAGCCCCGGGGTGGGTGGGGAGTCTCGGGAACCTTGGCCGGTTTTTCCTGATGTGGGCCTGGCTTTGCAGGCACCAGCCTTTCCAGTGAGGGTGAGCAAGGAACAGGCATCTCCGTTCATAGAGTTGTGCTCTAGCTTCGCATTCCTGACCATTGAGAAAAATCTTTTTCAGCCCGTGCAGTTGGTATTTACGTTCTACAGATGGGCAAACCGAGCCAAGAGAGTCTTATCGGCTTGCTCAGGGCCACCAGCTGCTGAGAGGTTGGGCAGGCTTTGGAGTCCTTGTCAGTTTCTTTATAAAGACTGCACTTGTTCTGGACTCGGGCCCATTCGATGAAGGTCCCCATTGAGATGTCTGTGTCCCAAGCCTCGGACACCCCTCCCTCCTTGTCACAGCATTCATTCATTCAGCACCTGTCACACCAGGGGACTATCTGGATGGATGTAGACATAGGATGTGACGTCTAAATTTAGTGCTGAGTCAGAGGATGGGTTTGATATTGGCAGGAGGTACCTCCTTGTCTCATTCTTTTTGTGACACAGCAAAAACTTCCAGGGCTGACGGCTGTGGCTTCTCTTTGCTTAGTCACAGGACAGAGTTCAAGCAGGAAAATGACGCCATGGAGGCTCTTGCTCCAGAGGAGAAAGCCTTGAACAAAGATAAGAGGGTAAAGGCCCATGGATACCGAGTTGGGACCCACCTCCGTGGCTAACCTTGGTGGGGACTGAATCTAGGAAAAAGCAAGAAAGTAGATAAAACTAAAATGTGCTGGTTCTGGGTCCTTCTATGGAAAAATGACAGCTGAACCTGAAGCAGCTTAGAATTTAGGGGCTATGTGTGTGAGAGTATATAAGCCTGAGTAGTCTCCCAACTCATTTCCGATAGAAAATGGCAGACCACCCTCCTAAATCCTGTCCTATTTTCTCTCCTGTTTTTTGAGCCCAGGGAGAGGAAACAAAGCAGTGAGCAGTTGTCCTTATTTTCTGTGCCAAGTTGTGGAATTTCGTGTAAGCTTGTTCTGCTCTCAACCCCCCTCATTTGAAGGTTTCTCGTGAAAACTCACTAGAGCTGGCCACAGTGTCTTCTTGCGTGAGATCACCTGACTTTAGGGTGGAGCCCAGATTCAGACCCGGATGTTACCTGTCAGTCCATCCTTCCATCCATCTGCCCACCCATCATCTGTGCAGCATGTCCCTGGTCCGTGCTCTGCTAAGTGCGGAGCATGAAAAGGTGAGAAAGACATTAGCGTCACCTGTGAACAGCACCACAGACCCATACTGAACACTCCTTTTAGCTGGAATATATATCCTGTTGTTCATCAGAGGTTTTTCTTTTCGGTTGCTCTGTCCCGGAGCTTTTAGAAATGCCAGAAAATAATCAGCCCAGCTTATTGACTTCCTACTCCTCACCTTCTGTTTGGTGGTTTGAAGCAAATGGCATGTGTTTTTGCTTGTAAAAATCTGTAAGATTCTCAGAAGAACGACAAAGAAGATGGGTCCTGCCCACTAGGAGTTCATTGTCTCATTGGAAGGCCCCAACCGGAAGGAGCAGCTGTCCAGCCGTACAGATCCCCTGGAGCAGATGAGGCTGCCTCAAGGGGACTGGGGTGTGCAGTGCGCTGGGCGTGGGCAGAGCTCTAGCAGGCTGGATGGGCACTGGAGACGTACGAGGAGGAAGGCAGGCCTTGTGAAGGCAGGACTCAGGGTGAGAACAGGAGACTTGGAGGAGAATCCATTCTGTGAGTAGTGGGTCTTTATGGGAATTCCAGGCTTCTGCTTGGGGTGTGCACTCAACAGGCAGTGGGAAAATGAGGCCAGGCTAACCAGGCCCTGGGAGGCACAGGGCAGGCCTGGTTGCTGCTGCCAGTCATTCTCCCTGTGATTGGTTCTCTGTGAGGCGCCTTGAGCACGGGGCTGGAGAGAACGGGCAGCGTTGGCATGGGGTGGGAGGGTGCTGTGCCAGAGGAGGATGGGGTGAGGGGTGTAGGCTGAGCGGCCTTTGTGCAATCCTCAGAGAGGTTTGATTGGCTTTCTGAGATTTGTTAGACGGATTGAAAAGCCAGGCTTTTCCTAAGGTCCAAGTCTGAGAGTTCTAGCTGGGATGTGTAGAAGCCAGCCTGTGAGAGATCTGGGACCGCGGTCCCGTCTGCTGGCCTTCTCTTTGGTTAAGGAGTGAGGCGGTTGAGGGGAATGAGTAACCACTGGTCTCTAGCCGCGTCCTCTCCGGGCCTTGTCCTTGTCTGTCTGATGGGGTCTGTGACACCACCTCTGTCCCAGAGCTGGAGTGAAAGGAGGTGGAGGGTGCAGGGAAACGGTCCCGTGCACGTAGATGGTTGTGGGCTGTGCAAATGGTACATGCTTCTATTGCACAGGATGCTTTGTCTATTATTTTTGTGTTTATGGTCTCGTTTCATCTCATTAGCAACCTTTGGGGATCCTTACTCCACCTGACAGTGAGGGAACAGCTTGGGGAGGCCATGTCACTCTGGGAGTCGGTTCAGCAGAATGGTTAAGAGGCTGTATCTGAGCCAAAGTATGGGGCTGGGCAAGTCAGTTTCCCTGCCTGTGTCTCTGCTTCCCCATCTGTGAAATGAGGGTAGTAAGAGGACCTTGTACTGTAAGGATTAAAAGAATTACTGTTTGTAAATTGTTTAGAGCAGTGCCTGGCACTATGTAAGCATAGACTGTTCTCTGTGTTGTTATTAGTGCCCCTGTCCTGTGCCTGAGTGAGTGGCACCTTAAACTGTGACTTCCAGGCCAGGGTGGTTTGGTTTGTTCCCCTGCTCTATCCCATACTCGGGGTGTGGTCTCCAGACCAGTGCTGGTCTGTAAACTCTTGGTTCCCGATCCGTGATGAAGTTAGCACCAAGATTAGAATAAGCGTTTGGCAGCCTTTAGAGCAATTAGTTTGACCTTGCCAGGACTCATTGAACAGGTATGGACTGCTTCAGGTGCTGTCCGATCACATGGGGCGTCACACGCGGTAGGAGCCCTGACCATGGGACTGCAGATAAGGTGAGCGCTGCACTCTGCTGCTGCCCACCCCTCGACAGTAGGCTTCCTTGGGAGGAGCCTTGGCCAACCGAACGGAGCAGGCGAATCCATGGCATTTTGCAAGCCAGTGCATGCTGTTTGTGCTCCAGCAGTCTGACAGCTCAAGGCAGTGAGGTCTCCCAATGGAGATTTGTGTTAATGAGCAGTTGCTCACTATAGCAGAGGCCTTTCTGCTGTTCTCTTAGCAGCTGTAGTTCTGGCAGGTTTGCGAAGAATCCACTGTGAACTCTGTTCCCTTCCACCTCTTAGGCTGGCAGCAACTAGAAAGCTGGATGCTGGGGTGACTGGGTGGCTCAGTCAGTTAAGCGTCTGACTGTTGATTTCAGCTCAGGTCATGATCTCAGGGTCCTGGGATCCAGCCTCGCATCAGGCTCTGTGCTCCTAGAGGAGTCTACTTGTCTCCCTCTGCTCCTCCCCCCACTTGCCGTTCTTTCTCTCTCTCTGTGAAAGCAAGCAAGCAAGCTAGCAAGCTAGCTGGGTGCTGTCCATGCACAGCAGAGTGTTAGGGGTGCAGGGACTTACCCCTGCTGGTGCAGCCATTCTGGAGCCTCTGGTAGGGCCCCCACAAAGCCCTGACCCGCACTGCAGTCCCCCTCCTAGGTGGGGATCGCCCAGCCCGTCACACAGGTCCCTGAGGGGACAGGTTCACCGCAGTGCCCTGCAGGGTGGCGTCCATCCTTGGGAGAGCTGATGCGTGCAGTGGTGAGCCCGGACTCGCAGTCCTCTGCAGCAGTTGCAAATGACCGATGAGACACTCGTGGCAAAGGGATAGATTTTAAAGCATAGAGCTCAGTGAAAAAGTAAGTAGAGGTGGATAAAGCTGTGCTATTATGTAAATTAACCATACAGATAATACCCATTTTGCAAGAACACAATATAAACACAAAAGAATGGTTGCCTATGGATGTGGGGGAGGAGAATGGGCAGGGAAATGGGACTAAGAGGAAAAAAACGAGAGAGGGAGGAAAGAACATTAGTTTTCCTTCAGGCTGCTGTCTTTGAGGGAAGGGCCTCTTTTCTACACCATCTCGGCTGTGCTTGATTGCTCAACTTCTGGTGGTGTGGCATCTGTGTGTCTTGGCTGAGCTGGCAACCTCCAGGAGAGTGTTCACCTAAAAATGGCCTCAGTGAAGAGTTCCCCATACTGGTACTGGGCCACTGGGCACGGGCAGCTGTTCATGGAACAATGGACTCAGTAGGGACGCAGGTGTTTCTAGGTGATTGTGGGGCGTAAGAGGTGAACGATGCTTGATTTAAACTTGGCATTGTGAATATGCATCATCGGTGCTTGCAAAACCCCACGTTCTCATCTTGGTCGTGGGGGAAAGTATGGGCAGTCATCCTGTAAGTCGGTTCATTAATAAACAGCTCTGTTCCATGTGTTTATCAATTGGGTGATGCTGTGTCGTGCAGACTGTAGAGGGAGATGGCAGTTTAGCTTCAGGAAGGTGGAATCCTGTTTAGGATAAGGAGTCACCTTTTAATTGCCAGAAAGCATTGCTTTAGGGAAGGGAATGAGCTCCTGGCTGCTGGAAGTATTTGAGTAGAACTTGAAACCTGGCAGGGAGGGAGTTCCTCTATCATGTTCGTGGTTGGAAGAGGGGCTACCTGCAATCCTTCCTGTTCTGACTGAACAGGGCTTCAAATTTGAGGTCTGATGCTGATAATTAAAACAGAGAAGTTACTTGGTTTAAAAAAATATTCTGTAATTAGCCATGCTTATGGTAGAGAATTTAGGAAAGGTAGGTAATCAAAAGGAAAATAAGTTTGCAGGTCCTCTCACTAGCTGGAGAGAACTACGCTCTCTTTCCTTTTTCAAGAGTGAGAATCGCTTTTCATGGGTACACAAGTATTGTCCTGTTCTGAGGTGTGTCACCCGTTCCCCCTGCCTGGAGGTTCAGAGATTTCCCATTCTTCAGTACAAATCATGCTTGAGTGATTGTCCTGATGCATAGATATTTGTGCGCTTCTTTATGTCTCCAGGGGAAGTTGCTGGAAGCAGCAGGTGCTGTCGGGTCAAAGGGCGTGGACGTCTTTGATGCACGGTGCCAGGCTGATGGCTCTGATCCAGTGGCTGCTAGGTTTCTTCAGGTGCTGTGCAGGCGGCCTTCTTCAGAAACCCCCTGAAAGCTCCTGAAGCTCCTGAAAACTGGGACTCCTGGGGCCCACCCCAGGTCTCCTGAGACAGAATCTGGGGGGTGGGCTGGTCTCCGCTTCCACATTTTTCAGTGTGCAGGAGACCTGACTCAGTGTGGCCTTTCCTCAGTGTGGGAGCTGCCAGGAGAAGGGAAGCAGAGGAGCCCATCTGTTCTTTGTCGTTTGAGGGACTGCAATGTTCATGTGAGCCGGGGAGGCCGGGGAGGCCTCTGAGCCAGAAGAGCACGGTTTGGGGACCTACCTCCGGGCACCACTTTCCTTATGTGGAAAGTGGGAGTCTCCGCGTGGTTTTGATGAACCGGAATACTCTCTGTACAAATACATATGTGAGTGTTTCTCTTACTGGTGTCAGGAGGTGAGAAGGATCTCGCTGGGCCAGGCCAGATCTGGGAAGGGAGCACTGGGAAAAGTGGGTCAGGACACAGAGCTCCTCTTTCGGCCTCTTCCCCAAGGGGACCCGGGGCTGAGAAACTGTTGCGGCAGGGTGCTGTTGGCTGAGGCCCCCACCAGGCACCGGCGTCTTTCTGTCCAGGCTAGCAGAGAGGAGCTGCTTTTGCCCCTGGATCGCTGCCTCCTGTGTCCGGTAGGGAGAGTGCCAGGAGGCCCAGGGGCTGAGCACCAGGGGGCCGTGGGGAAGCCCGGGAGCTCACTCCCCAGCAGTGTGGCTCCCAGGAGTCACTGATGCTGCCTTTCGCCACAGCATCACCATGTGGATATAATGCGTCCTAACCCTGGAGTCCTGATGGGGTTGCTCAGGTGTCCCCAACTAAGGAAGAACTGCTTGCCATGTGTAATCTCCAGCAGGTTACTCTAGACAGGCTGTTTACCAGTTGTCTCTGCAAAGGTCAGGTCCGCCTCTGACTGTCCTGTTTTCTGGTCTGTAAGTCTAGAAGGGAGGTCATTCATTCACTTATTCAAGCACACACACCAAGCTGTGGTGGTGTCGAGATAAATGATCTATGTTACCCAGCAGAGAGCAATGCTGCTGGCTTGGGGACTGGTGAGTTGGGCTCTAATGTGGTTAGAGACGGCACTCTGAAGCACAGCCAAGCAAGGGATTGATCTTGTCTGATGGAAGGGAGAGTCGGGCTGAGGGCCATCTCATGGAGCACGTAACTGGAGAGCTGGGCTTTGAGGACTAAGTCGAAATTGGCAGGTGTTGGGTAGGTGCCTTCCAGGCTGGGGAGGAAAGAGCAGTGAGTCAAGGAGGAGCCCGGCATGCTGGGTAATCGTGGGCCCCATGGTGACTGGAGAGGGCAGGGCCCGGGCCATGGACCTGGCCTCCAAGTCTGCTTCTGATGCATTTCAGCTGTGTGGCTTAGGCCAGGTGCTTAATATTTCGGAGCCTTGGCTTCCTCCCCTGTGAGATGCAGTCATCAGACCAACCTTAGAGGAAGTTATTAGATGGTGTAATACACATAAAATGTGTAGTGTGTAGCCCAGAACTTGGCACAGAATCACATGCTCCATAAATGTTTGTTTTCCTCCTTGCAATGCTAGGTGAGACTTTTTGACTTTATCCTAATAGGCCAAAGGAACCATGGAAGGTTGCGGAGCATGGAATTAATAAGATTATATCTATTTATTTGGGTGTTTGTATGTTTTAAAGATAACTTTGTTAGTCTGTTGGAGGATACTTTTGGGGTCAAGGGTGGTGAGGCTAGAGACACAGGCCAAGACCGGGAGGGGTGAGAAGAATCCTGCCCCACATGGTCCCCTGTTGCATTTCTTGTCCGTCAGCTCCAGTGGGCTGCTGGGATGGCCTGCCTGAGCTTTGGGCAGAGGTTTTGCCAGGAGAGGGTAGAGTCTGAAGTGTGTTCCGAGGGAGCCAGTTAACCCTCAGGGAGGCTACAGAACTGGATACTTGTGGGGCTCGAGTCTGGTCATGAGAAAGTGGGATGAGTGTCAAAAGGCTGGGTTAGAGCCCGTGGAATGGGCCATGATGGCGATGGTTGGCGTGATGGCAGCCATAGTGTAGCCATAGTACACATTTACGGACCACTTTTGGTGTGTGCTAGGGAGCTTATGTTGATGCCTCAGGGCTCATCCCAACCACCAGGAGATGAGGGGCTGTTACTGTCCCCATTTATAGACGAGGGAACTGAGGCACAGAAAGGGGAGGTTGCTCGCTCAGAGTCCCAAGCTGGTGAGTCAGGATTTCGCCCCTGTTGGTTGGAATTCAGGGGGCACACCCACTGAGTGGTGGTAGGAAATGGAGCAGCTGTTAGATTTGGAGTTTTGGCAACCAGTTCCGGCTGGTAGGTTTTAGTTGCCCACAAGGAAGAGCACTGGGCACAAAGAACTGGTCAGTGACGGCTGGTTGCCTTTGGAGGTGGTGTGCTCCCGAGCCTGGGAGGGCCTGGATGATGGCCTGCCAGGGCTGCTGCAGGAGTGGGGGAAGGCGAGTGTGCACCTCCTAAGGAGAGGGGCCACCTGCCTCCCCTCCCTGCCAGCCTCCAGACTTCCCGATTGAGGCCCCCACCTCCCCCACACCTTCTCCCCCCACATCCTTCACAGGGGCAGGCACAGAGCTAGCCCCTCGCATGGGGGCGGGAATAAGCCCGGTCTTAGAGAGTGTTGCTAATGTATGGCTCAGAAAGCAGCCCGGCAGGTGGCACCGAACTCTGGGCTCGTCCGTGGGTTGTGAGAGCGCATGCCGGGTGGCAGGTGTGGGCACTTTCCTCGCTAGTGCGTCGCAGAGGTCTTGCTGGCCTTGCCTGCCCCTGGAATTCGTCTTGCGGCCAATCGCAGGCGGCCCGCCGCAGCCGGTCCATGGCGGCAGTTCCAGAGCCGCGGAACCTCTTTTTTTTTTTTTTTTTTTTTAAGATTTTATTTATTTGACAGAGAGAGACACAGCAAGAGAGGGAACACAAGCAGGGGGAGTGGGAGAGGGAGAAGCAGGCTTCCCGCCGAGCAGGGAGTCCGATGCGGGGCTTGATCCCAGGATCCTGGGATCATGACCTGAGCCGAAGGCAGACGCTTAACGACTGAGCCACCCAGGCGCCCCATGGAGCCGCGGACCTCTTAGCCGCACCTGGGTGGAAGGAGGATCCTAGGGCCAGGCCGGCGTGTCCAGGGCCCCGTGCCTTCCCTCCCCCGGCCTTTGCACGTGGCGTTTGGCGACCCCGCAGAGCAGGGCAGCTCCCGGCCCTTCCTCACCGCCTGCCTCACCCTCGCAGGCGTGCGCGGGCTTGTGGGCAGCCCGGCCTCGGAGGGGCGGGGGCCCTGCTTCCGCGGGAGCAAGGAGCAAGCCCCAGCCTGAAAGGAGGGGCCCGGCGCCCAGCCTCGTGACTCGTGTGCCCTCAGGAGCTGCTCCTGCGCTGGTGCCAGATGGTGTCACCGGGGGTTGGATTAAAAGAAAATTCTGCTGGCGGGAGCAGCGGCCCTTTGCTGGCTTTCATGGCCAGGCCACGGTGGGCTCTGTGCGGGTGCTCCCAGCCCCTGCTGCTGGGTGCCTCTGCCTCTCCTCTTGCTGCCCTCCAGTCCTTTCCCTCCTGTTGCCAGCACTGCCCTCCTCAGATGGCACCTCTGCCCCTGTCTCCCTCTGGGGACAGGTTTTAAAGTCTTAATGAGCCATTCAGCAGGATTTGCTTTCCTTTTTCTCCCTTCCTGTCTGAGAAAAACAAAGTCCCCTGGAACTGCAGATGAAGTGTGGTGGGGCAAGGTAGAGATAGGGAAACTGAGTCTAGGCGGGTTGGGGGCAGGCTGAAGGGGGCGGGGGGAGTGCAGGGCCAGCTCAGCTGAGCTGTGGCTGCAGGTCACTGGTGCAGGAGGCTGTTTGGCTCCCCCAGGAGCTGCAAATCTGGGGAGGAAGGTGTTCCTTCCGAGCTGGCCTGGCCCTGAGTGGTCTTGGGCGGGCCCCTGCCCCCGCACCCTGAGTTGGTGGTCACAGGGCTCCTGAGGCTCTCTGAGCAAGCCCAGACGGCTGTACTGCCCGTGGGCAGTGGAGATGGAGAGGTGAGCCCTGCCCGGAAGTTCCCGTGCCTGCAGGTGACGCGCAGGCAAAGGGGCCAGAATGATTGGGTAAAATAATTCCAAGCTTCTTCCCCATGTCGCCTATCTTTGGAGAGGCCCTCATTTTGAGAATCACATCCTTCCTTCCTTCCCTCCTTCCTTCCTTCCTTCTTTTTTTAAGTCATTGTATTACTAAAAAACGGTACAATAGACTTTTTTCTTTTTGTATTATTTATTTGCCTGAACATTTGTTTATTAAGAGAAAAAATGCTCTTAGAGTATCTTCCCTCTTGGGTGGGTAAAACATGCAGCATTACTCACCTATTTTTAAATCAACAATTAAGTAGCAACAGTTTTAAAGAATTATCTAGGCAGTAGTATCATGAGTCATTTTTTTTCATATTTTTGTTTTAAGCAGATTTCTAACATTATTATTTTCCCCCCGATATTTTGTAAGTTTTCTGATGCACAGAAAAGTTGAAAGAATAGTACAATAAATATTTGTACAGTCTTCATCCAGATTCACCAGTGGGGAACAGCCTGCTACATTTGCTTTTTCATTCGGTTGCTCTCTGTATATTCACATATGGTTGTTTCTGATTCGCTTGGGAAAAAATGGTGGACGTCAGGACACTTCACCCCTGAGCACTGAAGTGTGTGTCACATGGGAGCCAGGACACGCTCCCACGTGACTCACCACCACGATCGCGCCACCCGAGGAATTCCATGCCAGTACAGTACGTTCTACTCTGCAGTCCTTTTCAAGTCTCCCCGATTTGTCCTAAACATGCCTTTATAGATTTTTAAAAATCGAGGCTCTAATAAACATGTTGTATTTGGTTGTTATGCTGATGTTATTTTTTAAAACATGGATTATAAACTTGGTTATCAGTGATTGACCCATCTTTGTTAGAACATAGTGTTGTAACACAGATGTGTACATATATACATTACTCATCGATATCCCCTAGGCAGTCTTAGAGTTCTGGAAACGTGGAAGGGGCCTGGGAGATCCGCCCTCTTTTTTTTGTTTTTGTTTTTTGTTTTTTTTTTTTTTTTTTACAGAATCTGTGGTCTCAACATTGGCGAGACCTTTCCAGTGTCCCAGTTTGAGGTCTGCATATGTGTTCTGAATTTCTTTGGTTTATGAAATCTGATACCTCCAAGTCTGGACTTTTTAAACTGTCCTGCTAAATTCTTTTAAGTACCCAGGGCTCAAATATACCATTGCCTGGAGTGTTAAAGGTCATTTGACATAAAACAGAGAAAAACCAGTGGTATCTTCTACAAAACTCAGAACCTCCCTCTCCCCTCTCCCCTTTTAGTGTGGGGTCACTGGCCTCCTTAGCTCTGGACACCCTCAGAAGGGCTGATTGCTGCAGCGGGGGGGGGGGGGGGCGCCCCCCAGGACCAAAGGCCAGTGAGGGGGAGGAGGAAAGTTCTGAACATGGGGCGGGGTGGGGGGGCGGTAGGCGTGACAGGAGGTGTGAGAGAGAGAGGGTGGCCAGCGCGGTTCTGGCCTTATGGAGCCAGGCCTCTCAGTTGGGTTTGTTGGCCCAGGGCCTGCTCTAGGTCTCCCTCAGAACTGGGAATGTGTCCTTGATTGGAATTGGTCAGACTGGTTTTAAGTCCAGCTGTGGGACTATCTCCTCCCTTTCCCTGAACCCTTCATCCACAATCCATAGGGTTTTCGTGAGGATCTGAGAGGAGAAGGTGGGTGAGTGCTTTGAAATTGCAATGGAAGGAGGTGGGCCTGTCCTTGAGACTGTCCATGGTGGGGGCGGGGGGAGTGCTGTTGGCAAGTTCATCCTCCTGGGAACTGTCGGAGACTGGTGTAAGACTAGCCTGCTCTGGGTGGTGGTGGGGGGGCAAGCACCAGAGAAGGGAGGGCAAGAGAAAGGAAAGGTGGTGCTCTGGAGCAGGAAGATGGCAGTGTGCGCCCACGGGAGGAGCTTCTGAGATAAGGTCCGGCTTGAGTCTTATTGGATGCGCACGGGTAGAGAAGAGGTATAGTGAGAGTCAGGGAGCAGAAGAGTCAGGGCCTGCCCTAAAGAAGATCCCCGAAAACAGACTCGCAAGGAGAAGGCTGCTTTAGGACTGTGTTTCGAGGAAAGGGTTACTTGGGATTATGAGTTGTTCTTCCTACCCCATCTCAAGAAAAAAAGCTTTATTCTTTGCTGACAATAAAGCATGCACATTCATGTAGAAAATTCAATTAATGAAGAAGAAAAAGGAAAGGCACACAAAATCCCAGAGGCAACCCTATTAACATTGTGCTGAGGGAAAATCGAGCTTTGATTGTATGCCAAGCATCGTGCCAAATGTTATCTTGTTTCATCTTCACAGAAACCCTGGGAGGTAGGTACTTTTATTATCCCTGTTTTATGGGAGAGGAAAGTGAGGCACAGAGAGGTTAAGGAAGGTGCCCTGAGTCACACAGAACGTGTTTGAGTTGGGACTCCCAGCAGGAGGGTGGGCTTCAGAGCTCACACTGGTAACCCCTCTGGTTACAACCCACTGACCACCCCTGCCAACATCTGATCAGTTTTGTATGTGTGCGCATGTCCTTATACACACGCAAGCCACCATTCAGATTCTCAGTTCACGATAGACTCTAACCACCATGCACTGTGCATATGGATGGGCATGGTGAGTCTGCACCGTCTTCCACCTGCAGCTCCCTGTACAAAAGCCTTTGGTCAGTGGCCTGCAGTTTAGAAACAGAGATTTTGGGGCACCTGGATGGCTTAGTCAGTTAAGCATCTGCCTTTGGCTCAGGTCATGATCCCGGGGTCCTGGAATCGAGCCCCATGTTGGGGAATCTGCTTCTCCCTCTCCCTCTACCCCCCTCACCCCGCTCATGTTCTCTCTCTCTCAAATAAATAAAATCTTAAAAAGATTTTGGAAAAAAAATAAGATTTTGCCTATTTGCTCTAGTTGCCTGAGGGATAGAGAAATCAGTCCAGCCGTGGGAAGGACCCAAGATGGCCATGTTAGGAAGAGGAGACTGGGAGTGCTCTGCAGCTCAGGCCCAGGGAGTAGGTAGGGTCTAAAGCTGCCCCCCTCCCTCCATCTGCCATTAATAATGTTTTCTCCAGGGAGAATTGGTAGACCAGGTAATGGTGTCTGCAGTGATTTCTAGGCCATAGGGTGTAGTTATTCTTTGGTTATTTTTTACTTGGCCATCTGAGCTTCCTTGGACTTCTGTCCTTCTGCCCCAGGGCCTGGGATGGTCCACAGCTGGTACTTCCCTGTGGCATCCAGGTACTGGCTCTGGACTTGGCGGTTCACAGCCAGGAGTTGCTGCCCTGCTGCCCGGCGTGATGTGGGATTGGTGTGATGTGGGATTGGCAGGTGTGGCTTGCCTGGGGGCAGCACTCCTGGAAGCCTTCCCTGCCCCTGGGGCAGTTGTTAGAGCAGGAGCGAGCTCTGCAGCGACTGGCACAGCCTCTCGGTACCTTACTTTCCCAGCTGTGCAGTGGGCTGATGCTGCCTGTTCCTGCTGCTTACCAGGGTTATGGGAGGCCCAAGTTGCTGGGGCACTGGGAGATGCGGCATCATCGGGGAGCTCAGTCCCAGTGGTGCCTGGTCCTCAGCGCGCATGCACTTTCGTTCTCTCTCCTTGCTCTGGTGCAGGCAGGCGGGCAAGGTGAGATTTGTCGATCCTCCATGTGGTCACATGACCTGCATACCTGTGTCAGAGGCAGGGCTGGAAGCAGGTGTGGCCTCCAGGCCGGTGCCCTAACCCCGCAGCATGCAGCACACTGCTATTGCCGCTCGAAGGCTTGTGTTCCTTCACCCAGTTGTCCAGCACTGCGTTCCGTCTGAGAGGCGAGCAGGAAGCCAGGACTCCAGATTCGGCTTTGTTTGCCCAACTCTGTGACGCTGGAATACCTCTGTGGGCCATTTATTTGTTCCCTGAATGTTTATTGAGCACAGATGCTTGCCTGGTCCTGTGGGAGATGCTGGAGCTGCAGACACGCAAGAGGTAACACCCTGGTCACGGGGAACACACCGTCTGGCGTGGCCGGCAGCTTGTAAATCGTCTGCGCTGATACAGCAGGCAGGTGCAGTGTCCCAGCAGAGCAGGGTGCGGCTCTGGGAGCGCAGAGGTAGACAGTCCTGACTGTTAGAGCCTCAGTTTCCCTGTCTGTCAAATGGGTGCATTGGAGTACTTGATATTCGGGGTCCTTTCTGTCTTTTACATTCTGACTTTTCGTGAAAGGAGTGTTATCCTGGGGGTTAAAACACACCTAGCGTCAACCAAAATTTTATGTTTGAGGTGCTCCCAAGTCAGATGGAGAGGGAGGAGTCTCTTGGGTTCTATATCTCTTTGCACAAACAATTACTCATTCTCCGATGGGCCAAATACATTCGTTCTGTATGGCCAGGGAATGTTTTTCTCACAAGTTGGTTTGGCTGATGGCTGTGTGCCGATGCCAGCAGGCTGCTTATGGGGCACGGGGTGGAGAGGGATTGAGGGCACGTGTCAGATGTGCTCCTGCGGGTCAGAGCCAGGACCGGGGATGATTCCATTGACTGGGGTGTCCCGAGGAATCAGCTGCTATCCCTGGTTCCCAAGGCCACGTCGGGCCTATGGGCATGTCTGTACGGAGTCTGGGGCTTGTGGGCACCACATGCATGGACTGTGGGAGTGGGGTGAGGTGGTCACCATGACCCCGAATCCCTGAACCAGGCCACAGCAGGGGGCAGGGCTGGGACCAGGTTTGAAGGAGGGTCAGGTTGGAAGGGGAGGTTCCAGGGGGCCCTGTCCCCCTAGGGCTCCTTCTTTCTGGGCCCCATGCTAGGGAGCGTGGCCAAGGTTATACAGTCGGCAAGTGGTAGAGCTGGATGCCTCCTGAGCCCATGTTCCTGCGTCCTCACCATCCTCAGAGAGTGAGCTTTTCAGCAAACCAGTGTCTTATTAGGAAGAAGCACCGAGATGCTCTATCTTCAGTTGGGTCCAGGGGCCTTTCTCATGGTGTCCTGCGGAGTGATGTGTATGTGGTGGGGACCTGAGGGGAATGTGGGTCTAGAGAATGAGCTGAGGGGAATTGCTCTCTCTGCGGAGTGAGCACTGGGGGGCGGGGGGGCAGAAGGAGGGAGAGGGGAAGGCTAGCTTGCCATGTGCGAGTGAGCTGCCCAGGGGGCAGGGATGTACGTTCACTATTCACACAGAACAGAGATACCTGGCCTCTCACCTCCTTTCCTCCCTCGTTGAATCCCTACTGTGTAACAGGTACTACTGGGTGCTGTGGGGAGCACAGAGGTTAACCAAAGCCTCTGCCTTGGGAAGTCATCAGCAGGACTGGATGTTTAATTTGCAGCCTGGTGCAAATTGAAAATATAGGGCCCCTGCTCGTAAATCACCAAGGATCAAGATGGTGGTAGCAGAGCGTGAAGCCGAGTGTGGGTTTGTGAGACAGCAGAGGCTGTCCACCCTGACGTCAGCCCTGGTCCTCAGGCTCGTGGGCAAGGCCAGGCTAGCGGTCGTCGGTTAGAACCACAAGCAAGTACAAGCAGGGTAACGGCAGAACAGGTGATTTCCAGCCGGAGGGACCTGGGAGGGCTCCTTGGAGAGGTCCCCTCTAAAGCCGGTCCTGGAGGGATGGCTAGGACTGTGCTGCGGGTGGGGGTGGGGGTGGAGGCAGAACGTGTGGGCATGGGCAGGGAGTGGGGAGCATGTGGCCCTGGAGCCTGGCTGGTGGGCTGGGTGGTGGTGGGGAGCAGTTGGGGCGCGGACAGGCTGGGCTCAGTCCTCAGAGACCCTCGAATGCCAGCCTCAAGGCAGGCTTTATTCTGCAGCCAGCGATTGCTGGGAGCTGGGAGCTGGGAGCTGGCCCAGCTGGGCTCTGGGAAGCACTCCGGGGATTGGTGCTCCTCGATATTCCAACATCTGGGAGTGGCTCTGATGTTGAGACACTTTACATTTGTTTTTCTCTTCATCCTCCCAGGCCTTTGCAGATGAGGAAGCGGAGGTGCAGACAGGTGTTAGGTACCTTGCCCATGGTGGTAGGCGGCGGAGCTGGGATCCTAGAGACTTGAGGTGAATCCGGAGGCCAGTGAAATGGTTGAGCTCTGAGGGGTGCCTGGATGGTGGACGTGGGCACCTGCGTCGCTCTCGTGGTCAGGAGTTCCCAGCAGCTGAAGATGTCGTGCAATCCTGGTGGGTGGCCTCCTGCCGTGGCTCAGTGGCAACAATGGTGGGGGCACCCCATGTTGAGGAGCTGCTTGCCTTTCTCATCGGTGGATCCTGCCGGTTGTTATCTCTTGGTTTTCGGCCCAGTCTGCCTCTGAGTTTCTCCTTTTCCTCATCATCACCCTTTGGGTATGTAAAGACGGTAGTCTCTTCCTCCAGAGCTTTTATTTATTCCTTTTTTGCAACTCCTGGTTCTTTGGTCCGGCCTCCGTTGGCTGTGCTTTTTATACTGAGTGCGGTGGTTCAGGTGTGGTTAGCTGGGAGAGATGGGATTGACTTTGCATGTCTCAGCAGGTGCTGTTGGCTTTTGCATCTTCCTGCACTTTTCAGATGCTCATTATTTTTGGCCTCTACCCACTGGGGGCTGCTGGTGCCCCTCCCCATCATGTGTCTACTGGACCATGTCCCTACACATTTCCAAGGACCCCCTTGGAGGACTGTACTCTTCTACCTTGCACCCCAAGACCTACCCTGGTTATTCATGTGACTCCTCCTTGTGAGCCCCCAGTATCGGAGGATCCGATGCTTAGTGTTACAGGGACAGAGATGGAGGTGAAGTAGCCTGCAGCTGACCCCGCCTGACCCTTCCTGGGTCTGGAAGCTGAATCCTACAGGCTCCCAGGCTGGCAGGTGCTTGGTAACTTGACACTGTCTTGCTCATTGTCTGCTGAGGTCACAGTGAGCCCTTGTCACCACCCATCTACCAGGACCACAGTCCCCGACTGGGCCAACTGGTTGAGCCACTGTTCTGGGCACTCCTGGGAAACAAGTGGCGTTTGTGGTGAGCTGGTGGACAGAGTGGCCGTCAGCATGGGCGAGGTGGCTGCACACGCAGGCCTGCTGGGCTGGGAGGCCCACAGCGGACCCATTTCCTTGATGATGGGGGTGTGGGGCACAGAGTTGCAGGGACCACTCCTCTCCTCTTTTGGTTGCTGTTGAAGACTGTTTTCTAGCAGTTTTCTAGTGCCTCTATCAAGAGACGTCAGGGGTTCTTCTACCTGGCAGAGGCCTGGGAGGTCCCCTGGGGGTTGTCATCCTTCTTCATGGCTGCGTTTTTACCATGTCTCCTTGAGATGCCACCAGAGGGGAAATGAGACTCTAGGAGACTGGAATGTTTCAATTTTGGCAATTCTTCTTCCGTTACCTTGGAGGAATCTTTCTATCACTCCCCCACCCAAACGCAAACCCCAAACATACCACACATTTCAAAAGACCACACACCTCAAGGGAACTTGGTAAACATTAGGTGACGCGGTTTAATTGGGTTTAAAGTATGAAACTTGAGAGGAAGATGTATTTAGTAATAGGGTCTGGGCTGGTCCTCACAGATGCCCTGGCCTCAGAATTCCACTTGCCCCACACGCTGATGGTGGAAAGGTGAGTTTGGGCACATGCCTAGCTGTGTTCTGAGGCTATTGGACGAAGCTCCAGTGAATGATCTTATAATGAAAAAGTGGCTGGCCCTTTAAAATGGTTTCAGGAGCGCCTGGGTGGTGCAGTCGGTTGAGTATCTGACTCTTGGTTTTGGCTCAGTCATGATCTTAGGGTCCTGGGATGGAGCGCTGCGTAGGGCTCCCTGCTCAGTGGGGAGTCTCCTTGTCCCTCTCGCTCTGCCCCTCCCCCTGGTTGTGTGCTGTCTCTCGAATAAATAAAATCTTTAAAAAAAAAAAAATGGTTCCAGAAGAATCGGTATCATTAACTAAAACTACATCCAACACTTCTTTTTTTTTAAAGATTTTTTTATTTATTTGATAGAGACACAGTGTGAGAGGGAACACAAGCAGGGGGAGTGGGAGAGGGAGAAGCAGGCTTCCCGCCAAGCAGGGAGCCCAATGTGGGGCTCGATCCCAGGACCCTGGGATCATGACCCGAGCCGAAGGCAGACGCTTAATGACTGAGCCACCCAGGTGCCCCTACATCTAATACTTTTGCCTGATGCACATTAGTAATAGTTTTAACCTGCTCCTCTTATCCCCATTCAGATGGGAATTCTGCTTTTCCTCTGTCATCATAGTTTTGTTGCTCTCCCCACCTTGAAACTTCTTCTTCTTTTTTTTTTTTTTGCATATTCTTTCATATTATTTCCCTCTCAGGTCATCTGGAGGCAAGATGTGCTGACACAGATGGGGACATGCACACCGGAGCTGCAGAAGGAGGGCCCTGGCGAGGTCATTTCTCTGGGACTGTAGGGGGCTGAGCATATAGGCTCCTGCAGCATTTTACCTTCTAGTAACTCAGCCGGCCCTCCCGGCACTTTGCGTTTGCTCTGCTCTCCCCGTGCTCCCTCCCGCCGCCCTCCCCACCCGCCTCTCTCATCTTTGATGTAGTCACCACAGACAGAAAGCTCAGAAAATGAAAGAACAAGCTGTAGACTCAGAATGTTTGCCCCCAAGGAAAGTGCATATTTGCACAAAATCCTGTCTGACAGTTTCCATTTTAACTAAGAAGTTGGGGGCCCAGGAGGCTGCAGGAAATATGAAAATTGGCGCTTCGTTGGGCTGCATGCTGATGGTAGCTCCCTGGCTGAGCCCCGTCTGTCACTTGAGATCTGGGTTTTTCCGATGAAAATCACTGGCTGGCCACGGGCGACCGCGGCCTGAGGTACAGGCATGCAAGCTGCCAGTGGCTTTGGGGCCTGCTTGTCTGCCCCTCAAGGTCTCTTGTTTTTCTGAAATGTGGTGAAATGGAACGTGCTTTTAAAAATGGATATTTTCTGGAGATGACCTGGCTGGGACTGTTGGTCGTGGGGGTCTTCTCCTTTCTGCCCCGTGAGTCCCTTATCTTATCTCGGTGGATAGGACGCTGCAAGGGCTGCTTGTATTATTTTTTAATCCCCTTTTTATTCTTTTTTTAAAATTTATTATTTTTTTTTTATGTAGCGTTCCATGATTCATTGTTTGCATATGCCACCCAGTGCTCCATGCGATACTTGCCCTCCCTAATATCCATCACTAGGCTAACCCATTCCCCCACCCCCCTTCCCCTTTTTATTCTTTTTTTTTTTTTTAAGATTTTATTTATTTTGACAGAGAGGGACACAGCGAGAGAGGGAACACAAGCAGGGGGAGTGGGAGAGGGAGAAGCAGGCTTCTTGCTGAGCAGGGAGCCCGATGTGAGGCTCGATCCCAGGACCCTGGGATTATGACCTGAGCCGAAGGCAGACACTTAACGACTGAGCCACCCAGGTGCCCCATAAGTAACTTATTGTTTGTGTTATTATTTAACTAGATGCTTATAAATTTTTTTTTTAAAGATTTTACTTATTTATTTGACAGGGAGAGACACAGCGAGAGAGGGAACACAAGCAGGGGGAGTGGGAGAGGGAGAAGCAGGCTTCCCGCTGAGCAGGGAGCCCGATGCGGGGCTCCATCCCAGGACCCTGCAATCACCACCCGAGCCGAAGGCAGACGCCCAACAACTGAGCCACCCAGGCACCCCCCCTTTTTCTTCTTCTTCTTTTTTTTTAAGATTTTATTTATCTGTTTGACAGAGAGAGACACAGTGAGAGAGGGAACACAAGCAGGGGGAGTGGGAGAGGGAGAAGCAGGCTTCCTGCAGAGCGGGGAGCCCGACGCGGGGCTGGATCCCAGGACCCTGCGATCACCACCTGAACTGAAGGCAGACGCCCAACAACTGAGCCACCCAGGCGTCCCCGCTTTTTATTCTTAATAGTCTTTCCAAATATATACCTTTTGATTACTTATTTATTTGCACACAGCCTGAAGATTCTATAGAATTCTTTAACTGTGTTAACGTTTTTTTCCTTAAGCATAATTTTTATTCCCGATTATCAAAGCAATGCTCATTAAAAAAAAAAAAGGGGGGGAAAGATCCCAGAACTATAACAAGGTAGAAAGCCTGAGTTTCCTTAAACCCGAGTATCTGCCGGGGGCTGGAGGCTGGGGAAGAAGGCTCAGTGGCCTCAGACAGTGGTCATCTAGGGGGGTGGGGCCGTTCTGGGGATCATATTAGGACTGCTGAGTGGGTGAGGTTGGGCAGAGGGGTTTGGTTTAGAGACAGTGCGGCCATAGTTAAAGGGGCAGGGCTTGGAGGTGAGTGCCGCTAAATGATCTGGGGCTTGTTCCTTAATCTCTCTGAGCTTCAGGGTCCTTGTCTGTAAATTGGGACTAATGGCAACACCTCTTTCCTGGAGCACTGTGAGATTTAAGTAAGATAACATTAATTTGATGGTTTTTCCTGGCTGGCACTGTACTGGGTGTTTGTCTTGGAAAAGGCAGCCCAGAGCCTGGCACGGCCGCAGCTCTATCAGTGCCATAACGGAGTACCCCAGACTGGGTGGTTCAAAGCACAGCCATTTATTGTCGCCCGGCCCTGGAGGCTGGAAGGCTCTGATCAAGGTGTTGGCAGGGGATGTCTTGCGTCCCTCTCCGAGGCTCTAGATGACTGTCTTCTCTGTGTCCTCATGTGCGTGTGCTCAGGTCTGTGTCCAAACTTCCTCCTTTTATAAGGATTAGGGCCCACACTACTGACCTCATATTAATTTAATCACCTCTTTTACCCTATCTCTAATACAGTCATATGCTGAGGCACTGGGGCTTAGGACTTAAACTATGATTTTGGAGGGGACACAATTCAGGCCTTCACAGCTGTTATTTCTATTATGCATGGTCCTGTAGTGATGGGGGGTCTGAAGCTGGCCTTGGCACTCTCTCCAGTCTCCAGCTCTCAGTGTGACCTGGCTCAGTCATGCTTCCTCTGGACATCTGCACAATGTCAGGGCCGGGCAGTACAGGGGTCCTCGTGAGCTCTGACACAGCTGAAGGTAACTGGAAAATATGGATCCAACACTCACTCTTCAAACTTTCACCGTTTGCCTTGTGCCAGGGCTGGGGATAGCAGGTGCAGTGATGCAGGCATGGGCGTGTCCTGTCCACAGGCAGGAGGCTGGGGGTGTTCGCCCTCGGGGCTACTAGCTGATGGACTGTGGACCAGGAGCTAGGAGAAGACTGGGATCTTTGGGGCCTGTCCACTTTGGTTTCATTTGCTGTACTCTGTGGTTGTGGATGTGGATTTTGGCTTTTTCTTCGTTGAAATATTTTCTCTCGTTACTCAAGATCTTGTTACTTTCTCTCCTGAGGGCTGCCTGTGTGTGAAAGATAACCCACATCCCTTTGTGCATTTGAAATACTTCTCTGATTTCCTCCTCCATTTCCTGGGGTTGACTTGGGGCCCTTTGAAGGCCCTGTGTGGCCAGATTTTGCGTCGGGTGGGTGGAGGAAGCTCTTCTTTCTGCACTTGAGGAAAGAATGACTATGGTTCTGTTTCCTGAACATTCGAATGTGAGATTGGTTATGCACTCAGGTTGAAGGTAAATAGGAACACTAGATTCGCTGAAATAGGTGTGAAATTGGAACATTATGGAAGGAAGCCTTTGTTACAGGGTTTTTAGGGAGAAGGTTGTTCGAGATGTTTCACCTTTATTTGGTGGGAGGTGGGGTGGCTGCCGAGAGGAGCACTCACTGCCTGAGTGCGTTGGTGCAGTGGGTCTGTAACCGCAGGTGTTTAGAAACTCCTCACCCCTGCTCTGGGTGTGATGGAGGTGAGCATGTCATACCTGAGTGCATTTCTGTAGGTAAGTACGTGAAGCTGTCCTTTTTGTAATACAGTGTAAAAGGTCCCTGCGGTTTCAGGAATGGATTCTTTCCACCCACTGCTGGAGGTCACCTGTTTAAAATCCATGCAAGGCACTGTGTAAATAAAGGGTGAACCCTCCTGTATGGTGCCCCCTTATTCAAGAGGAAGGGTGCATAAAGTGTCTTAGGGCTCTTTCTTTTTTTTTAAGATTTTATTTATTAGAGCGAGAGAGAGATTGAGAGAGAGAGAGCGCGAGCATGAGAGGGGGGAGGGGCAGAAGGAGAGGGAGAAGCAGGCTCCCTGCTGAGCGGGGAGCCCTGGACATGGGGCTTGATCCCAGGACCCTGAGATCATGACCTGATCCGAAGGGCTTAACTGACTGAGCCACGCAGGTGCACCTCCCTCTTCTTGGATAGGAAAACCATCCGCTTTGGTCTGGGCCTCCCAGAACCCCCTGAAGGGCCAAACCCTTCTTTACGTTCTCTGTTTCTCAGGACCTCAAAAGAAAAGAATACATGGGAGTTCACTGTCCTTTTATTTTCCCCCGAGGGCCTTTTTGGTCCTGGTCATTTAAAGAATAGAGAAACAGATTGGATTTTAGAGTTAATTCCAGTTGGTAATCAATTATGCTAAGCTTGTGGGGTACCTATGTGGCTTAGTCCGTTAAGCATCTGACTTCGGCTCAGGTCATGATCTCAGGGTCCTGGGATCGAGACCCACTTTGGGCTCCCTGCTCAGCAGGGAGTCTGCTTGTCCCTCTCCCTCTGCCCATCCTCCTGCTCATGCGCGCGCGCTCTCTCAAATAAATAAAATACTTTTGAAAAAATTATAGTAAGCTTGCTAAGAACTGAGCACCATGAAATAGTGTTTTTTTAAAAAAAATTTTATTTATTTTAGAGAGAGTAAGAGAGTGTGCAAAAACGGAGAGAGAGAATCTCAAATAGACAACTCTCCCCAAACCCCCAGCTGCTCAGCACAGAGCCCCAGGCGGGGCTTGATCAGGACCAAGCCAAAATCAAGACGACTGAGCCACCCAGGCACCCCCCCCCCAACTTTTCTTCTTTTTTTTTAAGATTTTATTTTTAAGTAATCTCTAGACCCAACAGGGGGCTTGAACTCATGACCCTGAGATCAAGAGTCGCATGCTCTACCAACTGAGCCAGCCAGGTGCCCCTACAATAGTGTTTCTTGTTGTTGGACTGGCCCTTAGGAACCAGCCAGGCGGAGACCTTTCCCATCTTGCCCTCCCCAGACCTAGCTAATCCATTATGGGCTCCTTTCCTGACAAGTGCAGGTGTGGCCTCAAGCTCTTTTGACACAGGACTTTGGGCAGTTGCCACAGGACATGGCGGTTCTTTCACGATGAACCTCTTGCCATTTCTGGTCTAATCCAAGCTCATCGATTCTGATGGAGAAGCCGGAGCCAGTCAACTGCCTTACTTAACCGGCAGAGCATCGTTGACCTCCAGATGACATCAGGTGTTTCTTTGCCTTCTGTGTCCTACCCCAGCACTTGGTGCGGCAGACCAGCCCCTCTGACCACTCTCTACCCCATTGCCGTCTAGAAGATTTTATTCTCTCTCTCTTTTTTTTAAGATTTTGTTTACTTAGAGAGAGCACAAGCAAGGGGATGGCAGGCAGAAGCAGAGGGAAAGGGAGAAGGGCTCGGTCCCAGGACCCTGGAATCACGACCCGAGCTGAAGGCAGACACTTAACCAACTGAGCCACCCAGGCGTCCAAGATTTCATTCTCTTGCTCCTCCTGTCCCCCTGAGTGGTCTCCTGGGTGTCCATCCCAGGATTTTGTATGTGCCTAGAACAGTACTTACCGTGTGGTTCCCCATCAGGAAGTCCTAGATCTGGCCCTCCCCTTTCCCTCACTTCTTTCTGACCCGAGGGCTTCACATTACAGGTAGTGGCTGTGGGCTTCTCACTGACGTCCTCCAGGCGCTGTGGGATGTCTCAAACTGTCCCCAAGGATTCTGGGTACCTATAATAGAGAGGGAGATAAAGCCCTTGCCTTTTGTTTTGTTTTGTTTTGTTTTGTTGGTGGCTAAATACATATAACAGTACTTACCATCTTAACCATTTTTAAGTATAGTGTTCAGTGGTATTAAACACATTCATGATGTGCTACCATCCCCACCATATATCTCCAGAACTCTTCATCTTGCAAAAATGAAACTATACCCAGTAAGCAGTAATTCCCCATTTCCCCCTCCTCACCCCAGCCCCTGACAACCACCATTCTACTGTCTCTGTGATTTTGTTTCCTTCATGTACTTCATATAAATGGAATCACACAGTATTTGTCTTTTTGTGACTGGCTTGTTTCACTTACCGTAATGTCCTCAACACTCATCTGTGTCGTACAACTTGTCCCAATTTCCTAGCTTTTTTTTTTTTAATTAAAGATTTTATTTATTTATTTATTTTAGAGAGAGAACACAAGTGGGCGGGGCAGAGGGAGAGGGAGAGAGAGAATCTCAAGCAGACTCTGCTGAGCGTGGAGCCCAACGCGGGCTCGGTATCACAACCCTGAGATCATGACCTGAGCCGAAACTGGGTTGGATGCTCAACTGACTGCACCGCCCAGGTGCCCCTGAATTTCCTAGCATTTGAAGGCTGGGTAACTCCACGTTTTGCTTATCCATTCATCTGGCAGTGGCCACTCACGTTGCTCACACATTTTAGATATCGTGAGTAATGCTGTCAACATGGATATAGGAGTATCTCCTTGAGACTCTGCTTTCAGTTTTTTTGGGTATATGCCCAAAAGTGGATTTACTGAATCCTGTGGTAATACTGTTTTTAATTTTTTGAGAAACTGGCTTGCTGGTTTCCACAGTGGCTGTACCGTCTTACCTTCTCACCGACAGTGCAGGAGGGTTCTCATCTCTCCACACATGTCGCCCACGCTCGTTACTTTTTGGTCCACTGATGGTAGCCACCCCAAGCCGGCTGAGGGAGTAGCTCCTTGCGGCTTTGATTTGCATTCCTTTAAGGATGAGTAATGTTGAGCATCTTTTCATGTGCTTGTTGGCTGTATATCTTCTTTGGAGAAATGTCCAGGTATTCAAGTCATTTGCCTTTTTTTTTTTTTTTTTTTTTTAAGAGAGAGAGGGGCGCCTGGGTGGCTCAGTTGGTTAAGCGTCTGTCTTCAGCTTAGGTCATGATCTCAGGATTCTGGGATCGAGCCCCGCGTTGGGCTCCCTGCTCAATGGTGAGTCTGCTTCTCCCTCTTTACCCCCTTCCCCATTCATGCGCGCGTGCTGTCTTTCTCTTTCTCTCTCTCAAATAAATAAATAAATAAAACATTTAAAGAGAGAGAGAGAGCATGCTGTGGGTGGGCGAGGGGCAGAGGGAGAGAGAGACTCTTAAGCAGGTTCTGTGCCCAACAAGGAGCCCAACTCGGGGCTCAATTCCACGACCCTGAGATCATGACCTGAGCCAGAACCAGGAGTTGGACACTTAATTGACTGAGTCACCCAGGCACCCCTCATTTGCCTATTTTTGAATCAGGGTTTTTTTTTTTTTTTTTAAGAGTTGTCTGTATATTCTGATATTAATCCTTTGTCATATATATGACTTGCAAATACTTTCTCCCATTCTGTGGGCTGCCTTTTCATTCTGTTGGTAGTGCCTTTCAATGTACAAAATTCTGAAGTTTTCATAAAGCCTATTATGTCTTTTTCTCTCTTGTTGCCCATGACTTTGGTGTCATATCTAAGAAATCATTGCCAAATTCAATGTCATGAAGCCCTATATTTTATTATAAGTTTTATAATTTTGGCTTTGATCTTTAGGACGTGGATTAATTTTGAGTTAATTTTTGTATATGGTTTTAGATAAAGGTCCAAATCCGCTCTTTTGCATGTGGATATCCAATTTTCCCAGCATCATTTTCTTGAAAAGACTGTTCTTTCCTCATTGACTAGTGTTGGCACCTGTCAGGATTATTTGAGCATTTATGGGAAGGTTTATTTCTGTTGCATTGGTCCACTGGTCTGTCTTTATGCTGGTATCACACTGTTTCGATTATTGTAGCTTCATAGCAAGCTTTGAAATTAGGAAGTATGAGTCCTCTGACTTTATTCTTCTTTTTTACAATTGTTTTGGCTATTTAGAGTTCCTTGAGACTCCATTTTAATTTTCAGATGAGTTTTTCTATTTCTGCAAAATAGGTCATTGGGATTCTGATAGGGATTGCACTGAGTCTTTAGATCACAATGGGTAATGTTGGCATCTAACACAGTCCTTGCTTTTTATTAATTTCCTTGTGTTTTTTTGCAGTGTTGTGTTTTGAATAAGAGTACTGGAAAAGGAGGAGTTTCTGGAAGAGAAGAGGCCAGCAGTGAAGAGTAGGGAATAAAGGCAGCTGGGAACAATGTGCAGAGGCGTCAGGGAGCAGGGGGCCTTGGGTCTCGGGCAGGTTAGCGTTTGTGAGCAGTTTCCTTCCAGGTACAAAGCATTTTCAGCATCTGTAACTTTATTTGCCAGCACAACAATCTGTGAGATACAGATAAAGACTTTTTATAGCTCTGGTGTGTAGATGAAGAAACTGAGGCTCAGGAAAATAATTTGCCCCTGGCCACCCATCTGTAGGTGACCAAACCAGGGAGATCCCAGGTCCATACAGCTCCTGATCTTGTGCCCTTTGTCCTGCACACTGTGCAGTCACTTTGTACCTCCCACCCCTGTGGCTGGGGTCCTGGTGGGTTCAAACTCAGCAGGAATGTTGTATGGAGGGGGAGGTAAGTGGTTCTCCATGGTCTCAGAGTCCTGGGGACCCAGCGTGGTGGTCAGTAGTTTTCTTTTTTCTTTCTTTTTAAAGATTTTATTTATTTATTTGAGAGAGAGTGAGAGAGCATGAGCTGGGAGAGGGAGAAGCAGGTTCCCTGCTGAGTGTGGAGCCCAGTGTGGGGCTCGATCCCAGGACTCCGGGTCATGACCTGAGCCGAAGGCAGACACTTAACTGACTGAGCCCCCCAGGCGCCCCGGTGGTCAATAGTTTTCCAGGTGCCACGCGAAGCCGGTGGGGAGGGTGCTGTTGATGCTGCTGAAGGAAAAGAGGGAGAGGCAGCAGCTCATCCACTGCTGGTGAGAGCAAGAGCTTTCCTCTCTGGCCTTTGTGGGCTGAGTGTCCCTGACCCGTGCAGCCTAGATATCATGTCCTTGCCTACTTCACTTACGCCCTGAGACTTGGGCTGTTCCCAGAGCCATCATTCCCTCTGGCGGACTCCTCAGCCTACCCTGATTTCAGATTAATGGACAGTGGCCGTTTGGGGGATAATGTGGCATTAAGGGGACTGGGAGGGAGACATTTTGCAGTTCTTTTGCCTTCAGTCTGAGCATTAGAGTCCTGAGCAGGTTCCTCAAACCCCACTGGTTCATTCTGTTTGCTGCCTTCTAAGCCAGGATGGAAATATCTATCTGGCTTGTTCCAGAGATTGTGCTGGTCTCCCTTGGGTGGACCAGGATGGGCCGGTGGCCGGAGGAGTGACAAGGTTGGAGGGGTCGAACCAGGGCAGGAGGACAAGGCTGGTAGCTGATTTGTGGCAGAGATGCCTGGAACCCGTCTTTCTCTTGCTTCCCTTCTTCCCTCCCACTGTTGGAAAGCTAACGTTGGCCACAGTGCCAAATGCTGGCCCATAAGCCGCTCTCTGGCACAGCCCCGCCAGAGTTTCTAACCCATCAGTTGTGACTGCTCCATGCTTCTCCTCACCTGAGCATTGTCACTGAGCAGGGGGATGGCTCTTTACACCCTCTGCTGTCCATTGAGACAAGGAACTGGTGAGTTTTGTTTTTTCTGACCCTGGTGGAAAGGAAGTAATACAGGGCTAATGGATAAGAGTCTTCTTTGAATCTGGAGCCATCACTTAGTAGCTTTGTGGATGTGGGTGAGTTACTTAGCCTCTCTGAGGCTGTATTTCAGCATTTAGAAAATGAGTTAATAGTCCATTTCTCATAGTGTTGGGATGATTAAATGAAATAATCCATATAAATAGTATCTTCCCTGTGACAAGTACTTAATAAATATTAGCTGTTATGAGTAGTCAGAATGTGGTAATTAGGACATTCAAGAAAAGCTTGAGCCCAAACATGTAAGGTGCCTAGTGCTCGTTGATGGCTCTCCCTGTCCCTCGGACTTATTTCCATCCCTCTCTTTGATACCCAGGGAAGTTCAGGGAGGGGGTGGAGTGCAGATATGGTTTGCACTTGCTGTTCCCTCTACCTGAAACAATCTGTCTTCAGCGCTCTGCACTTCCTTCAGGTCTCTGTTCAAATGTGACCTCAGAGAGACACCCCCCGCATTGTACCACAACTCAAATGTGACCTCAGAGAGACACCCCCCCATTGTACCACAACTCAAATGTGACCTCAGAGAGACACCCCCCATTGTACCACAACAGCCACCTCTCCACCCCATCCCAGTCACCCTCCATCGTGTGTTTATTACCTGATGCAGTTTGCATTTGTTTATTAGTTTAGCTCTCTTCTTCCACCCCCACTCCTGTGAGCTCCATGAGAGCAGGGACTCTGTCTCTCATTCTCTGCTGCACCCCCAGGACCTCCCAGCACAGTGCTTGCTGAGCATTTGGTGAATGAATGGGCTCTGTGTTCCCCCGGGGCAGACATGCCTACCAAGGGGTGGTGCCTTGCACAGAGCGCCCTTACTCCATCTCTCTTGATGTGTGCTGACTGATGCCCATGTGTAGGAAGGTGGTAGTGAGGACTCTGAGAAGGTCTGGGTGGGCTGGAGGGATGCCAGGCACATAAGGAGTGCTCTGGCTTGTTCCTCGTGACTCAGAACAAGAGACCTGCAAGGAAGGCCAGGGATGGATTGGAGTTGGCCATGGCCAGGCAAAAAAAGTTGGCCATGGAAGAGGGCAAAGGGGGCCTCCTTTTTTTTTTTTTTTTTTTGCTTAAGATTTTACTTATTTATTTGAGAGAAAGAGAGGGAGGGAGGAAGAACATGAAGGGGGAAGGGGCAGAGGGAGAAGCAGGCTCCCCGCTAAGCAGGGAGCCCGATGTGGGGCTCGATCCCAGGACCCAGAGATCATGACCTGAGCCGAAGGCAGACGCTTAACTGACTGAGCCACCCAGGCAGCCGGGGGGGGGGGGGGGGCTCCTTATCCTAAAGGCAAGAAAACAAAGGCACAGGGCTGTATTCAGATACAAGGAGGGCACATCTCTGCTGGAGGGTCAGGTGACAGTCATGAGAGCTGGGGTTTATGGGGTGCTTGCTGTGTGCCTGGCTCTCCTCGGGGCTTTACCTCTCTTCACTCCTTTGGCCCTCATACCCATCAGTCTCCCTGCTTTATATGCAAGGACGGGAGGCACAGAAAGTGGAAACCACTTGCCACAGAACGCACTGCATGGGGGGCCTGGCCAGAGCCTGCACTTGTGCCGCGCCCCGCCCTGGGCAGGGCAGCACCCTCGCGCTGGGAGTCCGTGCGGAGGAGAGAGCCTCTTCTTTTACTGAGTAGCGGAGAGGGAGTCCCAGTTGAGGGCCGGAGGGAGCTGGCAGTGCCCGGTGCCTGGCAGAGAGCTGCTTCCTGCCCACTGTGACGTGTGGTGCTGGTTAGAAGTTTATTCTAGGGCAGATGTGCCACAGCGAGTTGTCCAGCGAGCTGGCCATCGGCAGCATCCTGGAGGCTTGGCTGCCCCCTGGGTCTGTGTGCTGCTGTGGTTCCCTGTTCTCTCTTGCTGAGTCCTTGTTGCTGCTATATGCTCGGGGCATGAGCTGTGGTTTGGGGGGTGCTGGTCAGGCTTCGTCACGTTCATTGGTGGGGAACGTGCCTCTAGATCATTGTATTTTATTTCTGAAAAAAGATTTTGTTTATTTATTTGACAGAGTGCACAAGCAGGGGGAGCGGCAGGCAGAGGGAGAGGGAGAAGCAGGCTCCCCGCGGAGCAGGGAGCCCAATTCGGGACTCAATCCCAGGACCCTGGGATCATGACCTGAGCCGAAGGCAGACGCTTAACCGACTGAGCCACCCAGGCGCCTCTAGATCACTGCATTTAGTAGGGGACTCTTAACACCTGTCCCAATCCCCTCCCCTTCCTGCTATAAATGCTGGCCTAGCCTCCCTCCCAGGGAGCCCACCAGACCCTGCCTGGGCCACGTCCTAGGTGCAGAGCTGTGACCCAGCCCAGCTGGGAGATGACAGAAGAAAACAGGGCTTGTTTCGGGGTGACAGGAAGCCAGAACTGAGCAGTGTTCCCACTTGGCGGCAAGTTGATGGTCCCAGTTCCTCCCGCTACTCCCATCCTGGAGCTTACAGCCTCTGACCAGGAGACAAAAAAGAACGCCTCCAGCCTTCCCCACCCTCATGAGGGGGAGCAAGCTTTCTGACTGCTGTTTTTAATCCCTGGAAATTCAGCGAACTTCCATCACATTGTGCCTTGGGGGAGGGGAGGACTCAAAGGACCTGACAGTGAGAGGAGGCTCTTGGTTTTAATCTTACTGAGTGATCATTTCTGGGCGTGCCGGTGTTGTTTTCCCTCCCTTTTCAGACTTTAGCTTTGGGGGCAGTTTTGGCCGGAGATGGGGATGGGTCCCAGGTGACAGCACTGACATCTGGGAGTTTCCTCAGGGTCAGGTAGTTCAGTTCCTTATCTCCCAGATGATTCCAGAGTCCAGCGGGAGGAGGTTAAGGAATGAGCCTAGAGCCCCACAGGCATCCTTCCCACTACCCCTGCCACTTCTCACTTGCGCACTTGGAGGTTAACACTCCACTTAGCTAGGAAATGAACACCCCCTTTCACCTTTGAAAGATGGGCTACGGGTTCTTTTCATAACCTCAAAAAGGGAGAAGTAAGCATCCTTACTGTGATATTTTAGCAAGCTCATTATCCCTTTTTCTTTTTAGTAACTAACATATAATGTATTATTTGTTTCAGGGGTACGGGTCTGTGATTCATCAGTCTTACACAATTCACAGCACTCATCATAGCACATACCCTCCCCAGTGTCCATACCTTCCCACATACCCACCCCATCCCTCCCACCCCCCTCCACTCTAGCAACCCTTAGTTTGTTTCCTGAGATTAAGAGTCTCTTATGGTTTGTCTCCCTCTCTGGTTTGTCTTGTTTCATTTTTCCCTCCCTTCCCCTTTGATCCTCTGCCTTGTTTCTCAAATTCCACATATCAGTGAGATCATATGATAATTATCTTTCTCGGATTGACTTTTTTTGCTTAGCATAATACCCTCTAGTTCCATCCACATCGATGCAAATAGCAAGATTTCATTTTTTTGATGGCTGAGTAGTATTCCTTTGTGTATATATACACCACATCTTCTTTATCCATTCATCTGTTGATGGACATCTAGGCTCTTTCCATAGTTTGGCTATTATGGACATTGCTGCTATAAACATTGGGGTGCATGTACCCCTTCAGATCACTACATTTGTATCTTTGGGGTAAATACCCAGTAGTGCAATTTCTGGGTCGCAGAAATTTTAACTTTTTGAGGAACCTCCATACTGTTTTCCAGAGTGGCTGCACCATCAAGCTTGTTATTCTTGTTCTAAACTTTGCAGAGAATACTCTAGATGTATCTCAGTTGGGGAAGACTAACTGGCTCTTCATTTACAAACCTGACACTTTGCGGGGGTGGATTGTGCCCTCTAGGGGGTGCATCTTCACCTGACCCATAACAACAGGCCTTCTGTTTGTTGCCAGCCTCCCTGTGCATGCCGGGGAGCTGATTTCCCCGTCCTGAGGCAGGCGTGTAGGGTGCAGGAAGCAGGACTTCCTTAACTGATATGCCAGGCTCTGGCTTCTCCGTTCCAGGGCCGTGGTCACCCCATGCCTCTCTGACGTGTTGGAGCTTGTCAGCCTCCTAGTTTTGGTCTCAGTGTCCACAGCCTTGGGCCATATTTTTAAAGGGAAGGCAGCTGAGGCCTGGGGGAGGGGTGTGGCTGCACTGATCCTGTGATTCTGCAGGAAAGCTTCTCCTTCCCAGCACCTCCGCAGGTCCTCAGAAGCGGGGAGGTGTTCTCTGCATAGCGCACAGCACTCTTCACGCTCTTGCCTGCTTCCTCACCTGTGCACCTCATGGAGTCGGTACCTCCTGAATGAGTGTGCCCATGCTCTGGGACCTGCCTCTGCACCCAGCATGGGCACGGGGGTTGGGGCAGCAGGAAGCAGCGGTGCATGTCAGGGCCATGGAGCCATGGCTCCTCTCACCTTCTTGCCAGTTTTCGTCCCCATCTCTGGCTCAGCAGTGCCATCTCAACAATGGCTGTTGAGTGTCCTCTTGGTGGGGGAAGGAGGACAGGAAGGGGACAAGCCCCTTCTGGGGGTTGGGGGGGTGCTGGTCCAGAGCAGGGCTGGCCCTGCTCTGAGACTTTCCACTTGCACAGGGGGACAGGCTCTGCCTGTGTTTCTTCCAGGATGAGTTGGCTTCTCGGATGCTTGTCCAAGTTCACCATCCTCCAGGGCCAGCTCCAGGCTGCTTCCTCCATGAAGCCTCCCTTGACTGCCCTCCACCTTCAGAGCCCGGCAGCAGTGTTGGGTATAGGGATCAAGAGTGCAGACTTTGGGCTAAACCGGGCTTGTATCTTGTTCATACTCTTACTGGCTCTATCAAGACCTTAAGCAAGTTTCTTAATTTTCCTAACCCTTAGTTTTCTCCTCCGTAAAATGGGCCTAATGACAGCCTCAGGGTTGTTTTAGGAATTCACGGAGACAATGCATGCCAAGTGCTTAGCGCAACTTGACACTTAGTAATGCTCAGTGTCTGTTAGCTGCTATTATTATTATTATTATTATTAGAGTACTGTAGTCTGTCAGTCTGTCATCCTGCCCTGTTTGACCTTGTCACTCTAGTACAGCTATCAATTTCAGTGCTTGGGGGGGCTGGTTCGTGTGTGCTCCCAGTGATCCGGAGCTGTCTCAGGTCCGTGCGGCAGGCCACCCTCTCCTCGCCCTCCCGGAGCATAGGGAGGACTCTGCGTGCTGGCTCAAAGCTGGAACAGGTCCCTTCGATGCTTACAGTTTTCATGGGGAGGAAGCATGAGTCACTGGGGCCTTTATGAGCTCCAGGTGAATGGAGGGGTGTATTAGGTGACAAGCTAAGTTTTTCTCTCTTGGGCCCCACAGGCTGTGGGCTGGGGCATTCTGTTGTCGCTCGGGTGATTTTACTGGAAGTTCTTTTGAAGTGGTCTCCATGACCCAATGGGGCTGAGTCACAGAGTAAACACAATTAGCAGGGGCTGGGCTCTTGGGAAGGATGCAGACAATGCGTGGGTCCCAGAGTTTGCCGGCTCTGTTTCACAGCCTCTGCCATAGCTTACATTGGCTTCCCACCTGATGACTCTGGTGAACCTTGGTGCCCTGCTGCCCTGCATTTATTCTGTGGACCCCCATGCCCTGGGGGCTTGTTAGAAATGCAGATTCTCAGGCCCCCCTCATCTGCCCACATGAGAACCTGCACTTTGCTTGGGTCCCCCGGTAGCCCCAAAGGCAATAGAGACCTTCCTTGTGTCCCTGTCTGGTTACACGTCCATGAAAAAATCGAGGCTCATGCTCTGCTCTCCTTTCCTGGAAATGTTTCCAGATCACCTGACTTCTGGGTCCTCACAGGACCTGTGCACAGGCTTGCCTGGGTTTGTGGGAACACTCTGAGTGGCAGTGCCCGGCTGTCCTGTGCGGGTGTGGGGGGGTCCATGGGGAGGGAGAGGGGGCAGTGCCATTCGGGGAGCCAGGCTGATTCCACAGCCCTCGGTAGTCTGGGCCTCTGTGCCAGGTGGAGCGCATGCCTTAGGTTTCAGGGCACGTGGGGTGCGGGTGCCTTTGTGGAGCTCCTGAGGAAATTGTGGGGGGCTGGGAAGTGTGCACCCATGAGATGAGACTCCTGCAGGCCTCCAGATTCGATTGTGAAACCCCAGAGGTAGATGACGCCTGATGCCCGCCCTTCTGAAGCCACCGGCTTTGAAAGGACACCGCGTGACTTTGGAGGAGAGTGTCTCCTCTTGCCCTTTCCCGACATCCTGACCACATAGGCTTTTTAAGACAACAATAGCAGCAGAGACAAAGCATGACCAAGACAACGTTGTCTTCGGGCCTTTTTTTCCCTCTGAATGACGTCCAAGGCCCTGGGAACATTGTAAAAACTGGGCCCCGTCCAATTTTCATCACTCCCTGCCAGCTCCCAGCTCCTAGGAGCTCTGCCAGCCGACTCAGGGGCGGAGATGCCCAGAGATGCCCAGAGATGCAGATAGAGATGTCACGCCGCCCCCAGGTCATGCCCCAGAACCTCGGCAGGGCTTTGGAGACAGGGAAGAAGAACAGAATGTGTTGGTTGGCGAATTGACTCCCCCAGCCAGGGAGGGAGATGGGTGGAGAGAGACAACGATGTCTGCCAAATTTAATTAACAGTGGAAACTGGCCATGGGGGAGGAAAGAGACGCCTTGATGAGGAGGGGTGCTTTACTGGAAGATGGGGCTCTGCTGATGGCCGTAGTGAGGAAGAAGCAAGGCGTTCCCGCAGGGAGCGGCTGTCCGTGCGCGGGCCGTGGTGTCGCAAGCTCAGAGATCTGGGAGGTGTGAGTGGGAGAGTTTATTTGTGCCTGCTTTTCTGAGTGGGCATCTTTCGAAAACAGTCCACCAACATACCAGCTGGCTAGCCTTCCTTGTCCCTGTAAAGAAAAAAATAATTAAGACACTGTCAGTTGAGTTGAGAAAATTGGCATTGTGTTGACGTTTTTGTCCTTTGAAGATACCAACGGAGTGCCTGAATTCTACCTGACATTACTTCACCGATCCTTATGCAATGCCTACGACTGTTCATGGTGTGGGAAGAGAGATGCTTGGAGAAATCGGTGGCGCTCATTGTTTTGTTGTTGAATGGACAGCAAAATGAATCGTGTGGGTGGAACTTGAAATACAGGAGGTATTTCACTGAACGTTGCTCTTCATTTTTTGGTGGGATCAAGGAATTTCAGGGCTGAATGGGGTTTTCTGGTTCCTTCTCCCTTCGAGTGATGTGGCCTCTGGGCCAGGTGGCAGGGGGCCTCTGTGAAGTGAGGTGTGCGTTGAGGAGGTCCCCGCCCTTCCCAGGTCTCTTCAGACCGAGCCAGCCCTGACAGTTGGGCGCCCCCACCCGCGGCTTTCTCCAGCCCCTCCCTGCCATGAAGGGTCCTGCTCCTGGAGGCCGGATGGCACAGATGGATCCCTTTGACAGTCCTGTCTGAAGACAGATCATCCGTCTTCTACTCCCGAAATCATCCTCTTCAATCCATGCGAAACATCCACAGGTTCTTTTTTTTTTTTTTTAATAAAAAAAAATTTTTTTAAGAGCCTTTTAGATTCACAGCAAAACTGAGGGGAAAGCACAGAGAATTCCCGTACCCCCCCACCCCCACACGTGTACGGCCTCACCCACTATCAACATCCCGCACCCAAGTGGTACATTTGTTACCACTGATGAACCTACGCTGACACATCCTTGTCGCCCAGACTCTGTAGTTTACATTAGGGTTCACTTGTGGTGTTGCACACTCCAGGGGTTTGGACAAATATATAATGACATAACACCCACAGGTTCTCAAGAGAGTCTCAGAAAATTCGATAACGAGGCCACCAGTCATGCCCGGCCACTGTCCTAGTTCTCGCCGTTACCAAAGTCCCTTTTCCTTGTTTTTTCCTTTTTGCTCTCTGCTTTCATCTCTTTTTCTGGGGGGCACGGCTGCCAGCTCCCCTGTACACCAGTATACCAGGGCTGCTGCCTGTCTGCCCTACATCTCCTCCCCCTGAGGTTGCTCCTCTGCTCGGGGTCTCTTGTCACCCTGGTGGTCTCCTCCCTCCCTGCCCCCACGAGTCTCCTCCTTCCTTTGCCCTGCTTACCCCCAACTCTTCATCCCTTCGCTGTCCCTTCGGAGGGTGTGCAGGTATTAGGTAGCTAGTCAAGAGTTGAGGTGGGAGAGAAACCTTAAATCCGGCCCCCACCTTTCTGGTTCCGGAGCCTTAGATCTCATTAGTTCTTGGCTGCTTTTCCTCATCAGAGCCCTGAGGCTTGTTCAAAGGCTTTACTGCAAAAATCCCGTCTCTAGCTCACCGCTCACCGCTCTGCCCTGCCCGGTGCACACACCTCTTCCCTCTGTAGTTCTTTTGGTTCCAAGGACAAAACATTGCATTCCTGCCGTTATCTTGTTTTCTTTGACCCACCGTCTGTGCGTGCGGTGCTTTTCTCAGTTCCCAAGATAGTCTTGGAGTCAGTTCTCCCTCTTAACTTGGTGTCACCTGTAGTCACAGGAAAAGCACGCCATCGGGGTAAGTGTAATCCTGAGATGGGACGGGGAGAGGACCTTATAAGCCGTCTGGTTGAACCCCTTCCCTGTACAGGCAGGGAGCAGACTTCCAGAAAACAAACGACTTGCTCAGTGTGACCCAGCTACTCATGTGTGGACGAGAGCTGCTTCGGAAACGGGGTTTCTTGACCCAGAGGTTATACTGATGCCAGGCGGGTAATCTCCTTAGCTTAGAAAATACTCAGATTCAAACTGAACCATGGTGTGACGCAGTTGTGTGTCCAGCACCGAGTTAACAACATTAAGCGTTGGCCGAAAAAGGAGCACGGACTGCTCCTTGGCTTTGGTGACAGTGTAATTGCTCATAATTTTATGAATAACTTTTAGTAAGGGGGCAGTCACTGACTAAATTATTAAGGACCGAGCTTGCATACAGTCCCAACCCAAGAGCAGAACAGTTGGGCAAAAAGAACAAATAGTTCGTAGATGTTTAACTCATACTCTGTTGCTCTCTGCATGGAAGCCAGCATCATATTGATAAAGATCTGGAGGAAATCCCCAGACCCTATTTTAACCTGGGGGCATGTTGCTCCCTTGCTAAGCTTTTCCCCAGATGTCTTAAGGAGAGGCCAGCTGACTGGCTCCGAGTTCCCCTCTGTGCGTGGGTAAGTTTCCAGGGCAGGAGGGTGGGAAGGTCAGGTGAGAGGCCAGGCAGAAATACCACGGACTAGACCCTGCTGACCACACCTGCCTGACCCCGCAGATCCGATTTCTAGTCCCTGACGTGGTGTTGGTTCTCAGTCTGGCGCTGACTGAAGATCAGTTGGTCTGACAGTAGTTTGGGGTTAGTAACAAACGGTCTGTCCTTCTTCCCCAGGCTCCACCTACAGCGTCTTGTCCATCATGCCCTCAGACTCAGAAAGCAGCAGCTCCCTCAGCAGTGTGGGTGAGTACCACCTGGGCACCCCTCCTTCCTGGAGGGCACCGGGCGGGTCGGGGGGGTGCTGGGTGTGAGCCGAGGTAGCCCCAAGTCGGCCTCACCTGTCAGATCATTCATGGGGCCATCTTCTGTTGATTCCATTCCCACCTTCTCCCATCAGCAGCACGTCCTCCTAATGGAGGAGGGCAGGAATCTGGTGCTGGCAGGTCCTGGGGGAGGCTGCGTCTCACCATTCCTTCACTTTGTCAGGGCATGGGACTTCTCAGTGAGCTTCTTGTCTCCCCTGCCCTCGACCTGGTGCCTCAGTGACCACTGTCCATGAGAATGGCCCCTTTGGGGACTGTCCTTTGTAAGCAGGAACAGCCCCCTGGGCCTCCTGTTGCCTTGGGGATAGGAGTAGCCCGTCCATGTGTTTCCAGAAGCCCACAGCTGGTCCTGCTTTCCCTTCACTGAAGACTCCCAGCAGGAAGGTTGTCCTAGTCTCCCAGCCTTCCCACACCTCTGGTACCCATTCCTGCGTCACGTGCCCTCTGTTTAACACCCTCTGTGCTGTTTCTCATGTCCCGATCTGACCCTGATGGATGGGTACACCTTCAGTGGAGAGTCCTGGAGTTTCTGTAGTCGGAAGGGCCCCCGGAGGTCATCCGGTCCAATTATCCTGCACATAGACAGACGGGGAAATTGATGCTCTTGCCAGGGACTCCAGACCCAGTTGGGTGCAGACCTTTCATGTGTTAAGTCGACGGACACTTACAGAGCCCCTCTGCTGGGCCAGAAGTGGGCTTGGAATGCGTGGGCACTGGGGCAGACGTGGTCCCAGTGCCTGTGGATCTTAGGGCCCACGGGGGAGACGGTTTTGTGAGTGAATACAGTGAGGGAGGTCAGCCCAGAGAGACTGGTAGCAGTAGGGAGGTAGGGCACTGTTCACCGGGGCTGCCATGACGGAGTGGCTCATACAGCAGAACTGCATTCTCTTGCGGCTCTGGAGGCCCCAAGTCTGTTGGCATCGGGGCAGGGTCTGTCCCAGGCCTCTGTCCTTCCTCTCGCCGGGGTGCTGGCAGTGTTTGGACCGGATGTTCCGGACTTGTAGATTGTCATCCCAGTCTCTGCCTTTGTCCTCACATGGTGTTCTCCCCATGTGTGTGTCTGTCTTCACATACCCTCTTTTCAAAGGGACACCCGTCCTACTCCAGGCTGACCTCGTCTTCACCTGATCGTCGGCAGAGACTGTGGTTTCCAATAAGGTCACATTCACGTTTATGAGGGGGTCAGGATTTCAACACTTTTGGGAGGACACAGTGAGGCCAGCATAGGTCCCTCATCCCTGTCCAGGGTTCAGGGAGGACACTTCTGGGACCACAGGTCAGAGCTTCAGTCTTTATTACTGTGTGCCACCTGCTGTGAGTCTGCCGGCCGAATGGTAGGGTTGTTGGAATTTCGACCACGGGCCTGGCCCCCAGGAAGCCGCTGGGGTGGGGCAGTCCGGATGGGTGGAGTGGCAACATGGGCTTTTGTAAAATCGAAGCGGTTGAACCCTGAGTGCACCTCTCTTGCCTCCCTCATGCTCACCCTTGGGGACAAGTGCAGTGATCTAAAAGATAGCTGACAAACTCATCACGTCAACACTTCGGGGATTAAAGTGGTACCTTTCTTAGGAACGTTTGCATTTTAGTCTCTCCAAAGAGAGAGGTGTTAACTTAAACCACAGCAGTTATTGTTAATAGTGGAATTTTTAAGGAGGAGCAGGAAGATATAGTTTATGCAGCTGGACCTTTGCATCTTCTGGAAGAAGCTTCATGTCAACCCGGTTGGTTGGTTTCACATGTACCTGAGGCTGGGTTCAGTACTTGGGAGGGGGGGTCAGCAGTGTCCCCAGATGCTAGTTGGCAAGCAGGCAGAAGGTAGGGCTGTGGACTTCCTGTCGTAGGCTGAGCCATGGTTGTTGGTGCCCAGATCTTGAATGCTGAAGGGTCTGGTTGCATCCCCTCGCGTCAGACCCTCTTCAGCTCACTGGGACCCAAGTCTTGCTTCTCTTGTTCTTATGCCAGCAGTTGACATCATCCTTGGGGTGAGTAGCCCCACGTTTCTGCAGGCTGACTTCAATGTCCTCGTGGCTGCATCGGCCAGGAGACCTTTGGCTGTAGCAATAGGAATACCTGCTCACCCCGCCCTAAACAACAGACAACTGCGTGATGTCACATAGTAAGAGGCCGCTGAGGGTGGGCTGAGTACCCCGGGACGTGGCTCTGTGAGCCTCTGTATGTGTCTGGCCCTCGGGCTGACGGCAGGGCATCTGTAGCCCCAGTTCCAGCTATCACATCTAGACCTGGCGGTGTCCACGGCTGCACGGCCCCTTGTGGGAGCCACGAGCCACAGGTGGCTGTTCAAATTCAGATGAATGAAAATGAACTAAAACGAACACTTCTAGTTTCAACAGTAACACTCGCTACATTTCAGGTGCCCTCTGGCCACCTGTGACTAGCGGCTGCCGTACTGGACAGACACATGTTGTCGTCACATGGTCCAGAGGATGAAGAGGGTCCTCTCGTGTCTCCTTGTCAGCAAGCAGCCTTCCGCAGACATTCCTCGGCAGGGTCTCCTCACACTGACCGCGGCTGGATCACTAGTCTGGGCCCAAACCAGCGGCCCGTGCGGTATGGTCCCTGGACCAGCAGCACTCAGGCACTTGTTAGAGGTGCAGGTTCCTGAGCTCCGCCCCATACCTGCTACATCCAGAGCTCTGAGAGTGGGGTCCAGCATCTACATTTAACAGGCCTCCTGGGCTGAGATGGGCTGGCCCTGGCAAGGGCGCTGGAATGTCTGGCTGGCTTGGACCTGTCCCTTGGAGTGGAATGAGCGGTGGGGTCAGCCATGGGGAGCACTGCCGGCCTCCTGGAGGATTCCTCCTGGCTCAGTCTCACCTAATGACAGGCCATGCTCTTTCCCTGGTCAGATGGAGACTGGCTGTTACTCTTTGTTCGCGGTCTCTCTCTACGAAGCTAAGGAAAGGCAAGGCAAGAGCAATGTCTTACGATAAAAACATCACCTCCGTGGGACGCCTGGGTGGCTCAGTCGGTTAAGCGTCTGCCTTCGGTTCAGGTCATGATCCCAGGGTCCTGGGATCGAGTCCCGAGTCGGGCTCCCTGCTCAGCGGGAAGCCTGCTTCTCCCTCTCCCACTCCCCCTGCTTGTGCTTTCTCTGGCAAATAAATAAAATCTTTAAAAAAAACAAAACAGGGGGCACCTGGGTGGCTCAGTCGTTGAGCGTCTGCCTTCGGCTCAGGTCATGATCCCAGGGTCCTGGGATCGAGCCCCACATCGGGCTCCCTGCTTGGCGGGAAGCCTGCTTCTCCCTCTCACACTCCCCCTGCTTGTGTTCCCTCTCTCGCTGTGTCTCTCTCTGTCAAATAAATAAATAGAATCTTTAAAAAAATAAATAAATAAACCAAAACAACAACAAAACATCACCTCTGCTTTCCCACTTATGTCTCCTTAACAAACACCATTTGGGAAAAGAACGGCAAGTTACAGTCCACATAAGAGAGAATTGGTAGGGGAAGCCTTGGGTGTCCCGTCTTCTCTATGACAGCTGGTGCCTGATCGACTGCCCTGGCTAGCATTAGGTCAGCGGGTAGCCTGTCCACTTTCGGCTCTCAGCTTGACACGGCTAACAGCTCACCACGCCTGTGCTAACCTAGAGACTTTCTGTGGACGCCTTTTCGGGCAGTTTTCATCAGCTGAGCGCGTGTGGCTTCCTGGAGGCCTCCCCCATCCCGTGCAGCAGTCCGTAGGTAACCCGTCCTGTGGGTAGGCCTCGTGGATCTGCCCCGGGAGCACACACTTATTTCAGGCAGTTGGTATTTTTCTTCCCCATTCATCCTGACCTGATTTCTCATCTGGGACAACTGGGGAAGTTTTAAGGAGAACAGACATCCTTGGGTAGCATTTATAAAATGAGCTTTAAATTTTATGCAGATTGAAGCAACAGGAGAGGTTTCTTACTAAACAAAGAGGTCTCTTGGCTTGTTGGCAGGAGAAGCAGCTGGAGGGCTTCCTCTGTGTCCCATTCCTTGAAAGTGCAGCTTCTGGTTGGCATGGGAAGGTGGGGTGAGTCATCATGCAGACAGGTTCTCACCCTGACTCCTTGGGCCCTCTGACCCTGCCTTTCCTGGGTCGGGGGCCTGTGTTCTCAGTTCCTCCAAAGAATGAGAGCACCTTCTTCTCTTGGAGCACGTGCTTAGTGCTTGTAGGGGTCACAGAGAGCCCTGGCCCCTGACCTCACAGTCCAGCCGGTGTCTCAGTCCGTCCGGGATGCCAAAACAGACCACCACCGACTGGGCCGCTGGGAAACAACAGACATTTGTTGGTCATGCTTCTGGAGGCTGGGAGATTGAGGCAGATGCCGTGTCCGGCGAGGGCCCGCTTCAGGTTCACAGATGGCGTTTTCCTGCTGTGTCGTCACCTAGAGAAGCGGGGAGAGAGCTCTCTGGGGTCCTTTTATCAGGACACTAGTTCTGCTCATGTGGGACCCTCTCTCATGACCTAATCACTTCCCGAAGGCCCTGCCTCCTAATCCCACACCTTGGGGCTTGGTCGGGGTTTCAGCCGGGAGACACCGGCATTCAGACCATAGCACCGGAGGGGTAAGCGTCCGGCATTGCGCCCTGTGTAAAACAGAAGGAAACAAACAGCTCAGGGGAGGCAGCAGCTATTTCTGATGAGGGGCATCAGAGTAAGTTTCATGGAGGAGGTGGTCCTTGTGTTGGGCCTTCTAGGAATGAAGCTTCAGAAGTAGGAGCAGCGAGAAGGCAAGAGGCCGTCGCTGCCTCTGTTGGTTCGGGTTCCTGCAGAGCAGACCCTGAGTCGAGGCTGTGCTCCGAGAGCAAGTGTTTCACCTGAGAGCTGGGCGTGGCTGCCGCGGCTGCCCTCTCAGTCCTGGGAGGGCTGGGCCTCCGAGCTGTCCTGACTGACCCAGGGGTAGGGGTCCTCCCTGCATGTCATCAGTGGGCAGTAGCTACTGGACAGCCAGTAAAACAAGGGAGAAAAAAAGCCACTCTGGCCAGCAGATGCAACTTTGGCCCAGGCCAGAGGTTATCAAACTTGAGCAGGCCTCAGAATCACCTGGACGGGAGTGCTGACTTCACTTCCCAGGTTTCTGAGTTAGGACATCTGGCTGGCCTGAGACGTACCTTTCTCGCAAGTTCGTGACACCAGGTGCTTTCAGAAGCCCTGGTTCACGATGAGGGACTGTGTCTCCTGATGGCTGTGGCTCTCCTGGGCTGGAGATGAGGGTGGCTTGGTTTTGTGTTCTGCCACTGCTTTGCTTCTCCCCCGAGAGCCGGGGCCTGGAGGTAGCAAAGAAGCTGGGCACGGCCACTCCACCTGACCGCGTTTGGCCACGACCAGTTTTCTCCTTGGCTCTGGCACCATGGGCCCATAGGGCTCTGGAGCAGAGTTGCAATTGTCCAGCTGTAAATGAGACAGAGGGGGAGGCCTTCAGCTGGCGTGTGGTGGCGAGGGAGCTAAGGACAAAGGGGCTTCTGGCCAAGATTACCCAGCTGCCAAGCAGTTCGCTGAGCCTCAGTGGTCTGTGGAGGTGGCCACACCAACCATGGCGACTGGGAGGCAGAGCCAGGACTCATGCGGTGAAAGGGGCCTGCCCTGTCTCCTTGCCGGACTCTGCTCCTGCTGTCCCTGTCACACCAAGGCCCGGTGAGTGACGGCTCCAAAATCCAGGGCCTGTGCCTGCTCTCCTGGCATCTCTAAAGCACCCCCATTGTAATGCAGTCCCTTACCCCTCGGACCCCATCCTGGACACAGAGAGGAAGAAAGAAATCTGCCTTCTTGAGTGGGTTCCAGATTGGAAAGAGGAAGGAGTGAAGTCGGGGAGAGTGGACAGTTGCATTTGAATCCAAAAGAGCAACTATGCGGGGATAGGCGAGCTGAGGGAAAGACGTATACGGTTTCTGTGGACAACTCACTTGATGTGAGTTCTTATTTTCTTGTTCATTAAGATGTCTGCTGTACCTGCAGTGACTGAGGGGGTGGGGAGGGCTGATGGTCCTCAACTCCAGCAACCACACCGCTCCTGGGAGGGTGGCTTCCATTTGGGACACCGCAGGTTTTGTTGTTAGCATAAGTTTTTAAGAAGTCATGTCATCGAGGTATAAATTGCACATAGTAAAATCTCTCCTTTTTATATAGTTCAGTAAGTTTTGACAAACACACATGGTCATGTAATCACTGGCACAAGAAGATACAGGACAGGGGCGCCTGGGTGGCTCAGTCGTTAAGTGTCTGCCTTCGGCTCAGGTCATGATCCCAGCGTCCTGGGATCGAGCCCCGAGTCAGGCTCCCTGCTCAGTGGGAAACCTGCTTCTCCCTCTCCCACTCCCCTTGCTTGTGTTCCCTCTCTCGCGGTCTGTCAAATAAATAAAATCTTAAAAAAAAAAAAAAGATAGAGGACCATTCCCTCACCCTAAAACATTCCCTTCTGTGACTTTGTACTCAGCCTTTCTTCCCTCCACCCCCAGTCCCTAGCAGCCATTCATCTCTTTTTCTGCCCTATGTTTTCGCCTTTTCCCAAACGTCCTATAGATGGAATCATATAGTGTATACAGTCTTTTGAATCTGGCTGCCTTCACTTAGCAGAGGGCCTTCAGATCCCCCAGTTCTCGCGGGTGCTGGTTTGTCCAGTGGCCATTCCCTTTTCTTGCTGAGTAGTATTCCTTTGGAGGAAGGGAACGTTGCTGTTCATACATTCGCCACCTGCTTTAAGTAGTTGTGTGCTGGTGTTTGTGTGCACATAACTTTTCTTTCCTCTTGTGTAAATACCCAGGAGTGGGATTACCGGGTGGTAGGGTAAATGCATGTGTAACTTTATAACAGATGGCCAGGGGTGCCTGGCCGGCTCAGTAGGTAGAATATGTGACTCTTGATCTCAGGGTTGTAGGTTCGAGCCCCACATTTGGTGTAGAGATTATTAAAAAAAAAAAAAAGGGGGGGGGACTGCCAAAGTGTTCTCTAAAGTGGCCGTGTCCTTTCATATTCCCACCTGCGATGCTTGGGAATTCTAGTTTCTCTGCCCCCCCCCTTGCTAGCGTTTGGTGGTGTCGCCTCTTAACTGTAGCTGTTTTGATAGTGATAAAGGGACGTGACAGTCGTCTTCAAATGCTTGCAGGTCTGTTGTGTAGAAGAGGAGTTATGGTTGTAGGTACCTTGTGGCCCTTAGGAGGACATCTAGGTCAGTGGGGGAAATAGAGGGAGACAGATTCAAACTCTGTACAGAGAATAATTTTATGGGGAGATATTAGCTGGGCTTTGCTCTAAAGTAGTGAGCTCCCTCACTGTGGAGGAGTTCCAACAGTCTTGGTGGCCATTTGGGGGATTCTGGCAACCAATTTGGATGGGAGGGCTGCATCATCTTCAAAACGTCTTTCAACCTTGAGGTGCAACCAAAAAAAGAAACCTTTATTTTTAAGATTTTATTTATCTATATGAGAGACAGAGAGAGCACAAACAGGGGAACGGACAGAGGGAGAAGCAAGGCTCCCTGCTGAGCACGGAGCCCAGTGTGGGGCTCAATTCCAGGACCCTGAGATTGTGACCTGAGCTGAATGGATGCTTAGCCGACTAAGCCACCCAGGCACCCAGAAAAACTTTATTTTTAGTCGACTGGGAATGGAGAGGATCTTCTGCAACATTTGCCATTAATTTGGCATGTCCAGGCTTAGCCCATCTTGGGATTCTTCTTGAGATGTCCTGTGGCCCTGCTCTGCCCTCCACCTTCCTGACTGTGGAATGATAGGCATCCAGGCAGCATGTCCCCCTAAGTCAGACAGTCTGTTGTCTGATGGCTTCTCTGACCTGGCTGGCCTTCTGTTTTGTGTATCTCATGCATGTTCAAACCTTGGAGCACTACCTGTTGGGAGGCAGTGTAGTGTCGTGGTTGAGGCCCTGGCTCTGGAGTTAGAGCCACGTTTGCCTGGGGGTGCACCATGTACCTGGCGGTGCAGTCTTTGTGGATGTCAGTTTCTCCTGGGATGATCACAGCACGTCCCTGGGAGGGTGCTGTGGGCATGAATCAGGTAAGGACAGGGTGCCCTTAGCACAGAACCCAGCACCTACGTTATGCTGGGCAACGTCCACGCATTTCATTGTCTGAATGGTCAGCTCCCCTCGGGTCCTCACATGTGCAGAGCAGGTGTCCTCATCCTGCTGGAGGCTGGGACAGGAGGCCGTGGCTGTGTGTGGCGACAGATCTGATGACCCTGATTTCAGTCCTGCTGCTTCTCTCTCCATCTTCCTCAAAAGCCAAAGAAAGGATGCATCTTTCTGTTGCCTTGTTCCCCAAATGGGGTGAGAATTCTTTATCTCCCTGGAGGCACGTTGCTGAGCCTGGTGGTGCTTTTCATTTCTGAAACTCTCGAGTTGATGTTTCTGTGATACTTCTTGGACTTGATTAGAGCACAGAGCACCTGTTCTTGGAGCATGGCGTGGTGTCCCTGAGGTCCTTTCAGGAGGCCGGTGAGGTCAAAACTGTTTTCATAATGATTCTAAGATGTCACTTGCCTTTTCCACTGTCATCCTCATACAGACTTTGCTGTCAAGCAGACTTTTCTACAGGTTCATCAATCCTGTGTGTGATACTGCACAGATAAGAGACTGTAGCTATCTCTATGAAGCCAGACATCAACAGCATTATAAAGATGCAAAGCGATGCCACTTTTTTTTTTAAGTAGGCTCTACGCCCAGCGTGGGAGCCAAGGCGAGACTTGAACTCAGGACCCCGAGATCAAGACCTGAGCTGAGATCAAGAGTCAGATGCTTAATTGACTGAGCCACTCAGGCGCCCCGATGCCACTCTTCTTGCTACATTTTTTTGTTTTGTAATGGAAAGTGTAGTTAATTTTTCATAAAAAAAATCTTATGTCAACATGGAGTGGATTTTCAGTTATTTTAAAATTCATAGATATTTATTTATTTTTTATTTTTAAAGATTTTATTTATTTATTTGACAGACAGAGACACAGCGAGAGAGGGAACACAAGCAGGGGGAGTAGGGGAGGAAGAAGCAGGCCTCCCGCCAAGCAGGGAGCCTGATGCGGGACTCGATTCCAGGACCCTGGGATCATGACCTGAGCCAAAGGCAGTCGCTTAACCAACTGAGCCACCCAGGCGCCCGATATTTAAAAATTTTGTTTTAATTTCTAATCCGGTGGTGATCATTAGAGAGTTATAACTCATGTAAACAAAGCTCTTGGGAGTCCCCAATCATTTTTAAGATCATAAAGTGGTCCTAAGCTCAAAAAGTTTGCGAACCTTCAGGTGAAGACCTTGGGCTCTGGGGTCAGGTAGATGGAGGGGGATCCAAAACTCAGTGCTGTCATTTACTGGCTCTGTGACCTAGACAGTTCATTTAATCTTGATATGTTTTTGTTTCCTGCTGTGTAAAATGGGAATAACAGCAGTAACTTCCTTAAAGGGGATGGGATGCGTTTCAGAAACCGCCAGGCAGGAAGTGAGGACCAGTCATGGCTGTTTGGGGGGCAGTGAGGCACGGAGGTGGAGAGCGTGTGCTCTCGATGCAGGTGCCTGGGCTCTCATCCTGGGCATCACTGGCTCTTCATGCAGGTTTGAGTCAGCTCCCTGATCTTGCCGGGCCTCCATTTTCTCAGCTGTAGAACGGGGATAACGATGTGAGTGCCCACCTGGGTGTGGGAGATTAACCCCTGGGACCTCTGTTGCCTGCTGCTGTGTGGCTCGGTGGTGACTGTGAACACTGAGATCCCCCCTTTCCAGGTGCTCCTTGTCTTTTCATCCCACTCTCTTGGGTTTGTCTGTCCCACATGGATCGTTGCCCCTAAAGTTGGTTAGAGGGTGACTCACAGGCATCAGCGGGAGGGGCATCGGACACACATCCAGAGGAAGCCTCACTTGTCAGAGCACCGGCTAAGTTATTGCAGGTTGGATGACGGTGTAGACCTGGCTCTGGGTTAAGGCTCTTACGAGTGACTTCGTTTGCCAGAAGAGGACATGACGGAGCCTATACAACTGTAACCAGTTGCTTTCCAGAACTCCGGGGGCAGGGGTGAGGGTCCAGGGTCTTTTGGGGAGAGGCGAGGGAAGGCTTAGGCTGTGGAGTAGAACTATGTGGGGGCGGGGGAGATGCTTGTGGGCCCCACCTCAGAGGGCATTCTGACCCAGAGGCCTGGCCCAGAGCCCAGCAGTCCCAGCTGTTACGGTGGTGGTGGCGGCGGTTCTATAATAACATGCACTTTCGGGGTTGGGGGGCCCGATTCAGTGGTTGGGGTTCCCATTTGGGATAACGCTGAACTGAGAGGTGGGAGCTCCTACCTCACACCGTGGTCTAGCCTGTCCCCCAAAAGTGTCAAAGTCCCCATCTTCCCTGGCGCTCCTGGAGGATGCGAGACCACACCTGAGTGCCCATCTTTTGTTTTGGGGGACGCTTGGCTTGCACAAGCAGTCAGCCAAAAGGATCAGGTGGGGGGCTGGTGGTCAAGATGGCCCAGGGTCAGAAGACCCTGCATCTTGCCCTTCGCACATTCTAGGGCTGCAGGGGAGACAGACACTGTGTTCCCTGGGGTGAATCGGCCTCCCGGGTCACATCCATAAAATGAGATGGCTGCTGTGAGTCCCTGTGACCCTACCTAGGATCTCTGAGGGTTAGCGCGGATATCCCGGGTGAATGTGTGGACAGAGTTAAAGATAAAAGCACCACGGATTTTGTCTCTGTTTCCTGGACATTTGAGTAAGATGCTTTCTTCTTAGAAAAGGATTTGGATCTCGTCAGAGGTACTGCTGGTGGTCACTGTTGCTGCTGGTCCTTAGTAATCGCATAAGGCGTGGGGTTTCCTTTGGGAGAGTCCTGGGCACAGGTGATGAGGGCCTGATAAGGACTGGGCAGCCAGAGGCCTGAGGACTTGGCCTGCATCACGTCACACTGACCTTAGCCGTGGGCGGCTCTCCCTGAGAGCCTTCTCTGAGCCCACAGCCCTGGGCTGGCTGGGGCAGGTCCTCTGGACATTTGGAGAGGTTGGAGAAGGGGGCTGTGTAGCGTGTTCAGCCCTGGTTGGGGTGGGGGTGGGAACACAGCCCCTGGGCCCCAGCTTCAGAGCCAGCTGCCTTGGGCCTCAGAAGCTTCACTAGGTCCCGCCTGTCCCTTCCTCCTCAAGCCGTGTATTCCATTCTCTTAGGTTGGCTTCTCCACGCCCAGGGGTTGGGAATAGCTGCTGTTTCCAGACCAGGCAGAGATGCGCAGATCAGGGCCCAAAGGGTTCCATCTTGGAGGTGTCACAGCCGGGCTGGGAAGAGAGTAGGGGTCTCCAGTCAGGGCCAGCAGAATGGGTGGGTGTTGCTGGGGTGCTGGAGCAGACAGCCTGGGCTTAGGTCTCCGTTCCCCCTTTACTCCTGACTTGGTGTTATCTGAAAGGCAGATGCTAGCAGGACCCCCCTGGTAGGGTTGTTGGGCGCAGCTGATGCAGGCCAAGGGCTAGGAACAGTGCCTGGCACACCTAGCGAGTGCTATCTAAATGCCAGTTCACTTTATTCCTGATTTTCCCCTGCCAGGTACCACCGGGAAGGCTCCATCCCCGCCACCCCTCCTCACGGACCGGCAGGTGAACGAGAAGGTGGAGAACCTCTCCATCCAGCTGCGGCTGATGACCCGAGAGAGGAATGAACTGCGGAAGCGCCTGGCCTTCGCGACCCATGGGACGACCTTTGATAAGAGGTAGTGATGCACCTGCCTCCCTGGCCAGGCCCGATGGACCAGGGCTACTCTCCCGCTGCCATCATGCCAGCCCCTCCCCCTCAGACACTCATCCTTAGCTCCCGGGGGTCCATGCTACGCTGCCAGGGTGTCCCTTTGCCTCACTGCCCCCATTGCTTGGAAACGCCCTCCCTGCAGCCCTGCATGGGGGGAGGGGACACAGGTCGGTTATGCTTCCTCCAAGCCACATAGGAGCCCGTGGCCTGAGTCACACGACGCAGAGACTGAGAAGTGTGGGTGTGTCTGTCATATACTCGTCCTCTGCAGGTGGTTTGGTGGGAGGTTTTGGCAGCAGCTGGTAGGGCCTGGTCCTATGTTGGTGCCTCATCATGGGTTGGTTGGGTGGCCTCGGGCTCGTCACTGCCCCTCTCGAGGCCTCTGCCTTCCAGCACCAGGGCAGTATACTTCTTCGCTGTCTTGTCTGCGGCCCCTTCCTGATGGAGATAGTTGTCCCCGTGCTGAGCCCTCGACCGGTCTGGCTGTGTGCAGGCACGTGTGTGCACGTCTGTGTGTGTGTGTGTGTGCACACATCTGTGTCTGTGTGTGCATGTCTGTGTGCGTGTGTGCATGTCTGTGTGCACGTCTGTGTGTGCACGTCTGTGTGTGTGTGCACGTCTGTGTGTGCACATCTGTGTGCATGTCTGTGTGTGTGCACGTCTGTGTCTGTGTGTGCACGTCTGTGTGTGCACGTCTGTGTGTGCACGTCTGTGTGTGCATGTCTGTGTGTGTGTGTACGTCTGTGTGTCTGCACGTGCCTCTCCTCACTGCTAGTTACGTGTTCCCATGTTCATTGTTCCCTGCCACGTGTGTGTTTTAGGAGGGTATATTCCACCTGGCTTCTATGTGGTTTTGGAGAAAATCTTTGATCACTTCTTTTGTTGGGATTTAGAGGTGGATACCAAGTCCATGGTGGGGGCGAAGGGAAGGTCTTTCCCCACCTGCCCCATCCAGGAGGGCTTCATGGAGGAGGAGGCATAGAGTCTGATTTGTCCTTCTAGGAGGTGCTGGTAGGGGTTCTGAGGGGAGGGGGATTGCCTTTAGGAGCATCAGGCGTTTGAGTGCCTCGCCCTGAGGAAGTTCCTCTGGGGTGATGTCAGGCCTGCAAAGGTGGTCCCCTGAGGTTACTTTGACGAAGATCTGGTCCTCAGCACAGAGGCAGGGCCCGTGGAGACATGGTGTGCTAGAGTGCCTGTTGTCCAATGCCTGCCTCGTGTCCCCGAGGCAGAGCGAGGGGTCCCCCAGAGACTGACGGCTGGCCGAGCCTGCAGCGTTTGCTGTCTGGCCACCCACAGAGCAGGGTTACCAAGGCCAGCTGGAGGCCTGGTTCTCACCCTGGAGCATGCACCGGAATCAGCAGCGGGCTTGTTAAAGCTCAGGTTGCTGGTTAGCGTCCCTCCCTCCCACGTGTCTGATTCAGGAGTTCTGGGGCTGACCTGAGGATTTGCACTTCTGACACTTTCCCGGGTGAAACTAATGCTGCAGGTCTGGGAACCCCACTCTGAGAAGCAGTGCTCTGGGCCACTGTCCTCACCAGTGGCTGCACACCAGACCCCCAGCCTGGTGTCTGGGTCATACCCCCAAGGATGCTCATGGAACTGGGCTGGGCCTTGGTGTTTTGATTATCCCAAGATTGACAGTCGCTTTCCTAAAAAGAGGAGAAGCTTCCTCACAGGTTTCTGGGGGGCCCACTGTGGGTGAAGGCCTGCTGCACGGCCTCCCTGGGAGCTGCTAGAGAATAAGACAGTACCTTTGAGCTCTCCAGGCCCGAGCAAGGAGCCCATGTGGCCATGGCCCTCCATGCCAGGGATCCTGTGGGTCTGGGGAGGCCAGGATGTCCGAGTTGAACAAGTGCCAGGTGGTTGGGGTGCATAGGAGACCAGTGTCCGGGGACACTGGGCTGGAGGCTCCCCGGGCAGAGACATCCCTGTCCGAGTGATCCCAGGGCGTGTGTTCACTGCCGCGCTCTGGGTCAGGCCCTACCACAGGCTGAATCCTGACTACGAGAGGCTGAAGACCCAGTGCGTGCGGGCCATGTCGGACCTGCAGAGCCTGCAGAAGCAGCACACCAGCGCCTTGAAGAGGTGCGAGGAGGTGGCCAAGGAGACCGACTTCTACCAGTGAGTGGGCCTGCCGCATGGCACTCAGTGGGCCTCCAGCAAGTGGGGTTGGGTCTTTGGGTCTCAGGTTTTCTAAGTGCAGGCTGAGATGTGAACCCTTCTCACCAGCTAGTGACAGCTTCGGAAGCAGAGCTGGTAGGAAAGGGATCAAAAATTAGGCGGTAGGGTCTACGGCCACACCACCCTGAACGCGCCCGATCTCGTCTGATCTCGGAAGCTAAGCAGGGTCGGGCCTGGTTAGTACTTGGATGGGAAAATTAGGCAGTAGGCCAGGCAGATGGCTGGCCTCCTGGGTCACTGTCCAAGGGCTTTGCTGCAGCTCCTGCGGTAGGAGAGGTGGATGGGCCTGTTCCCCTTTGGTCTCCTGGGGCCCCTCTGAGGGTACTGACCTGCCTTACCTGCCCACCTGCTGACCTTTGCCCAGGCCTCAGTCCTCAGAGGTGCCAGGCCTGTACCAGGTAAGGGCTCGTCTCCTTGCCTTGGCCTTCATACGTGTGCCCTTTGCTATGAGGTTTTTAAAGATGGTTTGGTTCCTTCTGGCATTTGGCTGATACCAAGTTTTGGCCTGTCTCTGAGTGCTGCTGTCCTGGTTGCTGTGGGCTCCCATCGGGTGTACTGGGCCTACTGGGCCTGGAGGGGCTGTGGAAGGGAGCTGGCGGGGGTTGGAGGCTGGCTGCCGTTCACTGTGTGTATGGGGGTTGTAGCACACTCCACAGCCGGCTCCTGAGCGAGCAGACCCAGCTGAAGGATGACGTGGACATGCTGAGGCGGGAGAACGGACAGCTGCTGCGGGAACGTAACCTGCTGCAGCAGTCGTGGGAGGACATGAAGCGGCTCCATGAGGAGGACCAGAAGGAGATCGGTGACCTCCGGGCCCAACAGCAGCAGGTAGAGCCGGGCAGGGTGGCAAGGGGAAGACCAAGGTTGTGCATCCTCCTACCCGCTCATCCATCTACTCATCATCCATCCTCCTACCTCCATCCATCCTCCCACCTCCATCCATCCTTCCATCCATCATCTATCCTCCCACCTCCATCCATCCTTCCATCCATCATCTATCCTCCCACCTCCACCCATCCTTCCATCCATCGTCTATCCTCTCATCCATCATCCGTCCTCCCACCCATCATTCGTCCTCCCACCCATCATCCGTCCTTCCACCCACCATCCATCCTTCCATCCATCATCCATCCTTCCATCTATTATCCATCCTTCCGCCCATCATCCATCCTTCCACCCACCATCCATCCTTCCACCCATCATCTATCCTTCTACCCATCATCTATCCTTCTACCCATCATCCATCCTTCCACCTCCCTTCCATCCTCCCACCCGTCATCCATCCTTCCACCCATCATTCATCTTTCCACCTCCCATCTGTCCTTCCACCCATCATCCATCCTTCCATGCGTCCCTCACCCACCCACCCATCATCCATCCTCTTACTCCCCTTACATTCTTCCACCCATTCACCCACCCACCTACCATCCATCCATCCACCCTCCTACGTAGCCATGTGATCATTTAGTAAGTATTTTTGGAATGCCTAATGTGAGGCACTGGGATATCTGTGAGCAGACACTCTTGAACTCTGCAGTCCCATGGGGGAGACTAATGCTAGTCAAATGATCACACAGATCTCTGTATCACTGTGAACGTTGCAAGGGCTATCAGGGAGGAGGTGCTATGCAGTGCTGTTCAGCGTGGAATAGGAATTTGACAGAGTAAGGGGACTTGTGGGTCTGTAGCTTCCTCCCTTTGTATGGGTCGTGTGAGCTCTTACAGATGGAGAGAAGCTTGGAAGTATTGAAGCCCTGTGCAGATAAGAGATGGAGTAGTTGTTGTTGTTAGTTTTTGGTGGGAGTGTGTCCTCTTCCTTTGCTCCTGGCTTGCATTGCAAGGTAGTTTCTTCGCTTTGCTCGGCTCTTGTTTCACATGGACAAAAGCATAGGAGTGGGCCAGTCAGTGAGAAAACTGGCTTGCTGTGAGTGCTATTGGCCAGTTCTCCTCTTAAGCTCACAGATGGAACTGCCTGGGCTGACAGCAGGGGCCGAGGCCACGTCCTGTGTGCATAGATGGTTGCGTGTTTAGGGTGGGAAGGCAGTCCCGGTGAGCGGCAGAGCATCCTGAGCACTGCTGTAGAGCGTCCCCGTCCCCATCGAAATCATTTATGGCTCCCTGAGTTAAAGCAGGACTGTTGGGGCTTGCTCCACACAAAGCTCATATGGGACAATCCTTGCTCATCTGATCATGTAGCATGACATTATCTGTCTTGCTTTTTTTTTTTTCATTTACAATTTAAATTTTGTAATTTTAAATTCTATAAACTTACAGAAGAGTTGCAAGTACAGCCCAAAGAATTTTTACCCCTTGTCATTCCACAACAAAATGCCAACCTGTGTGCTTTTTAATAAACGAGGATATTCTCCTATATGACAGTAACACAAATATCAACATCAGGAAGGTAACATTGATACATAATACCATCTATTCATCAGACCCCAATTTGAGTCTTGCCAGTTGTATGAATTGTGTCTTTAATAGGAAAAGGATCCAGGCCAGAATAAGGCATTGCATGTAGCTGTCAGATCTCTTTGGTCTCCTCAAGCTGGAAGAGTTCCTCCAGCTTTGATTTACCTCATCTTGATGCGTCAGAAGATGCCAGTCCAGCCGTAGCATGTCCCTCCACCTGGATTTGTCTGATCTTGGTGGTTTGATTCCATTTGTGCATCTTGGGACTGTCATAGAAGTGATGTTGCCACCTTCTCAGTTGTCTTAGAGGTTGGGACTTGGTTGGTTAGGAGCTGCTACCGGTGATGTTCCCTTTGGTCACTTGATGAAGGTGATGTCTCCAGCCTTCTCTTCTGCAGAGTTACTTGTTTTCCCTTTGCCCGTCTGTCTCTATGTGGACTCATGATTTCCTGCTTTATTCAGCGGGTTGTGATTCATTGTGGCTGGCGGGAGCCCCTTCAAGATGCTTCTCTGACTTTTTGACAGGCCCTTCTCTCTCTTTGAACACTTTCTTGCTCTCTGGGAGATGTCGTCCCAGGCTCATTGCATTTCCTGCCCTTGCCCTGGGAATCAGCCATTTCTCCAAGGAGTCCTCATTCCTTTTAGTAGAGGATGGTACTTAGAAGCAAGATCTGAATGCCAGGTGTGCACATAGCTACTGGGGTATCGCTGCTCCCAAGCCGTGTCAGTAGCCAGAGTAGGGAATAGCTGAGTTTCCATGTCTCTTGTCTCTCACTCCCCCTCATGTATCTGGATATTCGATATGTAGCATCAATATTGAAAACCGTGAGTTTGCACTAACACTCCCAGTTCCAGTCCGACACCACAATACCATGGGTTCATTCTAGCTGCCTCCCTTTCTGTTTTTGTTGACTCCCTTTTACAGCGGTGGGAAACCACAGCGAGAGGCAGGGATGGCCCCAGCCGAGGGTTTGTGCACCTTCTCTGCCCAGGGCTGGGGGTGCCGGCTTTACCTCCCTGTCTTTACCTTCACCCCACCGTTTCCGGGCGCGTTTATTTATGGGCATTTTTCCACCCTGTCTAAATTTGGCTCAGCCTTCCGCCTTGGGTTTAGTTTGGATTTTACTTTTCTTTGAGTGATTTCTCATTTCAGGTGTGTTTCTGGCCCCATCTTAGCCTAAGGGAAGGCCCATGCCTTGCCAGAAAGTGGCGGAATGGGACTTTGTCAGGGCAGCAGACTTGACCTCATATGGTCGTCCTGGAGGATAGCTGATGTCGCACGTGGAGTGGTGGCGCCGTGTGCCTGCCTGAGTGTGTGCTCTCATCGCTGCTTTCGTTCGAGTCTCCTCAAGGCTGGGGTAAAATCGGCCCTCCTGGAGGATGTGGACTAGTAGCCGGAGCCCCAGCCCTGCTGCGGGGCCGCCAGACGGGGCAGTCCCTCTGCAGTCAGGTTGGGGCAGTTCCTGCAGCTGGGAACATGCAGTCCCCTTCCGACCCAGCAATCCCACTTCGAGGTGTGTACCCAAGAGAACTGCAGACAGCTGTTACACAGAAACCCGTAGTGTAAATGTCCGTAGCGGCGTCATTCACAGTAGCCAGAAAAGGGACACGGTCCAGATGTCCCATCGGCTGGCGAATGGATATGGACAGTGCGGTCTGTGCTCTACCGCGGAGCATTAACATCCAGCATGAAAACACGAGGCAGTGACTCCTGCTCCCACGTGGATGGACCTCGACAACTTTGTGCGAAATGAAAGAAGCCAGTCACAAAAGACCACACAGTGTCCGATTCCCCTTGTGTGACATGTCCGGAACGGGGCATTCCCTAGAGACAGAAGGTAGCCAAGGGCTTGTGTGGAGCAGGGGGACGGGAGGAGGGAGGGTGGGTGCTCATGGGCACGGGCTTCCTTTTGGGGGGGGATGATGACATTCTGGAATTATGCAGTGGTACTTATGCACAACCTTGTGGATTTGCAACCTTGTAAATATACCAGCTCCACAGACTGGGGCACTTGAAAGGGCGAATTGTACAGTGTATGAATTATAGCTGGGGAAAAAGGACTCCAGTTATCCCCTCATCATAAAAAAATGTCTGCCCTCATGAGGCGTAAAGTTTCATGACCTCCCGTTCTCTGGCTGTCCCGAGGACTTTCACAGCTTGAACAAACATCCGGACTGAGATCGCTCTCTCCCTTCCCCCCCTTTCCTGTTCTCCCCACAAATGACATGGGACGGTCACTGCCCCTCCCTTCCAGCCCATGCCTCCTTCTCCTGTCCTTTCCTACAGCTGTGACCCTTGGGGGGCTAGTTTGTTACAGTGGTCAGTGAGTTTCCCCAGTTCTGTTCAGCTGGACCGGTGTCCCTTGGCAAGTGCCACCTTAGGATGGCACCGGGACAGGAGGCCGGCTGCCGCGGGGGCGAGGGCGGGGGTGAGGGGGCATCTCTGAGCTGCCAGGACCACCTGTTCTCCCCAGCCCGGGCCACCTCACCTTCACTGGGTCTGGGCCGGATGCCGGGCTGTGGAAAGCTCATTCCTGGATAGGCCAGCAGCAGAGGAAGCAGGGGAGCAGGGGACACGGGGGTGGCCACAGGTTTCCTCCCCACAGGGCCCGAGGGCAAAGGTTGACCTCGCTGGACAAGGCCGGTTTTGTTGCCTGGCCCCTCCCATGCCTTGTTCACTTGAAGAGGCCCTTGCAGGGTAAATGGTGCTGTTTGACTTGTGTGTTTGCTTGAGGGATTTGTGGGGCTCCCCAGCCCTCTGCATGATTTATTTCTCAGGAACTGAGGTGGCCCTGGCTGGTAGGGGCGCCACGGGCCTGGGGCTTGGGGCCCGGGCCCTCCCCCACTTTGCCTGTGTGCGTGCGTGTGTTTGTTGGCATGCGTATGTGGGGGGTGACTCGCAGCCTAGCAGCGCCATCTCCAGGTCCCTCAGTCAGAATGTGCCATCTGGATTCTTCTGGGGTGCTTCTGAAATGCCCAAGAGAGCCCGGGCAGAGATTGCCAAGCCTTGGTTGGGGGAGCAACATGGAGGATCCTTTTTCTTTTCTACTGTGATACGTATTCTTTGGTTAAAAAAGAAAAAATCTGCAAACAGCAGTGAAGTCACCCACCCCCACCTCAGCTTTTGGTGATTCGTGAAAGTTGACTTCTTTTTTCAGATATCCAGGAAAGGGGTTTCTGAGTTTCTGAAGGGCATGCTTCACACAAGCCCAGAGCGGAGAGTGTTTCTGACCAGTGCAGAGATGAGGGCCATTTTCTTGTTGGCTTCCTTGTGGGGCACAGCCAAGCTGCTCTGGCCTGCTGTGTGGATGGAACCAGACCCTCGCTTCCGGCCACTTCCTCCCTGGCCTCACAAGCTGGGGGAGTCATCTCTAAAGAATTCTATGCCTGCCTGAGATGAGAAGTTTACTGCCTGTCTCATTTTAGAATTCTCTGCCAAATTAGATAGTCTTTTTTTTTTTTTTTTTTTTTTAAAGATTTTATTTATTTATTTGAGAGAGAGAATGAGATAGAGCATGAGAGGGGGGAGGGGCAGAGGGAGAAGCAGACTCCCCGCTGAGCAGGGAGCCCGATGCGGGACTCGATCCCAGGACTCCAGGATCATGACCTGAGCCGAAGGCAGTCGCTTAACCAACTGAGCCACCCAGGCACCCCAAATTAGATAGTCTTGATCAGTTAAAATTCCATTAGCCTTGCTGGGAAGCTGAACATGTGTGTGTGTGTGTGTGTGTGTGTGTGTGTGTGTGTGTGTGTAGGTTGAACTATCTAATAAGACCATAATCATCTGATTATAAAAAGGAAAAATTCTAAGCTAATAAATAGGGTACCTTTTCAGTTCTCCAGAGTTAACTGTGGCCATGATTTTTCCAAACTTCTTCAGAGGCTTTAATCACATTTGCCCACATTTTGAGTCCTGCTTGTAGAGAAAAGTCGAGAAGTATTTGGGGTCTCATGAGCCCTTTTTTTTTTTTTTTAAAGATTTTATTAATTTATTTGACAGAGAGAGACACAGCGAAAGAGGGAACACAAGCAGGGGGAGTGGGAGAGGGAGAAGCAGGCTTCCCGCCAAGCAGGGAGCCGGATGCGGGGCTTGATCCCAGGATCCTGGGATCATGACCTGCGCTGAAGGCAGACGCTTAACGACTGAGCCACCCAGGTGCCCCTCATGAGCCTCTTTGAATGTCTGGATGCTGTCCTGTGGGAAAGGGATCCTTCTTCGTGACTAGGGCTAGAATGAGAACAAGAGGGTAGAAGTTGAGGAAGGTGGATTTCAGCTCATAATAGGCAAGATCGGGTCCTGCAGAGTGTTCACCTGTGGGCAGGGCCATGGCCAGAACAACACAGGCTATTAGCCCGATGGTCCCAGGTCCCTTCTGATCCCAGATCCCACCACGTGAGATCTGGGTTGAGCATCAGAAGGGATTTCTGGGTCTGCTCTGGGGTTTTCCCTGACTGACGCTGTCTCCCCAGGAACTTGTGACCTATCCTGGCAGCCAGTTCACTGCCCTGGATTGTCATGCAGGCTCCAATCCAAGCTCCTCACGGTTGGGGCTTTTGGGGGACTGTCTCCCAAGGAAGAAAGGGCAAGCCATGGTGTAGATTCCAGATTCTGTTGTGGACCCGTGAAGATAGCAAGGCCCAAAATGAGGTGTTTGTGCTGTGTCAAGGCTGCCTTTATTTATTTATTTATTTATTTTTAAAGATTTTATTTATTTGACAGAGAGATTGACAGCGAAAGAGGAAACACAAGCACAGGGGAGTGGGAGAGGGAGAAGCAGGCTTCCCGCCGAGCGGGGAGCCCGATGCGGGGCTCAGTCCCAGGATCCTGGGATCATGACCCAAGCCGAAGGCAGACGCCCAACGACTGAGCCACCCAGGCGCCCCAAGGCTGCCTTTAGAACTATTTCTTTCTTGATGAAGCTCAGAAGATTTGGCAACTGTGGGAGAGCATTCGACCGGGCTACCCAGGGCTGCCACCTAGTGGACAAGACCGAGACTGGCAGCAGGGCCTTTGCTCTGCAGAAACCAGTCCGTGCCTTTGGAGCCAGTGGGGTTCTCACCTGGCTTAGGGGATGTGCAGAGTTTAAAACATTTGAAGTGATTTATTTTTTTTTTTTAAAAGATTTTATTTATTCATTTGAAAGAGAGACAGAGACAGAGAGCAGAAGCAGAGGGAGAGGGAGAAGCAGACTCCACTGAGCCGGAAGCCCGACACGGGGCTCGATCCCAGGACCCTGAGATCATGACCTGAGCCAAAGGCAGGCGCTCAACTGACTGAGCCCCCCAGGCGCCCCTTGAAGTGATTTTTAATTGGAATGTTTGAGGTATTGTCCACAAGTCGGGGCAATCCAGTCTAGAAGCTGGACCTTTTTCAGACACGGGTAGAGACACTGATTGACCCAGAAATCAGGAGAACTCTCCATTCGCTGTTTGTGTCCTGGGCACATGTGGGCGTGGGTCCTTGTGGGACGCCTCTATACATTGTGGGCCCTGCATCGGATGATGTGCTTGGTGTCCTTCAGCCCTCACTGTCTGCACCTGGAGACATTCAGCTGTCCTCACTTTGTCCTGGACTTGGGCTCAGTTCTTACTCGGTGATTTATGGAAAAGAATAATGTTATATTCCCATGCCACAACATACAGGAAAGATATTCCAAGTAGTTTAAAGATTTAAATGTGAAAAGTAAAACTGAAACTTTTTAGAAAAAAAAAAATAGAGAATCTTCATGATCTCAAGGTAGGAAGGAGCTTCTTAAATAGAACAACCAAAGCCCAAACCATAAAGGAAATGATCGATAGATTTTACTGTATCAAAATGGGAAACTTTAATATAACATAAGACACATATTGGGAGAAGATTTTGTAATAAATACAACTGGGAAAGGATTAGTACCTGGAATTTAAAACTAAGTCGTATAGGAAGAAAGGAAGAGAGAAAGGAGCAAGTGGGGAAGGAGGGAGGAAGGAAAATCAAGGGATGCGGCCAGGCAATTCATAGAAGAGAAAATGTGTATAGTCAGTAGGAGTCATAAGGAGAGTTGCTCTCTCTAGTAATTGGGAATGCAAGTTAAAAGAGCCCTTATTTGTCTATGAGATTGGCAATACTATTAAAGAAAAATCTGACTTTCACAATAGCCAAGAGGTAGAAACAACCCATGTCCTTTGACAAATGGATGAACAAAAAACAGTACATACATACACTGGAATATTCATCTTTAAAAAGGAAGGAAATTCTGTCACATACTACAACATGGATGAACCTTGAGGACATTATGCTAAAGGAAATAAGTCACAGAAAAAGAAACACTGTATGATCCCATTTGTCTGAGGTACTTGGAGTCGTCAGATTCAGAGACAGAAAGTACAGAAGGGGGCTTGGGGGGTGAATGGAGAGTTGTTGTTTGATGGGGACCTAGGTGCAGTTTCGCAAGATGGAAGAGTTCTGGCGGTGGGTCGCACAACAGTATGAATGCACGAAACGCTACTGAAACGGACACGTAAAATGTAAGAAATGGTGAAGACCGTGATGGAGACCAGGGACACGTCCACCAAACAGAAAAAGAATGTGCGATGTGCTCATGTAGTGAAATCCTGCCTGGCATTACTTCCCTGCGTCTCCAGCGCAGCATGGAATTGAAGGAGCGTTAGAAACGTTTACCAGTATGTAGGTGGTATAAATAGAAGGTTGTGCATGGGAATGGGTGGCAGCAAATTGAGGGGAGTGATCCATTCTGGAGGGGACGAGAGGATAAAAGGAGGATGCGGCGGGGGATTTAGGGACAGCTGAAGTGGTTTATTTCTTTGGAGAGCAATTTGAGACATGTGACAAGAAAACCAGGATTAGAGCTAGGCGGCAAGTACTTAAAATCTTGTTATATTATGTGCGCTGCTTTTCTGTATGTTTGGAATATACTCTACTGTTTTTTTTTTTTTTTTTTTTTCAGAAAAAGACTCTAGACGGTAGAGTGGGCTTAGTGGTTTTCTGACGATTTCACAATGTACAGTTCTGATCTGCCACAGTGAAAGCATTTTTACAAAACAGTGAAGGTTTTAACTGCCCGAGGAACCTATTTACTGCTTTTAAAAATGGGTTTGTATTTCAGTATCCTTGCCTTGTAAGATAAGATTGCCTTTGAAGGGAAGAGTTTTGCTAAAAAAAGAGAGAGAGAAGAAAAAGGGGAAAATACTGCCTGCCCTGACTGAGCTGATTTCTGGGGTACCCTTCATCTGCAGCAGTCTGTACTGTCTTACTTTTAGTCTTAAGAGTAAAAGTCTTACTTTTACATGTCCATTTCAGTAGTGTTTCATGCATTCATAATGTTGAGCTAGTGCTTAGGTCTTAGAGGAATAGACTCCCTTTCCGTGTCTCTGTGATTTTGACTTTTAGCTCTTTCTTGTTCATCGTCTTTACTGAGGGTGAACCCTCCCTTCAAAGGGAGTATTCAGTAGTCCTAGGTTCTGGATCTTGGGGCTGCAGAAATCTGATAACTCAGGGTCCATGCTGAATAAGCAGATGATTCCTGGCCTGTTGCAGTTGGAACGGTTAAGCAAGCTTTTCTGGTTGAGTCCTATCATTTGAGGAATAAAGAAACCGAAACCCAGAGATGTGGAGTGACCCACCCGAGGGCTCAGATCCCCTGAGGTGCTTAGCAGAAGTCAGCAGGCCCCTGGCAACCAAATAACTCATTTTGTTTTTTATTCTTGAGAGCAGCACCTTGAGTGAACTTCAGTATCTGTGATTCGGAGTAGAATACTGTCTTGCTTAAAACCCTCCCATGGCTCCCATCTCATTCAGGTTACAGTCTTTGTTTGCCGAGAGCCTTGAAGTTGTGTGCCCACTCCTGCAGCTTCCTTTCGAATCCACTCCTTGTTCATTGGGCTCTGACTGGAGCCCTGCCCTCCTCTTTGTGCCTAGAACGTGTGTGGTGGTTCTGGCCTCAGGGCCTTTGCACTTGCTCACCCCTTTGTGCTCTAACTGCTGTTCTTCATTTGCATCCAAATTCAGAAGTCAGCTTCTTAGAGAGGCCTCCTTAAGCCTTAGGCCTTCTGTCTTTTCTCAATAGCCCCTATTATGCTCTGAAGTTATTTATTATTTTTATCTCTCTTTCTCTTTACCTGTCTACCTACCTGTCTCTGTGTGTTTGTATCCTTGCATGAGGATAAAAAGTCCACAAGCCACAGTCTTTATGTGTCCTGTCCAACATCACCAGCATCTAGAGTATATTAGATACTGGTATTGGGGGTCCTCAACACCTCCCCCAGGTTTGGTGATTTGCTAGGAGGAGTCGCAAGACTCAACATATAATCATACTCAGGGCCAAAATTTATTTCAGCGAAAGCACACAGAGCAAAATCCACAAAGGGAAGAGGTGCATGGAGCGAAATCCAGAGGAAAGCAGGTCAAGTTTCCAGGAGTCCTCCGCTGTGGAGTCACATGGGACACGCTTCTTCTGTCATTGAATTGTGACCTACTCCCAGCCCAGGGATTTTACTGGGCTCCTGCCTCCCGGGCACCCTCTGCCTAGCATGTACTGAAATTCTGGACTCCCAGAAGAAAGCTTGTGCTTAGCCTAAGCCACACTGTTCGTCCAGTCCAGGCACCAGGAGCCCCTTTGACCACTTGAGGAGCGTTTTACCTGAGTGTCAGGAACCTGCCATTCAGGTTCCCAGATGCCAGCCAAAGGTCAACTTGTAAGCAGACCTTTCTTAGGATAGAAGTCTCGGGCCCGCTTCAGTAACTCCTTTCTGCACACTTAAGAAATATTTGTGAATGAGTAAATTGTCCAGTATGACGGCAGGGCCTTTGGAATCAGACCTCAAGACTCCTGAAGGCCCGAAGGTGTGGCCTCCCCTCCTTTGTCAGCAATACTATCCCTAGACGGACTGACGAGAGTGGTGCGTCTGTCCTTCCTCCTGTCTTCAGGCCCTTGGTAAGTGTGACGCTCTGATCCCCAGGTGTTGAAGCTCAACGGGTCATCAGAGATTCTCAATAAGCTGTACGACACGGCCATGGACAAGTTGGAGGTGGTCAAGAAGGACTATGATGCCCTGCGGAAGAGGTACAGCGAGAAGGTCGCCATCCACAACTCCGACCTGAGCCGCCTGGGGCAGCTGGAGGAGGAGAACCAGCGTCTGCTGAAGCAGGCCGAGATGCTGACGCAGCAGAGGGACACGGCCATCCAGCTGCAGCACCAGTGTGCGCTCTCCCTGCGGAGGTAAGAGTCGCCCCGCCGCCCTGCTCCTGCACAGGGAACGGCCACAGGGCCGAGTGGGCCGCCGTGGCCTTAGGACCCACTCTCCTTTAGGGGCTTACTGTTATCTGCAAGGCTCCCCCCACTTCCAGGGGGTTGGCGGGGAGGGGGGGCAAATGGACTGTGCCTTTTCAGGCAAAAAAATATTTTTGGAACATTTGGGAAACATTTTGTTGGCACTCGGTGTGGCTTGGGAATTGTGCTCCTTCCTGCCATCCGAACAGCTCTGGTGTGTTCTGCCCACCCTGTTTCTTAGGTCTCCCCACAAGCCTCTTCCCTCTGTGTCACCCACCCACCCAGCAAATAGGAGAGTTAATTGTCCTAGGCATTATTCCCTCTAAAATTTCATTTTTTTTTAAAGGTGTATATGATCTAGGGAAGTGACCCATGCTCTCAAACAGTGTTTGGTAGGGTGTATTCCTATGGAACACCAGTCCCCTGGAGCTTTCACTGGTGTCCTATGCAAGGTGTTCTCTGGATGTAAAAAGGATTAAGAATTGCTGAGTTACACTCAGACAGGTGTCTGTACTGCAGGACTTCTCAGAGCCTTCCCTCTGGGACTCTGCACTAGCCACTCCAGGAGGGGACACAGTGTTTCCCAGTGTAGGCCATCAGAGAACACACATTCTTTTTCAGTGGAGTTCCGTGAAGAGTTGGTATTCTAAAGAACACGCGTTCAGAAATGCTGGTGGAGAGCTGCGGGTTCTGACTTGCAGGGTTGCCTGTGTGGAAGGTGCCTCCCGGCCTGGAAGGGCTGAGCTGTCCTCTTGCGCCAGTCACCCACACCCAGGCCTTATCGTCTGCATCTGGGAAATGAGGTGGTCAGACTAAATGATCGTTAAGGCCATGTTTATTTCTTATATGCTGTGTTTCTAGCGTTGTTTTGTTTTTATTCTTAAAAAAGAATGTAGTTGACTGTGGAAGAAATACACTGTTATTTCCAGTACAGCAGAAGGCATGAAGTCCTCAGATCAACTTGTGGTATTTGTAGAAGGCTGAGAAAAATTCCAGGTCCAGGGGCACCGGCGCCCCGTGACTTCCCTCTTTCAGACGTGCGGATGACCTCACTCGAAACTTCATGCTCGAGTGTCCAGGACAGCAGCACTGCCTGGGCAGGTCCCCACCCCCACGTCCCAGCTGCCTCTCTCCCCCAGGTTTGAGGCGATCCACCATGAGCTGAACAAGGCCACGGCCCAGAACAAGGACCTGCAGTGGGAGATGGAGCTGCTGCAGTCCGAGATGACCGAGCTGAGGACCATGCAGGCAAAAATGGCAAAGGAGTCGGAGAAGTACAAGGAGGAGCGGGATGCGGTGTACAGCGAGTACAAGCTCATCATGAGCGAGCGCGACCAGGTCATCTCCGAGCTGGACAAGCTGCAGACCGAGGTGGAGCTGGCCGAGTCCAAGCTCAAGAGCAGCACGTCCGAGAAGAAGGCGGCCAGCGAGGAGATGGAGGCCCTGCGGCAGGTGCGCAGGGGGGCGGCTGGCCTCCTGGCCTCTGGGAAAGCGGCGTGAGTAGGGCTGTGGTGGCCGCGCTGTCCACATTGGCAGAGCGGATGGCTTGTCCTGTTAGGCCTGCACGCTGGGTTATCGAGTGCCCCCTGGGTAGCTGCTGAGCTCACACTTGGGGCCCAGCTCCAGTGTGGGCTGCAGGGCTTGCAAAGGGAAGTCCAGCTGTGGGCGGGGCCTTGGAGCTTACAGCGACACAGGCAAGTCAGATGACACACACAGACATGCATGGACTCCGCGCATGGACACCCCACACCCAGCCCTTGGTTAAGTGATCGTAGATCAGCCTTGTGCTGACGGTCAGTGCACATCTCAAAGACTTGCTCATTGGGAAGCAAGAGCCCAAGGCCAAGTGCCCAAAGCCATCAATACCTTTGGCCTTGTGAATGCAGAAGAGCACCCTCAGGGATGCCACACACACTGCCCCCACCGCGCCAAATAGCTGAGGAGTCTGCTCTTTAAAGGTCTGGGCTCCTGCTGGGAAGATGTACTAGGCTGAGCCCAAGGCCCTTCTAAAGCCTTGCTCCCTGGGGAACATGCCTCCAGGGTCAGGGGCTGGGGTCAAGTGGCATCAGAATCGGGCCACTAAGCTTGACTCCTGAGTGATCAGCAAGGAGTCTCTTTCCTACCTGAGCCACTTTGGCCTCATTGCTGACATGATTTCCCCCCAAGTCCAGGTGTGCCCTGCTGGGGCTTGTATGGGCTCGTGGAGTCCTTCTATTTGAGATTCCCTTCCCGTCCTTTTGGTTGGTGCTGTGGCTCACCTTAGAACTGCTGAAATTGATCGCAGCAGACTTTTTTCCCACTGAAATAGTCCTCCACTCCTGCCTCTTCATTCTGCTTGCTCTGCAGGTCAGTTACAATGCAGCTTTTAAGACTGGTCTGTGAGAAGTGAAAAGCAAGGTGTTAAAGGTCAGGCAGGTAGGCAGGGGGGCAGCGTGCATTAGACTGTTGCGGCAGAGCCCTTGGGACTAAGCCCGAGGCAGGGCTGACGCCCGAGGGGTGACTGGGGCCTATGAGTCTCTCTGCAGACAGTGATGCCTCCTTATGCCCAGGCAGTGCTCGGGGCCATGGGAATGCAAGGGACAAGGGCTGTGCTTGGAGAGTGGCACTCCTCAGTTATGGGACCTCTTGCCTCTTTGGGCCTCGGTTTCCTCATCTACAAAATGGACACGAGAGCAGTGCCTCACGGGGTAGCTGGGACCATAGTTGTTTACTTTATCGTTAAGATGATGGTTATGCCCATCCAAGTCTCACTGCCCTGTTAGGATCGGAGTGAACCCTATGAAATTGTTTCTGTAGGCAAAAGGGGGCCAAATAAGAGCGATTTCATACAAGGGGAGTGAGACTTCTCCAGACCTTGAAGGAGAAGCCCTCGTGAAAAGGAATAGGAGCATGATGAGGGCATTTTTAATAAGCAAAGATAAAAGTATTAGAACATGGTCATCGTCCTAGAGAAACCATCCCCTCATTTTTACATTCCGACATCTGAGAGCTGAATTGTTGGGGAAAATGTCAATATTAAATAAGGAAAACGAAACGGTGAAGCAGAAAACTGTGAGTCAGTCACTAAACGACACAGTCAGGGAGAATGTGTGACCTGCCGAGAAGGTGCTAGGCCAGCAGCCCTTGGGTTCTGGAGGTTCACCGTGCTCGGTGGCAGCGTGGAAGGGCTCCGGGCCTCCCACGGCGCCGGCAGCTGAGGGGGTCTGTCGTGTGTCCCCCCCAGGCCCCCCCGCCTTTTCCCAGCACTCCGCATGCCCTTCCGCCCGGAGCTGGTTTCCGGGCCTTCGCAGGGGGCATTGGCTGGGTGTCAAGTGTGCCTGTCAGCTGAGGCAGGAATCTCGTCTAGGCACCGTTCCGACTCAGCAGGCCAGAGCGGAGAAGCCCTGCTCCCACCCCGGCAGCTTCCAGAGCTGAAACCCTCGGCTCCTTCTCGAGTTTGTCTGGCTTCTCAGATAAGACCACGCCCCACCTGGCCAGAGGAGGCCACGTGTGTGGCCTTGGTCGTGCTAGCCCTGAGGTGTGGTTGGGACGAGGCTCCTTGGGATTGACCTCATCTCTCTCCAGCAGCCGCCTCATGGTGGGGTCCGCTGAGGTGGGCCTTCCAGCCAGGCTGCCTCCCTGATCTCGCAACTGCCTTCATTCTGCTCAGCTAAGGAAGCGGTTCTTTTCTTTCTGACAGACCGTGCATCCTCTACACTCTTCCCTTCTCTTTGCTCCTCCCTCTTTCCTCTCTCACCACCCTCTGCCCTCTCCCCCCTCTTCTCTGGAGAGGGTTGTGGTGAAAAAAGGGCTTTAGGGGGCCTGTCTGGGTCTTTGCCTGGCTCTGGATGCTGCCCTCTCTCCTGCTTCCCCCCTCCCCGAATGGGCATGTCCACGGGAGCTTCCCCGTCTAGGACCCCTGTCCCAGCCTCTGGCCACTGGCAGCCGGGTGCGGTGAGGACTCACCGCCTTCGGGAGGGCGGAGGGACTGCCTGGGGCAGCTGGTGTCTGCCCCTGAGAAGCTGTGGGGCACCACGGCCTGACTCAGAGGTTCTTCCAGATAACAAGTTATGTCCCAAGACCAGCGTCTCCGCCAGAGCTCCTGTCCCACGTCCTCACCTTCCTTCTGGCCCTGAATGCAGCTGTACCTCTGACGTCCGTGCTGTTGGTGGAGCTGAGCTCGGGCCGCGTGTGAGGGAGGGAGTACTGTTGGAGGTGGAGGACAAGCAGCAGGGGACCAGGAGGGCATTCCAAGAACATTCCCACATCTGGGGAGGGCTGTGAGATACTGCCCGGCTAGAAGAGACGGGCGTGCTCAGGGAGAGCTGTCTGCTCAGGGAGCACCGCCCTCTCCCTGGGACCCTGGTGTGCCTCTGCGGGGTCATTCTCGTTGGCTTTGGTGCCTGGGCCGGGTGAGTGTCTCATGAGCACCGGTCCCTGGCTTCCCGAGCCTGCGGCCCCCTGGATCACCCACGGCGGACGGAAGGAGATCTCGGGTGGTGCTGTTGCAGATTAAGACCTGCCACTTGGAGATAGCACAGTGTAGAGGAGGAAGCACTGAAGCAAGAATCGAGGGACCTGGAATGGAGTTCAGCTCCCCACTAACGGGCGGGGCCTAGGCCAGTCACTTCCTGGGCCCTGAGCATCCTCATCCGTGTTATCAGGATCTCCGCTCCCAGTTCTACTGTGCCTTTACGATGCCCCGTTGTTCTTCTCCCCTCTCAGTAAAACGAAGTCTTGTACTTCTTGTGTTTCTCATCTGGAAACGGTGTTTTGGGAGTGACTTCATTTTGGGGACCAACTATGGGGGTGGGGGAGGTGGGGAGGGGAGAGCGTGGGAGCTGCCTAGCTCTGGTGCTGACCTCTCATGTCCCCCTTGTGGCCCTCACCTGGAGATGCTTATCCAGGGCCAAGTGGAAAGACCTTTCGGTGGAACCACATGGTAACACTTTCCAAATATAAAACTGTATTAATATATTATAGAACACTGAGTAAAATGTAAATTTAAATAAATGTTATCATTAAACCTATTCTTTATCATAATAAATTCTTGACACCTTTAATAATAATAATCGGTTCTCAAAAAATAGCAAACTGAGCAAACCCCCAACGCTACATGAAAGGGGGAAAAAATCAGAACGGAAATAATTTGAATTGATCTTGAGAAATGTGGGATGTGAGCCGAGTGCACCAGCCACTGTCACTCTGGAGTTAAGGTGTACTTTCTGGGCAGACTTTTCTCCAGCTCCTACTGACTCTTGACTCTACTTGAGAGATGCAGGGTGGTTGTAAGGTGACTCCGTATTTTCCTCTGTCTCCCCCTTCCTCGTCTCTTGGCTTGAACCGCTGGGATCTCTCTGAGAGCACCTGAGCAGAGGTGGCGTGTCTGGCTCGCTGTGACAGGTGGGCCGTGGCTCCAGCAGGGGCCTACTTGCTGTGTTTCTCTTCCTTCTTCCTACTGCTCAGAGGTGGGGGTCCCCGGCACGCACACAGCAGAGCCTGTTCCTCTTGTGTCCTGTTCGTGTTTTGCCTCTGAAAGCGTTTGAGCAGAAGCGGGAATGCCTCCTGCAGTAGATGCTCCCTTTGTTATTTTCCCCGCGTCGTCTAAGGATTCTCGAGGCGCAGAGGGACCTTTTCCCTATGAGTGCTTCCGAGAGTTGGATTTGAAACGGTAGCCAAGCATGTAATGCTTTGGGAGGTGTCAAGATGCAAATGTATCAGATTTCAGCTTTTTAAACAAACTGAGACACACAGGACTTCACCAGCAAAAATACTGGTGTATTTTCAGATTTAAAAATAACTGTGTATGCCAGAGCATAAAAATGAGTATTGCAGACCCAGGGGGTTGGGAATCATCATGATTGATGTCTGCACCTTTCACTGCATTCAGGCCTTGTGTCGTTATGTTTTGACGGGAGAGCTCTTTAGAGAGACGAGGTGGGCTGTCTAAGATAGGAGCATGCGAGTGGCAGGGAGGAGCCTGGGACAAGCGTTCCGGGGGAGGCGTTCTACCTGGGCCACGGAGACTGAGGCTGAGGAGGGGCTCGGGTTCTGGGACAGGCTCTGCAGGGCCGGGAGAGTTTGGACAGGACCCTACCTCGTGCCATTAGGTGTCTTGAGTGTGTCTTGAGGTAGTCCCAGGGGGTGTAGGCGCAGCAGGGGTGTGTTGGGATGGGCTCAGGCTAGGATCCTGTGTTGCCCTCCATCCGGCTCCGGAGGGTTCGGCCCCAGCCCCCACACCAGCTAGAGGGCACTTCTGGACCAGTAGGCTCAGTAACCACCCCTCTGCTTACCCCTTGACCCCACTAGATCAAAGACACAGTGACAATGGACGCGGGGAGAGCCAACAAGGAGGCCGAACTCCTTCGAAAGCAGTGCAAGGCTCTGTGCCAGGAGCTGAAGGAAGCCCTCCAGGAGGCGGACGTGGCTAAGTGCCGGCGGGACTGGGCCTTCCAGGAGCGGGACAAGATCGTGGCAGAGCGGGACAGCATCCGGTACGGGGAAGCCCTGGGCTGGCATGGGCTCGTCTCCCCGTGCTGCACTGGGTCGGTGGGGAGGGTCAGAATCACTTGCCACGTGTCCTGATAAGATGGGAGTGACCTCGGTTCGTCTCTTCTCACCTGAGCCTTGCTCCATCGAGTTAGAGGTGCCCATTATGTCTCTACTTCCCTTTTCATTTCACCCTCGATGTCTGCATGTGCACTGTGTCTGGATGAGACCCTCCCCCTGCCATGAAATGGTGCAGACAGGTTTCTTTCTTAGGGGACTTCTGATGAAATGGACATACCAAGAATGCATTCTTTCAGTTGTTATTCTGTGGGCACCTACTGTGTGCCAGGATCTTAGATCCCTCTTACAAGGAGACCCTGGGAGAGAAACAACCTCCAAGGCTCCCAGACGGGTGTGATGCCCCCGCGGGGCCAGTGCTCGGGGGGCCACGGGCAGCTTTGTTGGACAGGGCAGCAGGGGAGGGAGATAATATGGATGGTGAATTCCAGGGCCACGGTCAGAGCTGTGATGGGGGCATGCAGGGGCGGGGCAGGGGGTGGGGGAACAGGCGGGGAAGTGTCCCTGGAAAGCATGACCTTCAAGTTAGAACTTAGGCCTGAGTGGGATTTTTCCAGGTGGAGGGGGGATGGGCATGGCCATGAACAAAGGCATGTGGTGTGCCCGGGGCAGGGGCATGCTTGTGGACTTGGGAGTTACAGGAGAGGCGGCTGACAGGGTTCCTGAGGGCAGGCTGTGGGGGCCTCGAGAAGGAAGCCCTCAGTATAGTCTTGATTCTTGGCTGGGGGAGAGCCATGAGGGTTTGTGGTGGTGCTTGTGATTTTCAGAAAGATCCCTTGTGGTTATCGGGAGGAGAGACCACTATCTAGGAGGTGAGGGTTCAGGGTGGAGGGGATTGGGGGCTATGGAGAGGTGGGGACCAGCCCTTAGGGCCTCCAGCAATAGGGTGCTATTCTGGGGGTGGCACAGAGCACACACTCCCCTGCTGCCCAGTCCCCTGTCCCTACCTTCTCTGCGAATGGCTGAGGTGGTACTGGGGTCCCAGGAGCCACACGTCCTTTGGTGGGGAGTTATCAGGCCTGCACTTTGCACCTGCACAGAGCTCAGGGCTTCAGAGATGCATGAGGCATGATTCTTGTCCGAGTGGGGAGCTCAATTTAGTTGTAGAGTCGGGGACAGCTCTAGAAAGGCCTGCATGTGGGTAGAGATGAGGCATGTGGTAGGTGCTGGAATCCAGGGATCTGCCAGGTGGGCTGGGGCTGGGTTGGGCATTCACCCAGGCACATTGAGGGTGAAACAGTGGGATGAGCACTGAACGTTCAGAACCCGTTACCCAGTAACTGCAGAGATGTCTCTTTTCCTGGATCTCAGTGTCTTCTCTGCCCCTCGATGGGGTTGGCCTGGGTGGCTTCACCTCTAGACTCTCCAATGCTCCCTCAGTGCATTTGGAGGCGAGGTGGGCACCTGGGGTATTTGGGGGCTGGGGCTGCAGTCCACTGTAGGCTGTGAGTCCTCTGCCCCCTGCCCCTCACAGTGACCTCGGCCTCTGCCTCCTCTGCCAGGACGCTCTGTGACAACCTAAGGCGAGAGCGGGACCGGGCAGTGAGCGAGCTGGCCGAAGCTCTGCGAAGCCTGGACGACACGCGCAAACAGAAGAATGATGTCAGCCGGGAGCTCAAGGAGCTCAAGTACGTGGGGGTGGGCGCCTGCCTGCGGGGAGCGTGGTGGCCCCTCTCCTGTCAGGGCCGGGCCGCCCTGCCTGCCGACCCTTCACTCTGCCTCACTCTGTCAGTCTGTAGAATGGGTCTGAATGCCACCTCCGTGTTGTGAGTTAATGAGAAATTCTTAGACCATCACAGAAGATGAGCACGTGGAGGTGGGCAGGCACCATGTGCAAACGCACATAGGAAGGAAGGTCTCTGTGCCTAGCCAGTCCATTTGGAGACAGGCAAGCGTCTACTGTCCATTCATTCATTCATTCCCTTTCTACCTCATTCATTCACCAACTCTACAAGGATTTACCGAGTGCCTGCTCTGGATGGGCCAGGCCTGTGGGAGGCACTGGGGAAGCCACCAAACAGTGGACCAGGTCTCCACCCTGTGGGGCTCATAGCACATAGGAGGAGACAGAGCACAGGTGGGTCGGACAGAGCGACAGCT